>NC_046623.1:16955220-17555220 GCF_900324465.2 Anabas testudineus | reverse complement strand
CTAGCGTATGGTAAGAAATAGTTCTAATATATGATGTTTGAAAATATTTTATACTAGGAATCTGGGGCAGGTACCACATAGAAAACCAAGTTAATGTGTTTTCCCCACTTTTTTTGACAGTAATAAAAATTATTCTTGTGCTTCACAAACATCATCTTTCTTTCACTGAGCACCATCAAAGAGCAGCAGCAACTTCCCACCGTACTCCACAATGCATGGTGAAACATATGAACTACAGTACAAGTCAAATTCCTTAGTAAACAAGTTTGGGCCAAAGGTTGCAGAGCAACAACTCAAAAGACTCCAACTTTATGTCTTTTTGTGGCAGAAGTGCATGTCTTAACTTGCTTTTCCCACTTTTTCTTTCCTCAGACACTTCACTTTGATGCTTTTATAGTTTTCCTGCCTTCTCTGCTCTACACCTGGTTTGATCCATGTACAGTCTCCCTGACAGCTCAACTTGGAGCCCAGCAGGGGAGATTTGGGAGTGGGAGGGCTGCTTTAAAACATGTAGGCCTTTCACATCTCATGAGCCTCCACTCGCAGTCAGCACCAGCCAGTGGAAAGGTGGAGATACAGCATGACAGGCAGAAAGAGGGAGAGACACAGCGAGGGTAGGGAACGCGCAGCCACAGCAGGATGCCCTTCATATGCCACACTCAGGACAAGTGACTGGCATACATTATCACATTAAAGTGGAAAAAAAATCTCATTCTGTGTATTTCTACTTAATAAAAAAGCATGAGTAAGAGCCTTGTGGTTGGGGGTGTCCTTGGTTGTTGCAAACTCAAGATGTTCAGCTCACCTGTCATCCCCTGACTCATTTACTTTAACTCTAAACAGCCACTTCAGCAGCTGATATTTTGCCCTAGGGTGAGTCTGGTTGCTGCTGAGTGCAATATTGTGTTTGTTTTTGAAAAGGTGAGAGAGACAGTGTTACATTAAAAAGAACCTCCACTTCTTCTTCCAGAACATAATTGCTTCCAAGGAGGTGAAAAGTAAAAAAAGTCATGAAATCATGAATTAATATACATATTGAGACAATAGAGAGGAGGAGTAACCCAAACTCGCTCTCCGAACTCCCACTGGGTGCTTATGTTAGCAGGAACTCCATTAGAGACTATTAAAAAGCCATCACACTAACAGCTCATGAACCTAAATAATCACAAGGTGCTGTTTCAATAATGCCCGCTTACCACGTTCTCATGATCCTTGTGCATTGTTGCTTTCACCTTGTGGTCTCTGGACCCTGTAATTGCCGTTATGTGTGTGGAGAATTTAGGAGCAGAGATTTGTGATGTTGTACACTTGGGATTGTACATGTTCACTTAACATGTCAAGCTTGTAGCTGCGTCTGCCTGCAAACAAATCTGGTCTTAAGTCTGCACATTGAGTTTGAGCCTTGTAACTTTAGTTTGACCCTATGATCATGGATTTATGACACTTTACTACATGGTCAGGTGTGGACCCAAATCTCACTGTCTATAAGATAAGACAGGTTTGGTTATTCAGCATCTTTGGAGCCACTACAGTAACAGAACTGGCTGGTTATTCTATTATTAGACCTTTTACAGAAGCTGCCAACCACTTAATTCTACTTTTTTTTTCTTTAAGTTAGCTAAATAAATTTAGGTCCACTCTGTTTAGTGATGCCACATTGACAGCTTCACGCCTGATCATCAGTGTTAGAGATTCAAGCTGGTGCACTGGCTCTCGCTGAGACTTGCTGAACCCTGTGAAAGGTACCTAAAGCCCCCACGCTTTGCACCAATCTTTCTGCTCACTGGGCTCTTCAACTTCATTTTCCCCCCTCACTGTGTGTTTGTGAAGCCTGCCGGTACAGTGATATAAAAACAGCCTTGTAACCCCACTAACGGTACCTTCTACATCCATCCCTGGAGTCACCAGGCGGAGGTTGAAAATATCTGCACATGATTTCATCTTTCCTTCTACATCAATGAAAATCATACGAAATTGAAAATAAAAACGGAGTGACAGTCTGGGTGCTGTTTGAGTTGAGACCTTTATTTTGCCTGAATCCACCCCACGGCCAAAGTCTGCACTGATCGTTTGTGACCTTATATAACTTCACACTGAACTTTCTTTCACTTCCACCAATGTGCACATTGTTCAGTTAACCCACTGGTATACATGGATATCTACAATGTCACCAAGAGATAAACATAAAAAGGATGAAAGCTACCCAGTCAGATTTTATAGCTTTAATTGGCTGCAACACTATCGCATTTTTGGATGTCTATTAATTAGGCGAATGTCCTTCAGCTCATAAAACAAGTAGCCCTCTTGTTCTAGTCCACAGGTATCCCTTTGAGCCAAAAACATTGTTTGAATGTCAAAATTATCATGTCATGCAGACTCTTTTTATCAGCACATAATTCCAATTAGTAGTCTCCTTGGATCATTAATCTACTGTATTTTTGTAACTTTCTTGTTTTTTTATTGGTTCAACCTCAAGAGACAAGGTTTTAAAGAATAAAGCTGGCAGAGTAAACATTACCATCGTTACAGTAGTACTTTCCAGGTGAATGGCACTCAGGCTCAAGCCCACTGGTTCCTATCCTTGAAATATTAACTTTTCTTTGTCTTAATGCTGAGCATGTCTGTGCAACAGCAGCAAAGTTAGTTTTAGCAAAGGTTAATTGAACAGGAATAGTCTAGTGTAGTCAATCAGGTTCACAAATACCCATTACTGACAACTGATTGTTGGAGTATATGGAAACTCAGAGTATCTTACTTCTACTGCACGAATAGTTCATGCCTAGACCATAAAGTACACATTATTTAAAGTAAAGAGGAAGAACACAATTTAATTACAGTAAGTACATTTTTACCATGAACATCTTTTAGGATTCCTGTAGATATCAAAACAACACGGTTTAATGTGGCAAGACTGGGCAAAAGCTACTGTACGGATGGGAATTTTGGAAACTAGCATGATATTGTATGCGTTTCATGCTCCCTTAAGCATGACTCATTTCTCATATGATATTTACAATCACTGCAGCAGCAGGGATACAGAAAGAGACGACAATAGGAAGAGGGCAAATCTGTGGAAAACACAAAAGAGAGTGACATCCATCTATTTGGTTAGGATAATAGACACAGCCAGAACACACTGCTTCATAATTTAACCAACATTATATGGAACTGAAATACCAACACACCATAATGAGCCTTAAATTAGGAGGTAGCTGTATCCAGATCCAGTTTCAACACATAAATTCACTGTAAGCACAGTTTTAAGAATTTAAATCATTTAACCAGTAAATATTTCCCCATTGAGAAGTCATTATTATTCAGATGTCACACTTGTTTCTTCACATTTTCACTTGTCACCAGCGAATAGAAAAGCAGTGAAATTATACATCACTCCAAAGAATTAAAAACACTTTAAAATCTGAGTTTAGCATCAAGTCACTTCAACGTCTGGGATATTAATCTGGTCAGTTAAGCAGTAGAGGGGGTTGTTAATCAGTTTCAGCTGCTTTGGTGTTAATGAGATTAACAACAGGTGAACTAGAGAGGCAACAAAGAGACAACCCCCAAAACAGGAATTGTTTTACAGGTGGAGGCCACTGACATTTTTTCTCTCCTCGTTTTTTCTGACAACTTTTTCACCAGCTTTGCATTTGGTTAGGGTCAGAGTCACTACTGGTACCATGAGGTGATGCCTGGACCCCACAGAGGTTAAACAAGCAGTCCAAGTCCTCCAGGATGCTGCTCCTTTGTGCAATGAGTGACAGGATGAGCAGAGACCTACACAATGACCTCCAGTTTTGGTTCATCCAATACCGCCAGGTTGTGTCTCAGACTGTCTGGGAGTTCAGTGATGCCTTGGACCACATCTGGGAGGAGATTTCCCTGGGCATCATCTGTTGTCTCATTAGGAGCATGTCCCAACATTTTTTAGGGATGCATGCAGGCAAAAAAAAGTACTGAGTACCATTTTAAGTGACTGGAATTATATTTCAGTATAATGGACTGACCTGCTGCATAATTTTTTCACATTAAAATCTGAGGTGTTCCTTTAATTCGTTCGAGCAGTGTATTACATTATATATATTATTATGATCAATGCAGGGCCTCAGAACATTTGCTACCAGGTCAAGAAAAAAGACAAAATTGGGCACAAAAAAATATATATCTGATAAAACCAAATTTTTTATTTTTTATTAACTTGACATTAAATAGTCTATATTTTCATCAGTCCCCATTACTCCTGTGACAACAATATACTGATTTAGAGCTTGGATTTTGAACGAGGTCATCAGTATGCAAGGTAACCATCCTTCAGAATGAAATATGTCTGAGGCTGCTGCCTCCCTGACTGTTTGAGAGGACTTAAAAAGTCTGGTTTGTTCATTTTACTTGTCTTCACTTCCTCCCCTGTGTTGGCTGCATATACATCAGACCATTAGACACCCTCTTTTTTAGCTGAATATTGATTCTGGATGCTAGTGTCTTATCTTGATGGTTCTAAGTTTAATGATGTTGGCTGTGGTCATAGATCCTCGTGGGCTGGCAAAGGGGATGGATGAAAGGGACGCAGCAGGAAGAGAGTGAAATATCGAGGGACAGAACATAAGACTTCCTGAAAGAATTTGGTCGGAGGCCTAACAAATGGCTGTGACTAACTTGCACGTTGCAACAACAGTGGAAAATCATCTGCCAGCATTATAACAACTCAGCCAGTGTGTCAGATCTCTGCTGCCGTCTGTATTTGGTTGTTGTCAAACAAGTCAGAGCACAGAAAGCACAAGGCACAAGCAATTTTCACTGTCCCCCAGTACAGAGAAATGTAAACATGAAATGTATTAGAACTGCAAGAAGCAACAATACTGAAGGACATATTGCATGTGAACCTTTGTTTGTACTATAAAAGATAGCTCACATCTTCCAGCAACATCTGATACAAGCCATTGTATCAGATGTTTTAGATTTGTCTGTTTGCCTGTTTGCCTTGCAACTGATGGAAAATGATTCAGTGTCATTACACTGGCCTTCATTTTTATCATAAATATTGTTTGAAAAGATTGTTTTCATTGGACTTACTGCTTTCCATAAAAGTTTTATACTCTATTTTCACAGAATAAATGTACACAGAAGGTATCTGGAGTGATACATTCTCCATCGTGTGCTGATTATTGTTCATCCTGCACAATCCCACCAGCTCTGCACAGCAAGAACAATTCTCAATATACCAAACAACAAAATGAGTCATGTTGTTCTACCCATTGTTGATGTTTCTGCACCAACAATGAAAAATTCATGTGCATTTATTATACTTGCCAAATAAAGACATTCTCATTTCAATACAGTAAACACACTTCATCTATACATTTTCTAAAAAGCTGACTAAACACCAAGTGGTTCCACACCGAGCATCGTGGCTGAAGAGAAGGTCAATATCTGTTTTCATTTAGACGATCTGCAAAAATCAATTGCTCATGAAGCGAATGGATTTAATGAGTTGTGATAACAAGTGCAATCCATTTTTCCTTGATCCTTCACAAATCGACCAGACGCATGATAAATGCCCCATAAAAATGAAAACATTTAATGGCCATGCATTTCTGTATCAATATTATGTAAATGTAGCAGCTAAGTAGTAAACAAGAAAAGGTCATTACAGATCCCCTGCTCCTCATTAGACATCAAATCCTGGCTGGAACACTACGAGTGAACATAAAGAGGCTGATCAACGTGTCTTTTGATTATCCACCTCCACCAACATTCAACCAGTACAAATGAGGGGAAGTGAGGCAGCGATGCATGGAAATGCTCAAAACACCTTGATGCACCCAATAAGTCCACCATCTCATCTTTGCTTTCTGTGGACAGCCACCAAGGGGCTCCGTGTCATTTAGAGGTGAGAGCTGCATGAGCCAGCCACAGAAAATATTACTTTTATTCAGTGGCTGTGATATGACTGACGGCCTCGAAATGCTTTGCTAGTGACCTTGGAGGACTGGCACTTAGACTTGGGTTTGCATTTTGTGTGGGTGTGAACTTGTGGCCCTTCAGTCAAGCCTCACACCATATTGTTTGGCTCTTCTTTGTATTTTACACTAAATACAGTATAGACAAATACACTAAGTGCAAAAAAACTGGATATGATTTGATTTTTCTCTATATTCTGTTGTATGCAGATGATGATGTCATTTTCCTGTCTAGTGTTGCAACTAAAAACCGTATGTGAATATATCTGTTAATTAATTTACTAATTCTTTGTCTATAAACAGTAACAAATGTTGCCCAGTTCGGCCTTTCTGAACAGTCTAAAACTCAACTAATAGATTAATGAATTAATCATTTATGTCTTGTATGTGTAGTAATGTGGGTAAAAAGTAAAAGTGTCCATTTTATTTAGGTGAGCTACACTTTGTTAAGTTCTACAGAGTATTTGGCTTTTATGTTGATAAGCATACGATTTGTGGGTGAGATAGAACTACTCACTCCCAGTCTCCATGAAGGGCACTTTATTGGCAAATCTAAGTCAATTTAAGTTATTGAATTTCCCACAAGCAGCAAACTCTTAAGACTTCTGTGTTTGCTCTGTTCTTGACTTTGCAACTGAGGTCTTGGGCTAGAAAAGGTGCCCTAGGAGGAAAAAAACATGGATAAGTGAGTTGATATTTACTGGATGTGCATAAAAATGCACCAAAAATCAGCTGTGACATGAGATATGGTGTGGAGGTCCTGTGAGGTTTGATGAAAAATTTGTACCGCCCAGGCTGTGAAATGGTTTGCATGATGAAGATATTACAGGCTCCACCGAGATATTGGACATAACTGTGCTGAAAATACAAGGTTGATGAACACATCTTTACACTGGAAAGTATTCATGTAGTAAGATGGTGTTTAAATGAAGATTACTCCACTAAAGTGCAATTAACATAGCAGACTTCCACAGTCTTACGTTTTCCCACTGATAAAGGTATCACCCATAAAAGTCTATATCACCTTGTTCAAGTAGCAGGTAGCAAACAGTGTTTGATGTGTAAAGTGAACTCTTAGAGATCTGGAGCAAAACAAAACCATCATCTAAAAAGGAGACTTTGGGATCTAAAGCAAGGAACATGTCTCTGTGCTCTGATCAGTGTTACTACCAGATGTAATTTGGCAAAATCAAAGTCTGATTTGTCGAATTAACTTGTTTCTTTTGCGACTATTTTATTTCAATAACCTAAATATCTTTTGCAGAGTGTTGGTGTTGTATTTTATTAATTTTACACTGTGTCTTCGGCACTGGAAGCTCTTTTGATTTTACTGTTAAAGTTGTGTCTAATGTGGGAGAAAAGCTTCAGGAGACAATTTTGTGTTTATAGTTTGAGTCACTGCCATCTCCTCTCCTCACCTCCACTATCCTTTTCCCTCATTTCCTCCTTTCTCCTCATCTCCCCATATACAGACAACACACACACGCAAAGGAAAGTGTGTGTGTGGTACAATGAAAACATCCATCCTCAAGAGACGATGTCCCAATGGCCTCAGCTAAGTGTGTGTGGGCTGATGAGGTGAAAGTAATCTAAATAGTGTTCTGAGTGGCATGAGGTGGCACACGGTACTCACATACACACTCATGGTAAATCGTATCATCACACCCCCATTGTGGCATATGGGCCTTTCCAGAGCGCTCCATTGCTCCAAAGGGGGTGAAAATATCGAAAATGAGTTGAACCTCCACTGAGATGGGGGGTCACTGCCTTCCTCTGCAATTTTCTGTCCTCTTCTCTCAGGGGTCAGTAATTGAGCGTTGGAAATTGGAAAAATTGCCACAAGTTGAAACAAAGTCACAAAACAGCTTTATTTTCTCAGTTATATATGGACGGGGAAATAGCCAACTGGGAACAGATGAGAGGGCCAGAAGGTGGGTTTATGTCTTTCTGCGTTTGCACAAAACACAAAACAAGTGTATGTGAACGCACAAATGTCTCGCGTGTGTGTGTGCGCGCCGTCTGGCAGCCGTTCAGTGGCAGTAATTTCCGTTGTCATATATAGTTGTGTTAGTCAAGATGCTCTCGCTGGTCCCTGAGCTGGTTTCCAAATGTGGAGCAAAGCATCTCCTGACACACTACTGCAGCTTGGCGGCTAAGTGCGACTTGTTTTCATCTTCAAGGACAAGGTGACCCTTTGCCATTGACGCTAAAAAAGGGAAAAATTGAGAGCATCTGATCTTCTGGGGATATTAAACAAGACAAATAGGCATCCTCCCATCAGCAAAGCCACAAAGAAAAGTGTTTGATGTGGTGAGAGGATTTGGGAAAACTTGCACTTGTTGGCAGTGACACTGAAGGACAGTGTGGTCAAGACAGTAGGCGTCGTTCACAGAGGCTTGGAACTCACAGCCAAATAAAAACACTGCTTAGATTCACTGCCTCTGCATGGATTTAAAAACTAAACTAAATAAAGTATGAAATGGATTAACTGTGCACTAACATGAGAGTTTTTAAGGGACTTTACACAATGCACCAGTATAGGTTACTATGCATAGTGGTGATTATATAAACATTACATACAGGTCATCTACTGCATGAATCACTCTCATCCTTATTCTGATTTATAGATAATCCTCCCTACTGCAAAGTAGGAGCAGTAAAATTCTGTAATCCAGTGAAAAGAAAGAGGAAAGACTCAGTATCACAGTATCAAGGAATTTATCATCCCAAAATCTAGAAGATAAAACTTTGAAAGATTTATATCAGACCTTGAATCTCGAGATTGAGATCCACCATTTTCACCTCTCTCTTTTTAAAGGAACAATTTCATTTTACTGTATCCATCCCTGGACCTGCTGATATATTCATAGAAAACAATGAGTGTTCTTCGACATGCATGCAATCTGAATCATGGCAATTCCTCTGCTCCGGCTTTGCAGTATCTACAGAAATGTAATCTGTGTGTCTGTATTAAAATTCATGAGGACAGATAAGAAGGGATTTTCATTAGTGTGGGATTCTGAAGCTGGTAGTTTGGGGGTAAGTAAAGGCCAACACACTTCCAGCAGCGCGTTGTAGGTCAGAAAAGTCAGGTCGGAGAGTTAAGGTTCCTAAGAAAAGATTTTAGATGGTATTTGCCATGTCGTCACACTATTTACACCTGAGCATCCATGACAAGCTGCCCCATTCTCAACAATGATTTAACCATTAAACTCAAAACAGGAGTAATATTTGCAGCAAGTGGAAGAAATCAATCTTGAATTTTGTCCGAAATCTCCAAAGCTAAACTTTGTGTTTTTTACAGAAAGTCTGTTATGAATAGAAGTGGCTTCATATGTCATATGGGCACCTTCTGTCTTCAGGACATAACTAGACTGAATGCTGATACTGTTGGAGTAGTGCAGCCTCTTTGGAACTGCTCTGTGAGAAGTGTGGGCGTTCGGCTACGCCTGTAAACAATGAATATAACATTAAATGTTAAGTATGAGCATTTGAAGACTGGTTTCCTCAAGAAGTTTTCTAATAAACTGCTGTTACAATATAGAAATCACACCAAACATTAACCATGAGTTGGTTCTGATGAGAGTTTGAGTCCGTTTTAATTTAACAGAGGTGCTGTGTTTTATTCTCAGTTCATAGTTTTCACATTGTACAACAGAAATGTTAGGGAGGGGGCAGTGGCCTAGGTTTGACACTTCCCATTTCCATGAAAAACTAATACGATGCAGGTGTCCACACTCTTTGTCATCAGTTCTGGCACCAATACACCTACTGCTAATTAATAGAGAGGACAGAAGTGGAGTGCCATGGTCTTCTCTGTTTTAAGAGTGTGTCACGCTGTCACCAGAAATTTGTTTTGTAGCCGCTCCTAGACTGTGACTGCAGGCTTCCTGACAAGGCTTCAGGCACTTGGTTTCTAAGCACCAGCTGGTCACTTATTAGCTCTGGCATGCATTGGAAGTGCTATTGATGCACAGCTAATAGAGAAAAACAGTCTCAACTCCAGAGCCTATTTTCTCAGTTCTTAGCCAGAGCTGGCAGCGACGTACCACTACAGGTCCTAGTACACAGGTTAAAGCTTGAAATTCATGTAGAAGACATCATTTCAAAAGTACTGCATATAATTACAGTAAAATTACCTAAAAAGAGCATCTCTTTATGTGTTACCAGGAATCTTCTCAAAGAAAACATGCTGATGTTAGATTAAAGCAGACAGTGAACGTAATATCCTCACTTCATATTTAGACAGTACTCAAGGTTTCTAAATATACACATTATGATAAACTCAATGTTCATTCTTCTTATTCAAAAATAATATGGCTGCTGGTCAAAAGCCTTGGTTGTAATTTACCATTTCATTCAGCGCTGAACCTCTCTCACTCATGGTCTCAAGCGTTTGGCAGCGAGTGCAGAAATGATTTCACAAACAAGCAGCCAAGATGCCATTTCTCTGCAGGGTGGCTGGACTCATGCTACACGATACAGTGAGTGCTCTCAGTGATTTAGGGAGACCTCGATATCAAGCGGCTGCTCTTTTATAGTGAGAGGGAGCCAGCTGAATTTAGGTAAACACTGCAGATGCCTCCTGGCTCCCTCCCTTTGGAGGTGTTCCAGGGAAGACCATATGGAGGGGGAACCATGGGAAAATCTAACTCCCTCATGGAGTGGGACTGTTTGGGGGAAGACCAGATAAAGGTAGATAAGAAAAATAATATATATAATATGATCACAATACAAAAACTGTCACACTGACATATATACATCATATCAATTATGTTATCCACAATAAGATAAATATAACATTTTTACATGATAGAAAAGTGTTATTTCATGATGATGACACATTACGCATTTACACTCCCTAACATAAGTGTTCAGTAATTTATATTTCCTATTTCCTTGAAATATTGTGCAGAGTTTAGTGCAGAGTTTCTCATAACTGGATCTACTACCACTTTAAATTGAACCATTGTTGGTTTTCTCTGCTGCCCTTTTTACAAATAAACTCCACCATATTGGTGAGATTGGTTACACCCTCTCAACAACACCTTTGCTTATTTACACAGAACTTAAACCACCGCCTACACCTGCCTGCTACGTCATATTTCAGGTAACCTTCACACCTGACCTCTTTAAACTTCTGCAGACGCTTTTATCTAAAGCGACTTACAAGTGAGGTACAAGGCACAAGGCAAAGAATCTAAAGCGTAGGAGCGCAGTGATCTTACACTACACCATCGAACCTCTACATCTCCAGCAAACACCAAGAAAGACCTGAAAACACACTATACAGAGTTTCCCCATGGTGCTGTTCAGTGGCAATTGGACTTGATCGGAGATCTTGAAAGGTGGCACTGAACAGCACCTCTGGGATAGCTCTGACCTGCATGACTGATAGTCTTCACAGATGTTTAGCTTCACCCCACTGAGAAAGAACAAGTACCCTAACAGAGGGGAGGTCTCAGGTGGGTCTTAGGTAAAAACATGAGGGACAATATCTGAGATGAAAGGGTGTGAGTGAGTTTACGTGTAAGAAAAGAAAGACAGATGGTGACGGTAGAAAATCAGAGTCATGGAGCATGAAGCCAGGTCAAAGTGAAGGCAGCTCTCAGTTAAACTAACTCTCTGTTTAGTTTTCACATAGAAAATAAGGACTGGGCATCATATGAAACAACAGTGAGGAGACGGTCTATGTCAGGCGTGTCATCCCTTACTGAAATACACCATGTGATTTAGACGGGGGGGACACACACCTGCAGAGCATGCAGGAGGTATGACATGACACAAAACGAACACTGCACAAATGGCTGGTTTAGTTTTCTCACAGCAGCATCAGTCATGTGATGGAAGTGTTGTCAACACAGCCGCTCGCAGGTGGTGAATCCAGACTTTTACAGGACCTGCTGCATTCACACGTGGACTCAGACGTTACACAGACCATATACCATATAGGAGCTGGCTGCGTTACGTCTGTTTAATATCCTGCCTATCTGCCTTCTTACAGTATATACAGCACATCCATACAATGCATAAAGTATTATTATTAAGTTCAGGGCTCTAGTGCGTTTTCTTTTTTTCTTCCAACATGTCTGTCTTCCACACTCCAGTGTTATTTCATGAGGTTCCTCTCATGTCTGTGTCCATCTCCTCCATCATTTATTCAGGCTAATTGACCCATCTTGTCACTTTTCATACAAGCAGACATCTCTTTGCACTTCCCATACTTTTCTCCTCCTCCCTTCGCCACTCATGTCATTCTTTCTCAACATCTTTCTCCTCTCACCTTCCCACCTGTGTGTGTTAACAGCCATCTGCCAGTTGAACAGCTGTGTTCACCTGCCAGGTCGAAAACAAAGTGACAGTTTTGGCAGCATTGAGGTGCATGAGAAGAAAAAGGGATCTATCACATTCTTGTTCACTCTTCTTATTGTGTCATTTCCCCTTTTCATGTTCTGCTCATGCTCCTGTTACACAGGAAGCTGCCAGATACAAACATGCACATATATGTACAATGATGTGATATATGGATGTAGGATAAAAACAAAAAAAAAAAATAAATAAAATAAAATTCCAGCAAAAAAAAGCCCAATCATGATCAAACTCAGTCTCACTTTTCACTGCAGCATCTACTATTCAAATTATTTTCACTTGAAAATCAGTGAGAGTTAAAGTTACTACTGCTGCAGCTGTTTTCAGAGAAGAAGCTCTAGAAACCCACGTACAGCAAAAAGCTGCTGTCACCCACTACCAACTACTACTCCCCTCACATTACCATCCCGAAAACATAGATAAACAGCTTCTCCAGCTCAGATAAATGTGATCTGACCATTAGATGGCTCATTAAATATGTGCAGTGTACTGTATATATATAATAACACCATCTTGGATGGTGCACTTCTGCAGCATTGATCTCGATATCTGCAGGTTATTTAAATGTCTAATGACATTTAGCTCTTTTCCCTGCTCACAATGTAATACTCAGTGATGTTATCATTTAGTCTGTCTTCAGGTGGTTTGAACTGTTTGGAAGTATGAGTTCAGTAATTATTTGTGCTGCTAATTAATTACCCAATCGTCATAAAATAATAATTTCTCTGACAAAAGGTGCATTGACTTTTTTCTCCACTGAAAATGACAGAATATTCCACTTGTTTGAACTGTTTCATGAGCAGAAACAGGGGAGAAAAATCCAACTTTTTCAACCAACTGCTGCCAAAGAGTCTTTTTCACAGCCCCGCTGTGAACCAGCTCTTTCTAGTACAGCAGGGCCTCCCACTGTCTCTGTCACACTGACTGCCATTTGATCTGGGCCTGGCCCCCTTATTTTAGCAGTGACAGGCATGTTTCAATAATTCAGATGGTGTGGGGTGTGTAGGCATTCGGGGGGATGGTGGTGAACCATGGGACTGTGGATGATGTGAGTGTGAGGGACGTGTCAAAGCTTTAAAACTCTGTTTGCTTTGCTAAAAACTTTGTGAGGAAGGTGACGTCGTCTTGTTGGCTAAAACAACCACCAGGCAAAGGTCAATGAAAATAAAAGTGCAGCGCCTGTTCACCCATGACTCTTCTCATCCAGCACTGATTTATTACCCCTCGACAGCGCCTCCTTTCCTATACCCTTCACCTCCTCTTCATCTTTCCCTTTTCTTCTATATCCTTTCACCTGCTTTCTCCTAATTGGCCGACCTAAGGTGATGTTAGCCTGAGCAGCACGCTCTGACCAGACCACACACAAACCACAAGTGCAATCACATAAACACACACGAATCATTAATCAGAGCAACAGTACAACTGACTGACAGAAAAATCACTTCATGAAATACACTAACCTGCTCTTTACTGTTTCCTTCTGAAGAACCCGCCTGAACTCATAACCTGCAAGTTAAGACACAGTATCATCAGCGAAGGCTGAAACCCTGCTGCGTGTTCTCTCTGTTCTAGGAAGTGCACTGGCAATCAAATTATGCCGGGAGATACTTATGAACTAGTAACTGATATGTCTAGAAAGATATAATTCATCTGAATTATTCAAAGCATTTTGATTAACTTCCTCATGATAATGAACACTGGAAAACAGATGCTGTGCTGTGACACAGCCCAGATGATACTGTAAGAACTCAGGATAAGAAGAGGTAGAGGGACTGTTGAGTTTCCACAGTCAAAGTTTTCTATTTATTTCTTTTACTCTACATGTTTAAAACATTTATCACCATTTTAAATACACAAGGTAACATTTCAAATATAGCAAAATAAAAACAAGCAATAAACAAACAACAAAATGCTGATTTTCATCAACTGTTTAGTTTAATTTTAAAGTTCATCTTTAAATCCACATTGGACAAAAACCAGATGAGTTCCTTTGGCTCAGTAGGTCTAAATTATTTTACTTAATGCTCAGTGTGATATACCAGGTTCATATATTCATATTTTTTTATACATTAAGAGGTTTTTATAGAATAAAACACTGGCACCATCTCTATAAGGGCTCATTTCTCACAGTAAGTCTTAATTATTACTAAAGTGACTGAAGTCTAATTACATGTTGCAGATAAAGCTGCTGGTTTTTCTGCAACAGGCTATAAATACATGTTAAACATATGGTCTGCTGATTGCCAGATTTTTTAAAATTTGATATAAATTAATGTGAATATGAGCATCAGGGTGGCAGCAGACCGAAGACATGAAGAGACAACCTAAGGTGATTAAGTAATAACTATGTGCTGCGTTGTAAGGTCAATATTTAAAGGCTTCAGTTTTTTCAGAAGCTTGATGTTCTCCCATAAACCGTGATGCTTTTGTTGTTGTTAACTCTCTGTTCTTGTAACTTCATCACCAAATGACAGAATAAAACATCCACAAAATAAATTCATTCAGTTTTAATCTAAGTTAATCAGACGTCCTTACTGCATGGAAATGTGGTGGCTAACAGGAAGGTTGAAACATTACGCTGGAAAGACAAACTGATGTCTGTAATACAGCACATGCTCTGTGATGCCTGAAGGTTCAGTCAGTTCATAAGCATAGTGTGGTTAAGGCCAAAACAGGAACAGCCACTTACTCTCACCCATCGTTTCCCTCTAATATCCAATCTCTGTTTCTAAAAATGACCTCTTCATAAGTAGACCAAGGATTGCTTCTATCAAATCCTGTGTACCAGTAAATCACTCTGTGACAAGACTGTCAGGACTCTGCAATACACCGCAAACCTGACAATGCCTCAACCTTTCCAACTCAAGGTCGCGGATTAATTTCCTTTTCCACGGCCCCATGAGCATTCTGGTATTTGCTTCATGGCTCCATCTTAAAAGGCTGCAAAGATTTCTTGGAAGCGAACGGAAACACCATCTATGGTGTGTAATCAGCACATGTCATCTGGAGATTTATAAAGTCTGGATCACTGGTTCAACCTTCTCTTGTACAATCTGGTCAAAACCATTAAATGTGCAGCCATACCAAATTATGAACTGCTTGCAAATGTCACACAAACAAAATATTGATTGCTTGGAAATGTCACATAAGACCTAACATCAGTGGACAAGAGAGCGAGTAAAGTGCAGAGAAGTTGCTTTAACTTTTGTGTCATGGACCACAAACACCACGGTGTGTATCTATATATAGTTAAATAAGATTTTTTATTTAACATGCAGTAAGAGCTGTTTATGAATTAATAATAGAGACAGACAGACATAGAAACATAGAAATGTACATATGCTTGTACTGAGCAGGGTGAAAGGCGGGAACAGCATCAGCACCCTCAGTCTCATGCTAGAGTCAGAGCTGGATGCAGTCGAGTCCAGTCATCCATTCTACATTCGAGACTGAAGCAGCACGGATAGAGCAGACCTCCCATGAGATCTTGGTTAATTTAGCAGGTAATGAGCACTCTGTCACACAAGATCTAGCAGTGGAAGGAATGCACACAAATACACAAATTACCATAATTCACGTTTCCGCACACCTTTGTGGCAGATACATCTGCTGCAATGTTTTCATGCATCAACAAGCAGACAAATAAAAACTACCACAGAATAACAACTAACGCAACTCTGAATCTGAGGGAACTGGGAATTTAATTAGCAAACCATTTCTTTTAAAACCTGAACCCTCAAATTCTGCACAGCCAGTCACAGCACCAGGTTGGTATCAGGCCAAACAGAGAGGCTCATAACAAACTGAATCAACACATATGCAGCCACCTTATTAAAAAAAACAGTCGTCCCCATGAATACTGAACAAATCCATCCATCAAACAAAACCACAAAATGTGGTTGCACCTTGTTCTGACATTTGTTTGTCGAGCTCCTGATTCCAATGTTAACAACAAGCCTTTTTCACAAATGACATCTTGACTTGTGATTGTGGGGAAAGCACCAGTGTTACTAAGAACATTAAATGGCTTTAGTGTCCCACTAAGCCAGTGTCAGTGAGTCAGCACTCATTTTAGCATAGACACCTGTGCTGTTCCTACTGTGACATGTCAAAATGTCTTCTGTGGAAAAGAAATATGAACTTTCAAATGCAGCTTGTAGAAAGTCTGATAAATATCTCGAGAGATTATCTCGGTAGGAGACACAGAGTCAGGAAAGGATAAAGAGAGCCATTGGCATAAAAGAGAGAGAATGATGCTGGGAGAGTCAGGAATGAGAGACATCTACAGAGGAGAGTTGGATCACCAAGTCTATCAATCAGAAGTGGAGCATGAGAGACTCCAAATTGCACAAAATGTGCCCTTGGGCAGATCAACAGCCTTTTTCCCTCTGAAAGAAAATGACTGTTGCATTGAAATGACTCCAAATGGCTAAATGCTATACACGGGTCATTGATGGGCTATGGGTGTGTGTGTGTGTGTGTGTGGGTGTGTGTGCACTGGTACAGAGAGTCGTCCTAGCCACAGGCACACAGGCTCCATCCGATTAAACAGAGCAGGACGAGGTGATCATTCACCTCCACTTGCCCTTCTAAGGTCTCACATACTAGTGCACACACACAAACAGCAGTGGTGGAAGTGGTGGTCCCTGCAGTCAGGTCCATGGAGCTCCGGTCACTGTACATCGAGACTCTAACACATCAACCTTTGGCACAACCTGTTCTCATCCGTCATCGCTCACGTTATCTAAGGACTTAAACACGTTAACTGCAAAACTCTTGTGATTTGTTGAACCAACCGCTCACGATGGAAAAACACACAACATAAAAAGCTGCAGCATTATACTGTAAAAGAGCTTCAGATATACTTTAAGTGTGTGTACAGGCAGCACAACCTTTGCCCAAATATGAAAGGATAACTGCAGACACAAAGCAGAAACTACCAAACTACTTTCTCTTAGGCGTGTACAGTTTATACAGAATATGAGACCATCCAACAGAACCATGAACACAAACAGCCATCTGCTTTTATCTAAACTGCAAGTCAGCATCAATTAGCTAATGCTTTGTAGCTCCTCCAAACTATGGTATAACGTAGTGATGAAAAACAGCTGTATGGGTATTTAGTTAGCAGATCGTACATGTGAATACTGTGGAACCGCTCAGCTTATTTAATCTTTGCAAATTGATGAGAGAAAGATCTTTACTATATTTAGCAGTTAGTGAAAACGAGCTAAATCAGAGAAGAGAAGAGAAAAAGGTATCAGAGTCAGAATACACAGCGTGCTTCAGTTATATGAATCAAACATCCTCATAGGCTGAACAGAAGCTGTGCAGCTTAAGTTAATACTTCAACATTCATACAATATGACGCTGCAGATGGCCGTTTCCTTCATCTCTTATCCCCCTTTGACTTCATATCTTTGATTCTGTGTCTGCACCCGACATCAAGACAAATTCCTAGTGCTGTACAGTGTCCTTTACTGTACCTGGCAGTGAACCGTTTCTGATTCTGGTTCTGGTGATACTGTGTCAGAAACAGCAACAATTTCAGAGTCAGACACCATCAAAACATCCAGGATCAGTCAGCTGGTGATCAGTCACATGTAAAACTGGTGGGTGATGTTTTAATCACTGACGATGACTAGATGAACTCCAGGTTTTCTATTTTGCCATCACTCAATGTAAACTGCTTTATGTCAACTTACATGACAGGTTTTACATTTCACATATGTACTTTGACACATCTGTGTATGTTCTACATGTTTATCTGACACAGATGTCAGCAGCAGTGTGAGAAGTCTAGTTTCTCCTTTTTCCACCGGAGAAACTTTATCGCATCTCGTGTCCATCGTCATTTCAACAAAAAGTACAAACGCATAAAACATCTGCCTCTGCATCAACACAATGTGACTCAACATGTGTAGTATCACATCCTGAGGAAGGAAAAACTGCACCTATCATTATCACTCCATCACTTTCAATCAATTAAGTGTACAAAATGCACACTCAGCAAGTTTCCAGAGCCCAGAAGAAATCCTCAAATAGTTTGTTTTCCTGTCTAAACCCATAGGATTTAGATAATAATGATGTTCAACAGAGAAAAAAAGAAAGTTGAATAGTAGAAAAGGACATTTAATGAGTTTTCATAATTGTCAATTAGTTTTCTCTTGATGAATGATCTGTAAAGGAGGGGCAGTCAAAGGTAAGCACTCAGCAAGGTCATGACTATTATCAGTGTCAGTACCTGAGCCATCACACACACACACACACACACACACACACACACACACACACACACACACACACTCCATTAAAAGTGCAGATGCTTTCAGAATCTAATTAAGTTTTTTCTTCCTTGTCAAAGATCATGGTCTCCGACAGGAAAAGAGTTGTACCAGGACTCAGCGGGAGGATGAAGACGAACAGAAGAACATTAGGAAGCTGACGAGAAGGAAATAAGAATCGAAGGAATGGTCGATCCATTTTGGCGGACAGCTCTGAGATCCAGTGAGTACACAGCAACATCCATCACAACGGGTATCTGGAGCCACAGTCAGCGCATACTAACTGATAGGTGGCTGACTGGTGTACACACACACACACACACACACACACAGTACCAATGTGTAGGAGCTACTACAGGAGGCTTATACTCAATTTCACAGACAGATGCATCTACAGGCATAAATAAAATCAACCACATCCACTGTCTTGCACACAAACCCACAGTTGGTAAAAGTGTACGCAGCACACTGAAGATGTCACAGTCTCACTGCTAATGAGAGTCGACATATTATTCCCTCCTCTGCAACACTAAGGGATGGCAGCGAGGCACCGTGCATCTTAACAACACGGGCCCGGTTTGGCTGAAAACATAATTCTTTCCCAGCGAGCAGAGTGCGTTTGAGTCAAATTAAGTTAGATATACACACACCCACACACACTTCAGAAGCCCTACACACACACATATACCAATCCTAACAGTCACTGTGCATCTCTAGGAGGTCCAGTCAAAGAAGAGTGGTGGTGAAAACTCATGATAAAACCAAGGTTGAAGTCTACAAGCTCCACTGTGTGTGTGTGTGTGTGTGTGTGTGTGTGTGTGTGTGTGTGTGTGTGTGTGTGTGTGTGTGTGTGTGTGTGTGTGGGCGTCTTCTTCTAAATGATATGAAAGCTGGTTTGAAAAACACAGACAGGCTTGTAAGTTGAAATAGTTGCCTCCGGGCACTGTAGTCATCCATCAATCCAAAAATCACACTCACATCATAACATTTATTTAGCCTTAAAGGGAGAAAGCAAAAGAAAGAGAGAGAGAGAGAGAGAGACACTGAGAAGCTGCAGAGAGGAGGACACTGAAATAACTAGAAACGAGTGCTGGAGGAGACACAGAGACAACAGCAAAGAAACATGTGTTTCTGCTCAGTCAAATTAGCAAACAGCAAAATGTATTTCAAATATTCCAGTCAGCAACTTGACGCTGAACGGCTGTGACCTCGTCCCTCAGAACAAAAGCAAACACCAACATGAACCCAGCAGGGACTGAGCGTGGCCTTAAGAATGATCCGTGCTTCATTTCAAACAGACGAGAGACACAGTGACTGAGTAAATATAAAATAAATAAATACACAGTGTTATCTAAAGGAAGGAGGAGGGTAAACCCAAACCCAGCAGACGAGCAACATTATATAAATGTACGTGGGAGAACTGAGCTTTAAACAGATTTAATTATCAAAGGGTAAAAGCAAGAGGTCACACAGTGTCTGGTTTGGACTGATAGGTTCACCAAGCTGGATGAGTGAAAACTTAATTTAACTACAGCAAGTGTGAAAGAAACAGCACTGAGTTTCTTTATTTAACCACATTTACTGTACATCAGTAAAATATATTAGTACCACAGTAAAAATACTCCAGTAGAAGTGTTACTTCATTTATTATTAGTATAGTGTCCTCGACCTCAAAATACAAATCAAAACCTAGAAAACCTGAAGCAAGGTGGTAGTTTGATGATTAATGAGCACTTTAATTATCAATACACCTGATTACTCTGTTTCACTAACAATAAATAAATAAATAAACAGCTGGTTAAGTTGGAGTTTAGTCCGAACAAGAAGTACAAGTACTTCAAATGTATACTTGAGCAAAGTAGTGTCTAGTAAATAAGTATATATGAATCTAACTTGAAAACCTTAGTCGTGATATTAAAACAAACCGACAACATTATATCATAAAAAGAGAAACAGCAGAACTCACAGAGACTGTTGTTGTCCTGAATTAAACTGTTGTTGTCCTGAATTAAACTGTTGTTGTCCTGAATTAAACTGTTGTTGTCCTGAATTAAACTGTTGTTGTCCTGAATTAAACTGTTGTTGTCCTGAATTAAACTGTTGTTGTCCTGAATTAAACTGTTGTTGTCCTGAATTAAACTGTTGTTGTCCTGAATTAAACTGTTGTTGTCCTGAAGAAAACTGTTGTTGTCCTGAATTAAACTGTTGTTGTCCTGAATTAAACTGTTGTTGTCCTGAATTAAACTGTTGTTGTCCTGAATTAAACTGTTGTTGTCCTGAATTAAACTGTTGTTGTCCTGAATTAAACTCTCAGTAATAAAACCTGGAACTAACCACGACGCACGGTTTGACTTTTACCGTCCGCCATTTTGCGCTTTTTCCAGCTGATTTAAGTCGCTCAGTTTTTATTTCTCAGTTTTTATTTCTCAGTTTTTATTTCTCAGTTTTTATTTCTCAGTTTTTTTTTCCTCAGTTTTTATTCTTCAGTTTTTATTTCTCAGTTTTTATTCTTCAGTTTTTATTCTTCAGTTTTTTTTCCTCAGTTTTTATTCTTCAGTTTTTATTTCTCAGTTTTTATTTCTCAGTTTTTATGTCTCAGTTTTTTTTCCTCAGTTTTTATTCTTCAGTTTTTATTTCTCAGTTTTTATTCTTCAGTTTTTATTTCTCAGTTTTTATTTCTCAGTTTTTTTTCCTCAGTTTTTATTCTTCAGTTTTTATTTCTCAGTTTTTATTCTTCAGTTTTTATTCTTCAGTTTTTATTTCTCAGTTTTTTTTCCTCAGTTTTTATTTCTCAGTTTTTATTCTTCAGTTTTTATTCTTCAGTTTTTTTTCCTCAGTTTTTATTCTTCAGTTTTTATTCTTCAGTTTTTATTTCTCTGTTTTTATTTCTCAGTTTTTTTTCCTCAGTTTTTATTCCATCTCAGACCACCTGGAAACAGGTGAAAAGTTAAAGGGAAAACTGGGACTTTTTTTTTTCTGTCTCTGAATTAAAAAACGTTTCATATTATTTTAGTTTTTTCTTTGTAAACAAAGCTTCATAATATTTGAAGCTTGAAAAGAGACATTTAGATTTAGTTTAATCAAATCATCTCATGTCCAACAACACATAAAACCCAGCATCCACAGTTACAGAAGCTTTGTGAGCTCATTATGTTTAATTTCAATCATTTCAATCATTAATCATTTTAGATTTAGATCATGATGGTGTTTCACAATGAAAAGCAGCAAATCTGCTAATGAAAGACGCGAAAAACCAAAATCACCATCATCAGTCTTATAATGGAAAATGTTCAGTGTTTTTTATTTTCAACAGCTTAAATCAAATCAGGACAGTGAGGTGGAGCTGAAGTGTGACGTCACCCAACATATAGAGTTTATAAAATAAAACCTGCAGCAGACGCCTGTTAAAAATCATTAAGTTCCACAGCTTCACAATCCAAACTGGGGAATTAGGCACATTAGCGAGCTCGGACTCAGTGTGAAAACTGAGGCGAATCAGAGCCAGAGACGAGGACACAGAGGACGAGCTAATTCAGGAGAGTTCACCAGAACTCAGGTATGTTTGGATGTTTTTTACTGAGCAGCTCACGAATCAATTTACTGCTTCAAAGAACACTCAACGTAAAAATCAACGTAAAGGTGCTGTGAACAGCCTGATGCTGGATCGAGAGCCGGGAGAGAAAGTTGAACAGTTTGACCCTCGTTTAACACAGAAGGGAAACTTGTTGCCGTGATGTGTTTGATGAGAAGCTACCAGTGGATCTCATGACGACATCTGTTTGATTGATCATCTACTCACATGTCCTGCTGTCACAGTGAAGATGCTACAAGTGAAGTTAGAACTTGAACTACAGGTAAACTTCAACTCCAACGTCCAGTGAATCAGTGAGAACAGTCATTTATGTGTCAAATAAACTGTGGAATGATCCTTTAATCGTGTATCAGACTTGGAGCTTCTCCTACAGTGAAGTGAAATGAAGTGAAGGATCAAAGACCTCAGAGGAGGAGACGAGGTTAGACCTTCAGCATCCTTCCCTGTCTCCTCCTCTCCCCTCCTCTCCTGTCTCCTCCTCTCCCCTCCTCTCCTGTCTCCTCTCCTCTCCTCTCCTCTCCTCTCCTCTCCTCTCCTCTCCTCTCCTCTCTTGTCTCTCCTCCCCTTTCCCTCCCCCACTCTCACTTTCTGTCTCCTGATATCTAGTTCAAAGCAGCCACCACCCACTAAGTACCCCCCATCACCTCTCTCATCCATTTCTCTGTAGCTCTTTCCCAGTTTCCTCAGTGGGGGGTATTCAGGTTTTCCCCGGGACACTTCTTGGTCTCTCGTCTTCTCACTTTCTCTCTCTACTGCTGGTTCTTCCATCTCTGTCTCTCCTCTTTCGTCTTCCTTTGTTCTTAGGAACGATGCTCCTGTGAAGTGGTACTGTACAGGCTGTGGTCTTTGTGGACCTGTGCAGGCAGCATGAGGTGGGAATCACACTGCACTGGTGCCTCAGTCAGTATTTACAGACCTGAAAATGGAATCACCCTCAGATCAGATTAACTTGATCAGCTATAAGCATTTCTACCTTCAAACAGGGTTTGAAACACGTCGTACAACCTGGAGCATCACTAGACACGTCCGTCATCCTTCATCCTTCATCCTTCATCCTTCGTCCTTTCCTATGACGTCTCCTTCTCTCCGCCCTTCTTTCCTTCCTCTTCCTGCCACGGTGACTTCCTGCTGTGACGATACTGCCCTACATCCATCTCACCCTTCGAGTCTCCTGCCGCACACACACACACACAGATCAACTCCAATGAACTCCTTCGTGTGGTTTCCTTTTAACCTGACGTCTTCACATTATGACCTATTTCAGGGTTACAACTGAATTCATGATAATGTTGAGTGTGTGTTCACACCGGTCAGTCGTTGATCCTCCTCCTCTTCCTCTGAACCATTTGACCTGATTCATTATTAGAGAGGGGCACTCAGCTGTTTTACTCTACACACACTTCCATATTCTTGTGAGTGTAGCTCACACACACACACACACACACCACTTCCTGGAGTGCCGAGAGGATGTGAACTTCCTGTAACCTCTTGTTTCTAGTCTGGACGGTGATTTTAAATGTGACCTTGTACATTTTGAATCCAGATCAGAAGTAAAATAAATGAGACAGTTAAACTGTTATTTACTAAGACTCCTGCTATTCTCCTGGTTCAGATAATGATATACAGATGATGATGATGACATTTGATGATGATGCAGATGATGCTGATAATGATGATGATGCTGATAATGATGCTGATGGTATTTGATGATGATGAGCTCCTTAAGTGTAGCCACAACTGCTGCTGTTACAGTTAGAACAGATAGACCTCCCTAATGATTTTACTTTCCCGCTCTTCTCTCTCACACACAGTAATTCAAGTGGATCTAAACAACATCAGACTTTAAAGGTATGACCAGTTGCACACACACACTCTGCAGACGTATGTAGCTCCACACAAATGGAGGAAACGACCCATTAGAAGAACAATTAGGTCTCAGTGTGGAGGAGTAGCAGCTACTCCTGCTGGATGTGGAGCTGCAAAGACTATAAAGACAAATATAATCATTCCCTCCACAAAGCCGGAATTGCATTGTTCTAACATGGAGAACATGTTGGTAATTTGCACCTCACTAGGATGGCCAGTGTCTGGGGGGGATATGCTCCACAAATACTAATCTACTAATCTGTGGGTGAAGACGCTGTGATTTCCAACAACGCAGCACTGCCCCCCCATGGTCAGTGGAGCAGCAGCAGAGCTGGTGGTCAGATTCAGTGTGATTCAAATTAAATATAATATGTTTATATTTAACATAAAGATTCAAAGAATCTAAAGTGATGAACCATTCATAGAGCTTAAAAAAGAGAGAAATCCTCACCGTGAATATCCCGACAGTAATTTTAAAATGCAGGACAAAGAAGGACGAAGAGGAATTAGTTGGCTTCACAGGAAACTCACATTAGACATTAGACTGTGCTAAATCATATGTGATGACCTATTTGTGTTGGAGAGGGTGCAGTTTATTAGAGGACGGCCGGGAACTCCAAACTGTCCTGAAGCAGATCAATTGAATCTGAAGTAACCGGATCATACGTCAGATTAGAAATCAGCACGTACCTCAATATTTAATCTAAATAATAGTCGCCATAGTTTCACGGCCCCTGTCATCGTTACAGGTGGAAAACGATTAGCGATAAAACTAAACTAAATCCTCTGCTTCACTGGGATTCAACAGGGTCCCACTGACGAACACAATGGAAACAGGAGCTTGAAGGATGAACAGTGCACTTCTAAACATTCACTTACATTCTGTGAGCCTGTCAGGTCGTTTGTCTGTGCTGCACTGCTGACATTGCTGAGGACAGTGAGATCCAAGGACGCTGACCTCACCCTCTTTACAAGCTGCAGGAAGCCTTGAGGCTGACAAATTGCCAGAGCGGCCCCAGAGGGTGTCACCTCAACATGTTACTACACGACCCTCAGATATCTGGAGAGAGCGACTTGTAGCTGAGGACGTTGAATAAAAATAAAATTAAATCCACCTTTCTGCATTAATATGCACAACAAAACGACACGTTTGTGCTTTTTCTGAGGACAGTAACATCTGTGCCATCGATTTTCTGTTGCTGCACTGATGCAATTACATGCATGTAATCAATACTGTTCTGTTCTATGACAAATGGGCTGCGATGATACAAACACAACTTTACACAAGACGCTTTTCTCCCACTTTTCTATTTGTGCAACCTTCATGTTACCAAAAGTATACGACACATTTCCTACACAGTTCTGCTGCAAGTGTAAGTGTTAAACACAGATAATATAAAAATACATTTTTCTACATGTGAGATGCTCACACTGGGATGGCGTGCACAAACATTGCTAACAAGCTAACAGGAGAAGTGCCAGTTTCTCAAAACAAATACAAAGCAGCTGCTGCGTGAGACCTTGTTGACATTTTCGAGATGAGATCAAGACGAGAAGCTGCTAATTAACACTCACTCTGTTTCTTAAAGACGTGGAATTAAAGCAGGTAACCGAGCAAAGTCATGAAGTAATAATGATCTATTGGAGGAGTCAGAGTCTGAAGAGTTAGGAGCTGAACTTAATGTAAGAAGGTGAAAGGTAGTGATGACGGGGCCACTGTGCTGTGAGTTCTTATCCAGGTGATGGACAGGCTGCAGGATGAGTGGCTGCTCAGGCCACTTTGATTTTCATGTTTAATCTTAGATGTTCATATAACTTGTGTTTTAAATCCTCCAGTTTTGTGTCTGTGAGATTAAAACCAGTTTAATGATTTTAATAACTATCAACATACTTGTCATTTACACATGTGAGAGCACATACACACCCCCACACGTGTTCGTATATGTGCTCAAGGGCATTGCTTAGACCGTACAGGCGACAGAATATTTTCCAAACTGTTTTGCTTCACAAATTTCCATGTAGACAGGAATATGCTAAGAGCCAGTCACCACATGTGCTTACTCCCCTCAGGTGGTAAAGTCTCCGTCTTCCCTCCTCCTGCTTTGGGCTTCTCCTCCTGACAAAGTCACAACTTCAAAGTCAAAACAGAGAAGAGGTGTAACACACACACACACACACACACACACACACACACAGACAGGAACACGCCACAAGTAACGAACGTTCCCGTTTCCCCACACTTCCTGCCCTGTCATCCACTGGAGCTCTTTCGCCCTTTGTGATGTATAATTGAAGCTGTGTGTAATTTCACCGACTCGTTTCCAGCCGAGTTCCACTCGGAGCTGAACTTTCACTTCTCTCATCGCTGTAGAATATTCTCTCTGATGTGGAGAGACCAGCTCTTTGAATGTGCTGGTTAACATGCCCTCCCTCCTCCAGCTCGCCCCCGCCCTCACCCGCTCATCACCCCTAAGAAGCACTTCACATGGTGTCATCACAGATTGAGCAAGAGTTTAATAAAATGTCATTTGAATTAGTCGGACAAAGCTCCTCTCAGCTACACGATGTTACAGGAGGTTCTCTTCTAAATACACTGACCACCGACCTCTACACCCAATTATAATGTGCATTTAATGTGAACGTCTGCATCTGTTGCTTCAAGCTCACATCACATCACATCACGTCGTGTGTGTGGATCAAGGCTTCAGAAAAGGAAAGAGCACATTTTGTGAGACGAGTGATTTCAAGGTCAAAACGGTTTCATGCTTCACTTTTAAGCGCACGTGAAAAGTCCTGAAAGTGTGATGGATGAAATCATAACAGCTACTTAATTCATGCGTCAACACATCTGATCACAACTGAGCAAAACCATCAGCAGATTAAGTCTGTGATAGATTTCAAGGCTCTGGACAAAGTCAGTAAGTGGACGTTCAAGGTCAAGAACTTTTTTGTTCTTTGTCCTGATTTAATCCTTAAAGTTTTATTTATTAATTAAATTCTTCCTTTGCTGTTCCCCCAACAAACACCAGATGTGACATGTAGTGAAGACCCTCAGCCATTTAGAGGACACTGTATTCAGATAATTATGCTCCGGTATCATACTCGGCTGGTTTTTCACACGCTACTATTGCTGCCTTCAAGTCGTCCCGTTACATATTTATGTCTAAACAAGTCGCTCTTTAATCTGCTCATGATGACAAATAGGTCGAGTATGTTAACACCAACAAACTGTCGTCATGAAAAATAGGTTCAGATACGGTTCACAGATTATGTTTGTGCTCAGTTTAGTCTGCACCATGTACTGTACATTAGAACGGGACTTTGCAGCTAGTGATGCATAAAGCACTGTTCCTCTCACACAAACGTAGATAGATCACCCAGCAGGACCTCGTGACTCTCTGTGTGACTCTAAACCTTTAATGAGTAATAAAAGGAACTTGACCTTGAGCACGGTGTGAAGTTCTCCGACCCTGATCCGATCTGATAAAGAGCTGAACGCTGAGGAGACGCTGAGGACAAAACTGAGGACGAGGAAGAGTCAAACGTCTCTCCGCACTGAATTATTTCAACAACTACTGGATAGATTGTCATGAACTCTGATACAATAAAATAAAATAAAATAAAAGACACTTCATTTTATTTCTGCTTAACAGTTTATTCATTGTCCAAATTCATATCAGTAGACTTGAAGAAATAAAAGGTATTTTTCCTTTTTAAACATTCTTTTAAACAAAAATATAACAACTATTTACAATCACTCGTAAAAAATACATAAAAAGCGAATGAGCAAAATCATGTTGTCTTTCTAAAAGACATAAGTTACAACAGCTATGAGAAGTGAGACGAAAGCAAACTTTAAGCCACGGACTGAGTTAATACCTTTTTATACAGATTGTGCAGCACACTCACCACATCGAAGCTTATTGTTGTGCATTTCCACTGTAATGCCAAAATCTGTCCACATAAACACATTCACATCTCTCTCATTGAATTCCAGGTAACGTAGCAGGACACAGGCTAAAGTACAACCAGACAGGAGATACGTTTCCATCGAGCTGTGAAGGAGATAGAATCCGCCTTCTCTACTTGATGTCATTGAAAACACTGACACAGTATGGAAACATAGCGACTGTATGAAGAGTGGATGAAGTTTAGCCCAAAAACAATTTAAAGATGGAGTGACGAAAAAAATCCTTCGCTAGAAAGAACAAAAAAAGAAAAAGATCCACGCATGAGTGTCTAAAAAATCCTGAACAATAATTTGAGGGGAAAGAAAACGTTGCCTGGTGATTTTTTAATCGTGAATGTTTTGTTAATACTGATTTGTGATTAAACATCTGAGGAATACAGTTGTGCAAAAAAAGAAAAAAGAAAAAAGGAATCGTCAGTTTCTGACTCTCAGTCTGTTTTAAAGTTTATACTGTAAAGATAAAAAAACGAGGTGGGGTTCACAGTGGATACTCACGATGTGTGAAATCCACCAGAGGACAGTGATGAGGAAGGTTTAAGGAGGCGGCATCAGAAAGGCTCCGCTGCACACGTTCAGTTCAAGCAGGCAGAGATATGATAGCATCCAAAAACTAATTTCACTCATCCAGTGTGAGTTTGAATGAAGTCGCTTTGTGCCATGAAACCGGCGGTGAGAGACCCACAGGGGGCTCACCTTTCTGCAGGTGAGAACAGTCGAAGCGAAGAAGGGCTTTAATTGGGAATGACTTCGGAGCCTCTACTCCCACACTGAATGAAAACAGCTTTTTAAAATGCTTTGTTGATCCCAACTTTGCAAATATAATTCCACAACACACACACACACACACACACACACGTCCCAAAACACACAGCAGCAATTACACTAATAGATCAGAAATGGCACCAACAACAGTGTGAGGAAAAAAAAACAAACAAACATAAAAACAGGAACAAGAACTAAGAAACTTTCTTTACAGACTCACTGATTATTTGTTATAACAAAATATTCAAAAATAGCCTTTGTAGAAGAGACTCTCTCTCATCTTTACATGATCAGTTAACATTAATTTATGGCAAAGAAACAACAAAATATATATGTATAAATCCATATATATGCCATGTATATATTAGCATTAATCATTTCAAGTCTTTGTGTGGCAAAAAATTACAGAAAAACAAAATAAAAAAGGAAAAGCATCAGAGCGTGAGACGGACAGCAGAAGGAGAAGAACGTCTGATTCCAGTTACACCCCCGCCGCCGCCCTACAGACAAACTCAGAATGTACAAATTTGCTTCTGATTCAATACAAATAAACTATTTTCAAGCACATCCTTTAAATATTCTACAAAATGTACTACAAACATCGAATGGAGATTCGAGCCGGGCGTTAAAATACATCATCTGTTCATTTGCTCTGTCGTTTGTTTGGTTTGTTTTTTTTAAATAAGAAGCAAAAGCCGAGGTGAGAGAGGGACAGGTGCGAGCGCAGCTGCATTATAAACTAATTTACAAGGTCAAACACACCTGGAGCATTATTCTTCAACATTTCAGCTTGTAATTCACCTAGTCTAATAAACACTGTAAACAAAAGCAGCGGTGTAAACACTGTCGTTTGTCTTTAAGCACACCAGTCAACACCTTGGTGTGAGTGTATATGCATGCATGTTGTGGGCCACACAGTACTAATTTACTGTTTTATTATAGCTGCTGCAATAAAATACCAACATGTTTTACTCTACAGGAAGCAGCAAGGCATTTGTTCTTCAGCTCATTAAAAACTAGTTATAATACAGTTTTTATACAGAACATCCAGGAGAGACAGCATGCCGCTAAAGTACCTCACATCAGGCTGACGGAGCAATAAGAGATGTGGCTGCGTGGTGGAGGGAGCGACACGAAGACACTAAACTGCCTGAGAGAGGCTGCTCGTCTTTTTCTGTAAAGCTCAGAGGAGTTTAATAAGTGCTAAACACAAACAGACGCGTTCTCTGTTGGTTCAGGATTTCAATTCTGAACTTCTTCAAAAATACATCGGGGGGCTCCGACCTCAAATACAGTCGTAAGTGTACAGTACACACTGGATAACAAAAAGGGTTTTGTTGTGTTTTTTTGTGCATTTGAACTGATGTTTTTATGTAAATTTACACCATCAGTGCCCGGGTTTAGTAGAGGTCGATTAAAAACCCCTAATTTAAAAAACAAAAACAAAAACGTTTTTTCTTGTCTCTTATTCACCTACATTCATTTTGAAGAAAACTTCAAACAGTAAAACTAAAGAGAAATCAACCCCGAGAGCTAATAACAATACGACTTTCTATCCCTTTGTCTGCTCCTCACAATTCTCACAAAAAAACTTTGCCAAGCTCCGAGATGCAAATGAAGACAAAAAAGAAAATCACTGCACAACATATAAAAGCGGTAAAAAGCAACGTGAAACAAGTTTAGACAACAGAGCCTGGAGCGAGAACTGGAGGTACGTGGAGGTCTGTTTCTACGGAGGCCGACTTCTCCTCATGAGGCTTCGTTACGTCACTCATAACTTCTTCACCTTTGTCCGTTTGTGAAGTCTGTTTGACGTGATCCATCACACCGCCGCCTTCTACTTCTGGAGTTTTTAAAAAGTATCTAAAATCTTTCTCGTCTTCGTTGTTTTGTGACATAGGTTTAAAAACGGGTGATGGTACAAATCCTGGGAGGTGGAGCGAGGTCACGAGGCCCACTGCTCCGGTCCAGAGGGGCATTATGGTACGTGGTGATACACGGCTCTGAAGGCCAGGACGGGAGGATGTGCTCTGACACGTAGAGACGACAGGCTGCTAGATTAGTCCCAAGCCTGATCATCGTGTGAGAATGTGTGTGAGTGTGTGTGAGCATCTCTACACCGCCGACACTTGTTCATCTGCAAAAGAGAAAAGTGAAGTGTTTGACAGGAAGTCCGCAAATGAAAGCATTAAACCAGCGTTTATACAGGGTTCACCAAGCTGAGACCACAGTGAATACAGTTTAAAACCCGTATCACAGTCAGCCTCCATTAAAATGTGAAAAGGAAACAAGACTTCAAGACTTCTTTATATCTACTAAGTTTTTTTTAGAGCACTAGATTCAAGTTATAATAATAAAATAATAATAATAATAATAAAACCCAGTGATGCCCTGTTTTGTTTTTTGACCAATATAAGAACAAATACAGAGAAAAACTGCTCGTGTTCATGTAAAGAACCCTATCAACTAGATTTCATTTTTACACAGTGGGTAAACTCTTTCAAATGCTGTTCAAGAGCAAAGCCATGACGTTTAGCTTGCTTTGGTGACATACCATCCTCACTCTCAGCCAGCTCCTGTGGCGGGACGCAGACGCTGGCCGGTCTGGAGTGGCCCTGTCTGGAGTCGGCTGTTCGGGCCTCTTGGTTGTGGAGCTGATGGATACTCGCCAGCCTCCGGGCCTCAGCCAAGCTGCTGGCTGCTGTGGGACTCTGTAGGAGTTTGCTCCTCTGCAGGGCCACGCTGTAGTCTGGAGGTTTGAGGTGAGGAGGTCTAGGAAGAAGACCCCCTGGACCACCTACTACTCCATCTGCGAGGCCGAGATCCCCCAGAGCCAGACCTTGGTAGCCTGGAGGGGTGGGAGGGGGAGCACGGTAACGCTCATCCTTGGCGGGGGAGGTGACACAATACACTGGATGGAAGTGTGGATCAAACGAAAGGGAGGGATGGAGCAAAGGAGGAGGGGAGTGAGGGATGAGGAGTGATGGGGGGGTGAAGAAGTTGATAGAAATACAGGTGTGAAGTTTTGGTGGGAGGGGGGGAGAAACCAAACGAAATAATGAAAAAATTAAATTAAGGATGATGTTTCACTAATATAATACACAACAACTACACATGAACCAAAATGTGTTAAAATTAAAAGACAAATATACAAAGAAGAGGATGGAGCGATGGCTGCAGCGAAACAGACACAACTAGAGCTGCAAGTCATGAATCTGCCAGTTATTCACCAGACGAATCGATTAATCGTTTGATTCTCAGAATCAGAAAGAGAGTTTTCTATCTTTTATCAGAAAGATAGAAACTGATCAGGAGAAGGTGCTGGTTCGGTTTGACCAAAGACATAAAGATGTTACATCTACAGGAGATTGAAAACGGAGCAAACTTTCAAATCTGAGAATCCGGGAGTTCGAATTTGACGATTAATCGATTTTCAAAGTTTGTATCAATTCAATTTCTTTAGCACCATAGCCTAATTGTTTATGTCTTAAAATAATTCTCCTCCAACTCTAAGGTTCCAAACTGTCCAGAACAAAAACAAAAAAGGTCCTACACTTTATCACAGCAGATGTTATGAGAGGTACATTTACACTGTGGCTGGTGACAATGCTCCACGACTCCTACACTGGGAGCAAACAGCATGAATTAAACCTATTTGGAATCTCAGCCTGAGAACTAACCACAAGACAGAGTGCAGCATTTGAAGCTGATTACTGGAGCACAATTCACCAACAGCAGACCTCAATTAATGTATGTAGGTCTGATACGAAGTATGTAGCCATATTCATATTCGTATCAAAGAAGCAAAAGCTGATGTCTCACTGCATGATGCTAACAAATGAGGAAGTATATGTTCTTCTGTAAAAGTCTAGACACTACACACCCCCTCACACAAGTATCTACAGAGTTTCCCTCAAACACTGTCACATTACAGGGAATCCAACTTGCAACCTGACCCCTCACCTATCAGGCCCTTCTCTGTGCTTGATGTCACCGTTTTGTAGACGGGGTCTGTGCTTTGCCCTCCTTCCTCGTTGGATGGAGAGTAGGGGTGCTCCGAGGTGTTTCGCCGTTTTATCGTCCCGTAATTTCCCTCATAGGTGTCTGACAGCGAGCTGGAGGACGCCCAGCTCTGCCGCGACTGACTGGACAGCTCCGAGCTGGATTCTCTGGAGCGTTGCTTGGCAGTGCCCTCATTCACACACGTGTGACGGACGGCCTCGACTTCTGCTATCGGTCCAGCCAGATGAACGGGCTTGAAGCCGGCCAGGTGTGGGAGAGAAAGCAGGTTCCCGTGGATGCCGTGGTCCCAGGGCCGGCAAGAGGAAGCGTGGAGGCTCTGGAAGGAATCATGGGAGTTGGAGGAACAGGACGTCCAGCTGCCACGGCCGCTGTCGGCCACCGAGTCAAGAGAGGTGTGGTCCGGGGTCAGTTCCTCCGTGGAGATGGAGGAGGTGAAGGTGGAGGCTCGTGCTGCATATCCTCGCGCTAACGATGAAGAACTAGTGCAGATAAAAGACAGTGATACAGTTAAAACGTGAAAACGAGCTGTGCTGCTTCTTGAAACATCTACAGGTTTAAAAACATGGAAAAGAATTAAAATCAGGATTCACTTGTTCATGTAAAAGCACTGAGGAAAAGTAGAGTTAAGGAACATGCACCCAGCAAAAGACTATAAAGGAAAGATTATGGGATGAAGTTTTTGAAACTGTTGAGTGGAGGTGAAGGTGGACTGAAGCTGTACTGACATGAAGTGACGAAGTGGAAGAGGGCAAAACAGGAGCATCAATAACTATGAAAAGCTGTTGACTGGAGGATGTTCGGGTCAGAGAGTCGCACAATAACAAAGATGAATGAAAGCAGCATAAAGTTCGGTGCTACGCAGATGATCCATGTTGTCCCTGCACAATCTCTGACTTTCAACCGCCATGAGTAATTGGTTGTGTCCAGACGGGTTAGCGAGTCCATTTCTCTAATGTTTGTTGTTGTTCATCCTGTTACAGTGAATATTATTCCTCATCTGTACACTTGCTCTTTACAAAAAAACAAACCAAACTTTTCCCAGCGTGATAAATCACTACATGCGACAACAACCAAAAACTTTTTACAAGTTCTTTTTCTCCTTCGCTGTTGTTCTTAAACCATCATCTTGATTCGATGACATGATTTTACTGGACAAACAAGCCACTCAGTGAAATGGAGCCATGTTTTATAAAACTGGTCCGAGTTATACTACAAGGCTGCGAGGTGATATAATATGAGAGAAGCAGATATAACTGTGTCCAGCGATGTTTTATAGTCTCCTCTTTATGAGGCAGAATGGCCACATCATGGAGGAACAATAAACAAACAGCACACAATAAAAAAGGCGTGTTGTTTACTCGGTCCGATTAAAAAGCTGTCTGTGTGAAAACCGATATGTTGTTAATGAAGAAAAGGAGGAAAGAGGAGCTGTAAATGTGGGACGCTAATAAAACCTGGAGCGTTTACGACTTCCTGTTGTCTGAATTTTAATGAGGAAAAGATTTAATTAAAATCAACTGGGAGAAGAAACAGAGGAGGGATCAAGGTATGTGTGGTGCATTTTAGCTCATGCTGAGCCTTAAAAACTGCATATTATCATTACTACAAGCTCACAATCATGCTCCACATGTGTAGATCTCACCTGAGTCAAGTCACTGACCTCAAAGAAACATATAGACTGCACCAAATAAATAAATGATTCACCCAGGCAGATCTGATAATCAAGTTAATTACCTTGTGCTTGGTTGGCTGTAGTCAGCATTTGAATGTGCATGTGTTGCTGCCGTGCTCTCAACAACTGCAGCAGATGTTGTAGTCGTCGCTGTAGTAGCAACAGGAGCAGCGCTGGCACAGGTCCTGTTGATGCTATTACTCCGCTCGTCAGACCCGTGGGCCGGCACAGAGTCCACTGAACAGATACTGGAGCGGGAGGAGATCTCGCTGTGGCTCGAGTCCGACAGGTTGTCCGCTTTACCGGCTGGCAGGAGGGCGTAACCTGGACAGAAGAGGGCGAAGATGAGCATTTTACACATTTACAGTTGAAGATTCAATAAAATACAGATGATAATAGAGAAGAAAATCCTACTTTTTATAACAAGTCTATATTTAATTGAGAATACAACATGAAGTTTCTATATCTTTCAATAGAAATATGTCAAAATAACCGACATGAAGTCATAAAACTTAATATAAACATTATGTCTCTGATCATTAAACATGTACAAAGACTGAACTGTGTAAAAAAAACTGAAGGTCACTACAAAACCTCCATAAACAAATCAACAGTGACTAAATGAATATGAACGATACACATTCAAAAAGTTTTATACTTATTTAAATTTATATCCTTAAAAAGTTAAGGTAAATATACAATTATATTTTTAAAGGCATTAAAACACAAATATTCACTGAATTATACAGAACAGTAAATTATTTTGTTATCAGCTCTACATCTTCATGTCCACTGTGAATGTCCACTGTCTAGTAACTCTAACTAGTCTCACCATCACTTAACAAGATATTTCCTATAATTTATTTTCAATAAATGTCTCTGGTCTCTCTGAAAAACTTCCACCTTCCTTCAAACAACAGTTTTTACTCAGTAACTGGATCGTTCAATGACCCCTGTCACACAGTCCTTCTCCTGGTGTGCCTGTCCCTGCAGAGCCACAGGAAGGGGTTGGGGCTGACTGACCTGGCTTCCTGTCTTTCCTGTCCTTGTCTCTCACCTTGAGGTGGGGAGGACGCAACCTCACCCCTTCCCTCCCCCTCATTCAAATGTGGCCTGACTCCCCTCGGCCTCTCCCTGGACCGACTCCTTTCCCTGAACATTCTGAGCGGTGACATCAGTCTGTTCCTGATGGGGGACTCTGGGGGTCTGGGTCTCTGTGATGTGGTCACATCACTAGATCCTGATAGTCTGGGAGGGGACCCGGGATGCACCCCAGGACTTCCTGCTCTTTCTCTCATAAGCATTAGCCCTGCATCTCTCTGTGCACCCTGGTTGTTCTGCTGCCTGGACCTCCCTCTCTGACCCGACTCTGTCTCCTCCTCCTTTCCCACTTCCCTTCTCTTCTCCTCCACCTCCGTTTGATTCTCTCTGTCCCTGCTACTCTCTCGGCTGTGCTGTCTGGTCATGAGTAGGATCCTCTTGTGGAGGAGCGCCCCACCTATGCCGTAGCTGCGTAGGCTGACAGTGCCGGCCTTTGTGCTGGCGTCACTGGTCAGGGATGATGAAGATCCCGACAGATTCATCTGACTGGAGTTTTGGGACTTGGCCACACCTCCCACTGAAAGAGAGAAGTTGAAGTTAAAGCCTTTAATTGAATTGAATTTAATATAATTTAATCAAGAGATGCTGTGTGAAATTCTGTTTTCAAATAAATCTGACTTCCAGCCTTTGCATTCTGAGTATTTATGCCAGACATGGTTTCTGAGTAAGATTCTCAGCGGTGTATTATTAGTGTATCAGAGCTCTGCTGCGAAGTCTTCACCCATGTTAACCCAGGCTTCCTTTGATATAAACATAAAGGCGAACAGCACAGTTTCTGTTGCAGACCTTTGCGTGGAGAGCCCTGTGGCGACACCGTGGGACTGGAGTGAAGAGAGGAGATGGTGGAGACTGTGTCATCAGATGGTCTCTTGGCGCTCCACTCCTCTGATGAGTTCACTGGAGGTTTCTTCACCACCTGGGGGGAATTGCTGTCTGGGGTTGGAGAGAAGAACATGATATGTGAGAGTCTGCGATACACATTTCTTTCTATTTTGCACATTAACTATATATAGTGCAGCCTGACATTTAGCTTTTAACAGGCTTTGTATTCAGTGTTTCTTACTGGCTCGTTTGTCTTTAGTTGTCATTTTTAATTTGATTTGAAGACAGTAATCTGTTTAAATCACACATCATGATCATTTAAATGTTGATTTAAATGTGTACTCACTCGGTGTGTCTATGTCCTTGGCAGTGCTCTTCTTTCTTAGTGGGTTCAGTGGGACCTGGACCTGAAGGACTTGTGACACCCTGTTTTGCGTTTTTCCAGATGGCAGAGCTGAGCGCAGAGACACCGGGGACATGTCCGACTTGGTGGATCGTCTCTCACTTAAGTTCTTCGACACTGCAACCACAGTAAGAAAAAACAATGTATTAACCTAAAGCTTGGAAGTCAGTAAAATTAATATGTTTCAGTAATTATAATTTTTAAATAAACTGTTGAAAATACTGTTTTAAGATGAAATCCCATCAGTTGTAAGCTTTATTTTTCAGAAGAGAGTATCTGTGGTATCTGTCTTCTGATCAATCTCCTCCAGTTATTTTTAGCAGCGTACTGTACACTAGGTGGCAGTGCAAGCCAATAATACGACATACAGTGTGAAGCATGCTGTGTTTTCACTTGTGTGTTTTGAATTTATATTTTTCAGAGTATTACATTAACTACAGTTGATACATCCCTCAAAGCCTTTTAACAAAACCAAACTGATATAAACTAATATCTATCTATCTATATGTGCATTGAGGAAGATTCTAGATAAAGAAGAATATATTAACAGAAGAGTCTGTGCTCTCTGCTCTCTACTTACAGGTGCTGTAGGACGGCTCACACTGCAGGGACATGATCTGGTGCTTCTCCTCGTCTGTCTCCACTGTCAGGTTGGACAGGTATTGCTTCACCTTTCTTGCCATCTGTGCATCCTCGTACAACTTCTTCGCATTGAGAAGTGAACTGCGACGTACTCGCTTCTTATGGGCGCCGCCCTGCACGTCCAGCATGTTGGAGTTAGTGCTGCCCTGGCTCAAAGACCTAATGACAGAAGAAGAAGAGGGAAAGAAAGAAATGGAAGGCAGAGTATGAGGACAGATGGAAGAAAGTGTTTTGAAGTTGGACAGTGTGATTTAGCCAAGAGTTGATAGATGAGGAGAGGAAATGAGAGATGAGGATACAACAGAAAGTGAAAACAGATCGAAAGAGGAAAAGAAAGAACAATAAACAACAATCAGTAAATCATCTTTTTAAAGATTTTCTTACCAAATACCTCTTCTACTATACAATCTGTAAATCTGTCTTTGGAGCATAGCATTTTAAAAACAGGACCATGCAAACTGGGAGGGAGGCAGCTCTTGCCGATGTGCCATGCTATCACAGAACAGCAGAACATTCTGTCAGATGGAGGCAAAAAGGGTTAGGAAACAAAAGATGCACAAGATTCGATATGGGTAATATTATGCCAGGATGCAGATATGAAAACCAAACCAGAGTCAAATAGAACCTGTCAACGCTGGAAAGAGTGGGTGAAAAAAAAAAGGCGTCTAGGGGTTTTCACGATGGTGTGGGATATTCACTTTCTAAACTTCTACTTCCAAGATCGAGAAAGAAAGTTTAGCTTCTACTTTAAAGTCAAATCGGACAAGACGTCGCGTACAAAGTATAAAAAAATTAAAAATATGGATATTTGACCATCTACGATGAATTATACAACTCAAGCTGCTAATGAAGATCATGTTTTGAGATGAAGAGATTTAGAGTAGGTGCTAAAGGGGCCTCGATGTGATATTTGCTCTTTTGCTTTATATGTTTTACTAATGGTTGTTGTCTTGTGCTGTCACATGCTGCCCTGTTGCAGCTTGCTTGACTTGACTTTTTTCTTAATGTTTATAGTTATATTTGGATGACTGATAATTCATTTGACCATGTTGGTAAAAACAAGCTATTATTTTAAGCTACTATATGACTCAAACATACAATGTTATGAAGAGCAAAACAATTAATGGGTCAATGATTGGTTTCAGTATGGTTCAGGAGAATGGGCACTGCAAATGAAAGGGTTAATGGCAGCACAGGCAGACGCACACGTACACTCAGATATGGTAAAGGGGAAACATGCAGAGTTTATGGTGGGAGGGATGCAGGCTGGATTGAATATCTGCTGGTCCAGACTTAAACGGGATGAAACCGGTACCAGGACAAACTTACCCTAAACTCTTCCACCTCTTCTTCCTGCAAGCAAGAGGCGTGAAGATTGAAGTGTGACTTAAAGACAAGTTCAAGGGTCAGGGGCAAGGAGAAGACAAGACTATGTAGAGGTCATGCCACCACAAACAAACAGGAAATGACTGTAGATGTGAGGACATTGGACAAAAGACATCTCCCCATTTAAACCTGAAGAGTGAGTGTTACGGCTACTGTGTAATACCCAACAACAAAGCTGTTGCTATTTTTTGAAAACTATCATCTTATAAAATGTTAAATAGATTTTTAATTATGTGAAAGTATCTCCTGACATCTGGAGCTTGAAATATGAAGGGAGTGTCTGCAGCTGCAGTCATGCACTGCAGCAGTGAAGGACTATGATAAACACACAAACGGAGTGAAACAAACTACACACTGCGGTTGGCATCAATTAAGCCTCACTTCCAGCTGATCCATGTCTCGTGTTGTTACATTCCTATATCTGAGGAATGCAATCAAAACGTCCAGAGCTATGAACCGGACAGGAAGTGAATGGGAATTGACTGAGCCAGACCCTGAGTGTGTTCCTGATCCTGCTGGTGAAGGATCAGACTAGTTGGTGGAGGTATGGTGCAGTGGTTCCCTTTTTGCCCACATTTGTTGTTTTCTGTAGTAAAAGTATCTTTTCTAAAATCTGCAATCTGCCGTGCTACATCTTCTGCATTCATGCCTCTTTCTGAGAAATTCCAGTTTTGCTTCAGCTCGACTGATGAGAAACAGGAAGATCAAGTTTCAAAGCTACACACATAATAAAGAAGATTTGGTTTCACTTCTGGAGACCAGAACCTACAACAAGCCACTATTATTTGAGTTATCTGTTGACAGCAAACACATCAGAGTGTCACACTACACAAGTTTAGTATTTATTATATCATGTGATGATGAGAGCCACAAAATTCACTTGCATGTTTCCATAAACAAAACACTTTCTTAAAAGCTCCTTCTTTGAGGGGGTTTCTGGGTGTGACACTTTAGTAATACTACTGATTAAGTCCTTATGTGTAAGGAAAACTGTAAATGAACTGGCTCAAAGCAACACATAGATTTTTAATTTGAATGTATGATCACATGAAGATTAAATCTTATAACCAGAGGATTAAAATGATCTTTAACTGGCTCCAAAAGCTGCACTGAGAACAACTAACCTCTGTCTGAACATGAGGGCAGGGTCCATGTTGGCCGAGGTCATTCTCACTACGTGTCTGATCTCCTTGGCGATCATCCTCAGCTTCTCAAAGTTCACAAGACCGTCTACGCTGGAGTCATTGCCTGGGAGGAACAAACACAGGCAGAAACACGCAGACACAGTAAGTCTGAAGTAAACTGTCAACAGAGAGATAATTCCTATTTTGGGTCATTTGTTAGATGTAATCTGCAAAGACACTGTTATGACAAATCTTCAAAGCAACATTTCTCCCTGTTCTGGTTTGTTTCTTGTCATTCCTCCAAGAGATCAAAGTGGTGTCTGTCTTTCAAACTGTGTCATGCTCGGTCACTTGAGTTTTTTGCAGCTTGCACAATTAAGGAAACTTGTCTATAAATAGCTATTAAAGACAAAACCTTCACACAGAAGTTCGTTTTGGTAGTTTCAACCTGACTCAGTGAAATAGGATGATATACAGGCATGATGGGAAGTCTTCAGCAGAAGTAAACCTAAGTGAGCCTCAAGTTGACCTTCTTTACAACACAGAGGAAGTAACGAACAACAGACTGAACAGAATGACATGTCGGCCTTCAGCAAAGACAAGGTTCAGACACAAAAGGACATGATGTAAATCTCTCTACCTTCATGTAGGAAGGTGAGGTCCTTCTTGACCACTGGGAACAGTGGGATGATGGGTGGCTGCATACTCTGGCTGCTCAGGACGTTACGGTACTTCGCCATGTTCCTGGACGGGTCAAAGAGGTCCTGCAGGTCCACAAAGAGCTTCTCGTATTTACTGGGCAGTTTCTCCCAGGAGCTCCGCAGCCGAGCCACCGGTGCCAAGTTCAGGCCGCTGTGGGGGCGAAAAAAGAGGTGCACAGATAGATAAGTTATGGTGGGAAGAACTGAGGAAGAAATGATGACTGCACAATTACTAGTTCTGGAGGTAACCATCTCCATTTTCAAGAGCAGGATTCATTCCTTCTCTCTTCGTCCATTTTCTTTCCACCTTCTGTCTCTTGTTCATTCGTTCCACATCTCTCTGTGTGTAACATCTCTTTTTTCTAAAACCATGTAATCTCATATAATGTGGCATATATTGCATAAATTACACTTATTATAAACTAATCAAGACTGTGGCGTCTGCTAAATATAAGGAAACCCTACATGTTACTCTATCTTTTATACACACACACACACACACACGCCACCATCACCAGGTGGATTGTGCATCGAGAGCCATATGCGTGAGGACATCCTGCTGTGAGGAGAAGTGTAAAGGGACGTGGAGGTCAGACACTTCCTGCCTTGAAGTGCCTTTTACAGACGATCACCAGACTGCTGAACGGTGAGTCCAGACACAGTGGACAGAGCGAAACCTTACTACATTAATTAAACAAATGAAGAGAAGGTTCTAGTGCAGAATCACGTCCCTAATAAAAATCTACTGTATTACATTCCAGACAGCTGTAATTGTTGTAGAACTGTATTTGCATGGGTTTGCAGATACAAAGAGCAGGAAATCTTCTCTTGGATTATTTACACATTCAAATTAAAAGAGCACACTACAACATAAAACACCAACGTATCTAAACAAGAGTATGATGTGCTTTAGGTTAATTACTCTAGGGAAAAGGACAACATTGCAAGTATGAGTTGTCCAGATCCCATTAAAAAAGTCTAATAGTGATGATGCTACTGTATTGTATGTGAAGCCAAAAATACTGTAGCTTACTGTACTGTAGTTTAATTTATTATACTACTACTACTACTATTATATATTTGTTATTTGCTTGTTTTAATTTTTTTTGTTCTGTTTTTTTTAAAGAGCAATAACAAAACATAGAAAGGACATAGAAATCTGCCAAAGACTAAAGCTGCTAGTTTATAAAAATGAAATTTAGGATGTTTTAAGAGTAAATAAATACAGAGAAAAGAGGATTGTCAAATCCGCAAAGTGGGCAACTGCCTTAGGCCCCAGATCTACAGGGGCCAATTAAAACTGATACTGCAAATGCCCCAAGGTAGCTGCAGTGTTTTTACCTGGATTTGAGGTAATAGAGGAGCCCAGCGGCTAGTTGTTTCAGCGTGTAATGGGATGAGATATGAGTATTTCTTTCCATATACAGAAATATATATTATTAAAAACACTCTCACATACAAACACAGATGAACGCAGCCTGTGCAGACACAAAAACATGTACATTTTTATACAGTATTTACTTATTCATGGGGTAATATTTAAAATGTAAATGTAAATATTACCTTTTTCTACTTCTAATGCTGCAAACTGGATTGTTTTAGCAGAATTTATTTGTATGGACATAACATAACATGTTGTTTGGTTCAAACACAATCACATCTGCACGTTCACCCCTAAAACACACAACCAGCACCAACTTGCTTCCCCTCATGTGGGTTTTACCTCCTCTAACGGGGCCACATTTACATAGAGCCTCAGTGAAACAGCCGTCTAGAGCTGAACCACAGAGACCAGAGGGAAACAAGAGCAACAAACAGTAAGTGTAACTGCTACTATGGGACTATTACTGTGTGCACATGCAGCGTCTGTGTAGTTTGGAAGAGGCAGTGTCAGTGGCTGATTCTCCTGAGGATTTGGGGAGGGGAACGTGGTGCCAACGTGTTGATTCGTTACTGTACTACACACTCCTAGACCCACCTGATAATGGCAAACATGGAGTTGAAGTTCTTGCACTCTCTGCAGTGCAGGGCAATCTTGATGAAGTGTTTGATGGTCTTCATCCTCTTTAGGGCATTCGGCTCCTTCAGGATCTCTGTGGCGACCCAGAAGGTCTCCTGGTTGATCACCTCCTCAAACTGTTTCAGATGACCACTTTCCATTGAGGTGTCTAGTTTAAACAAGTCGTCCACGTACCTATGAGCAACGGCAAAGATGTTTTTCAGTAGTCATTTTGGATCCCGTGATGTTCAAACGTTTTTGATCTATTAAAATGTTAAACACTACATACTCTGTGGACTCAATGTTCCTGAAAAGCTCGAAGTCTCTCATGGAGAGCTGAGCAGCAACTTCCATGGTGCTGAGCTGCAGCAGAGAGATCTGACTCTCTCTGAGGAGGTCCTGAGCGTCCACGTCTGAACACAGCGTCTCCGTCTCCATGTTGTTCTTCAGGTAGTACCTACAGAGGCAATCAAATGAATGAGTGTTCAGAAATTACTGTAAATTTCTGCCATTTTCACGAGTGTAAAACATTTCATGAGCATCTAATGTAATATCTAAAACCAGGAAGATCGGAGGGGATTAAACGTCTCTTAGAGTGTGATCTCCAACTGTTTTCTGGGAAAGCATCCAGCAGCAGGTCATCTCTCTTTCCTTGTTATGGCCTTCAACTCTGTTTGGAAATCTAAAACCTCTACCCCCTCATTTCCACTCTAATGAAGCTGTAATGTGGTCATCTAGGAACACAGCACCTTAGAGCAATAAAGACCTGCAGTCAGGGGGCAAAGTGTTGGCATGCATTTGAATATAAATTACTCCTGTTACTCTGCCAGAAGAGCTGAATAGAGGAACACCTTAAACGAGGAGATGTCAGGCTGAATTTAGATGTAAAATAAAGCACATTACATATTTCACATTGAAAAAGAGCTCAAAAGCAGAACTGAAAGGGCTGTTTTCAAGATTTAAGATATTTTAGGACTTAAGAATCTACACAGTTAAAGGTAGAGGCTGAACGAGATAAAACAAGAACAGCAAACCAGGAGAAGAGGTGAGGATGTAGGATAGAGGGAGGAAAGGAGACCAGATGAAAGGAGAGAAGAAGAGTCAAGAGCAGACCAGAGGAAAGGAGAAGAGATAAGAGGAGATAAAACTAAATTACAGCAGAGGAGAGAAGACAATCTGAGAAAAGTGGAGATGAGGACACAGGAAAGAAGAAGAAATCAAATTAATGCTAGACAAAGTGGTGTTGAGTAGCATTGGAGCCAAGTCATTGTAAATAGTTATCAGTGGGTTGTGGGTGTACTGTATGTATGGAGCTTTAAATCCCTGAGCTGCATCTATGTGTTTTGGCAGTGAGGAGAAGACTTGCTATTTGCTTGGCCTGTCCCCTGTAAGACCTTCTGTCAGTCATCAGCTGCAGAGAGGGAGAGATGGAGGAGGTGAGATACAGGGAGAGACGCAAAGCAGAGATATATCTGTCTACTGCTGTGGATAAATACAACTACTGCTATCGATGCAGTGTACACTTACTGCTGACAGTGCATGTATGTGTAAATGTGTAAAGGTTCTAGACCACAGCAAAGGGGCTAAAACTGTATGAAATAGGGGATGTTTGCTTTTGATTTCTAAATTTGTCATGAGTTATTGCATGTAGGTTTGAAAAAAGCAAAAGGGTCTGATTACTTTCTTAAGCCAGTGTAGATGAATGACTGTGTATACGGAGGAGACTGTATCTATATCTATCCCGTGTGTGCAAGTGAGTGAGTCTATGAATTATTCTAGACATGCTATGATGTCTGCTGAGGCCACCGCCCCCGACAGAGGATGAAATATTCATGTTAACCTAGTTGGTGACGAACCAAGAAGAGATGAGGAGACAGGGAGAAAACTGTGAAAACAGGGATGAAGAAGCCGTTTTAAAGCAGACGTCATGAAATCCAGATCCACCCTTTAGGATTTTAACACCACTGCAGCAGTAAAGCAGCATTACATGCATGGTATAAACTGTAGTTGGTGCTTTTATTTAATAGGATAAACTGCAACTGATGCACTTCACTTAACAATGGATCTGAATCTCACTACTGAGCTCCGATTTTCACTTGAGCCTCAGAAAATAATTTACACCAAGTGAATAAACATCACTATGCTGCTTTCCCAAAAACAGGATTGAGAAGTACTACTAGAGCATCAGTATATACAGTATGTAGTGTACTGTACATCAACAGTTTTAGTAGAGCTAAACTCAAACTAAGCTGTGTTAGAGGTTGTTTGGATAAAATGTGGTACTGTGAACATTCTTGTACACTGAAAGGTTAGGAATCTATTTGGAGAACAAAGCACACAGTGGTTGTGTACAATACAGAGCCCTGTGTTGTCTTGTGTAATCTGAACCAAAAATAGTTTTAAAAAGAAAAGGAAGAAAAAGCTTCCATGTCTCGGGGTTTAAAGCACTGCAGGCTTTGAGTTCGCTTTAGTCACTAAAACCTTTAACAACACAGTTCTGCAGAAATTCTCAAATTCCAGCTGTGTTCTGTCCGAGGTTCCCACTGTTTCTCCCACTACACTCATGTAAGTACAAACCCACGCCTTGATCCATTACCAGTGTTTTATTAAAGTCATGCTTATTGCTTTGTGTACATTAAATTGCAAAGACAGAAACATTCATGGCTGCCAAATTTAGGTGTTGGACCAAATATGACATTCGACAGCGATGTAATTCTTCTTACCTGCCGTTGAGCTGAATCCGGTCGGCCAGCTTGGAGAGCTGGTCGGGCAGGCGGCGCTGCTTTATGACTCCCTCTGGGCTAACCGATACCTCACACAGAGAGTAGGTCTCAGGTGCCGCAAGGAGGCCGAACTCATTGACAGTGTGGGCAACCACATCCTTGGCCGTAGTGTCCTTACTGATGATGATGTAGCAGCTCTGCTGGTCGGCCTTGAACACCCGAATCACCTGGTCTGGGATGTCTGAGAGAGAACGAGATAGAAAAGAGGAAAGCTGTGAGTCACTAATTAGAGCTGGATGACTTAATAGTTACTATAAGAGGCCAATAAGGCTACGGGGAACATCACAGAAGTCAGACTGCGACATACCCAGAGATCATCAGAAAAATATGAATTTAAAATGCATTTTCTCCATTTAATTAAAGAATCATTTATTCCTGAGACTATTCAGTGAAGTGGATCATGTAATATGCAATTTAAAAAGCTACAACAGCAAAAAATGAATAATTAATAAAAACAATAAAACTGCATTATCACAATGAGTAATTTATTAATAATCAATAACGAGAAGATGAAATAAGAAGCTTGAATCTTAGTGGTGACTAAACATGTTCCTGGAGCAGCTGATGCTGTAGCAAATGCAACAGGTTCGATGTGTGTTAAATAATGGAAACGTTCCCCCTGAGTGAAACAGTGCATTAAAGATCTCTGCGATTGAGTAAGGAAGACGGTACGGCCCATTAGCTACAGGCAGCCAAAGAGCTTTAAAACAATGAGTTATGAACGCGGCACAGTGACAAGTGGGGGGGGGGGGGGTCAGACAGACCAGATGAAGCTGTCACACAGCTGCAACACTTCTTCTGAGTGTGTACAGAAAATGGAAGGAGGCGATAGAGAAAACACTGCTGCTTCCCTCTAAAGCAGACAAAGAGTCATCACCTTCACCTTTATTAACATGGATCTCTGATCTGTCCACAACTCTGGGGGGTTTAGTCGTCTGTGTTTGTTTTTAAATGACATGCTCAGGTGCCTTTATTATCATCATCACAGCGGCAGCAGCACGTTATGGGAACCGATCAATGTCTGTTTCCATTAAATGGATTTCTTGATCAAGCTTTACATCATGTATCATCTATTTTTAGTCTCATCAACTTAAGGCTTGATTTGAAAGCCTGGGGATGTTTTTGCGCTGGTTCATATTGATGTTTTGAGGCCTTTCTTGGTGATGAATGACCTGTTTATGGACGTGAACTTGCTGATTTCAAATGCACCTAATATGAGAAATGATCAAATGATCACTGAAACATGAAGACTGCGTTAAAGCTGTGAGAGTTCAACTTTCCATCCTTGTTTTCCATGCTGCTGCAGTAGCACAGCGGGGTAGTGAGGGCAGGTTGAGTGGAAGCTAAATGCTTTGTGTCTCATTAGCAGTGATTTGTGATTAGAGTGTGGGAAGCTCTCGGCTAAATAGCCGGCTATCAAATCCAGGGAGGGGGGGCCTAATCATGTTTAATCCTCTGGTCGAGCTGCGGCCTGACCCACGCACAGGAGGACGATCGCTGTTCACCGAGCCAAACATCCAATCAATTACCATGTTTAATGAGGTATCATTCATTTTCATCAACACCACAGAATTGATTTATGGTCTGAAGCCAAAGAGGGTTTCCACACTAGAAGAAAAAAGAATCTTCTTGGGTTTTTTAGCACACACAGCACAGACAGAGGCTCCACACTTCCTTCACGCCCCTCCTCCTCCAGAGCTTTTCCCAGTCGCTCCATCGTGAAGTCGGAAGACATAAATCACACATGAAAGCATCCAGCACAGAGAAGGACAGGGCACGACGGCTCGGCGTGTTCACAGGACAGTGGGGCAAAGTGGCTGTGGGTTAAACACCACGGCTCTGATAAATTAACTCAAAAAGCCCAAGAAGATTAAAGCAGAACGCGTCCTGAAGACCTGCCTAAGCTTCTTTAAGCCTTAACGTGAGATTACGTAACATTTTACACAACTAACCTGTGGCTGCTTTCAGGGATTAGTGATTATTAGTGTGAGGTTATGTTTTACTATCATCATTTACCACAAAACCAACAATGAATTGAATTTATTAACACGTTCTGTCTGAAATATAAACTTTACATTAATTACACCTTAGAGCCTTAAGGTGACAAATCTTTTTAACGTGAACGCAGCAGAGTTTATTCTTCTCACTTTGTTAAACCGAGAAATAAACTACACCTTAACTTAAGTGAAAATGCTAAACATGATTACTTCAACCCTAAGGTAACCTTAGAAAGAGAAAAAACTTATATACAAGACTGAAACTCAGAGCCTGCAGTTCATGATGTGTGGAAAAAACATGTTTGGGAGGAACAGTTACTGAAGCACATTCAAACAAGGGCACTGAGGATAGTTATACTTACAGTACAGTCCCAGAGCTTGGTAAGCAGAGAGGAGAGAGAGAAAACACTGGATGTGAGAGAGTGTGAGAGAAGTACAAATAGACACTGTGGTTGGAAACATTACGACAGAGGAGAAAAAGGAGACCAGTGAAGTATCTAGTGTAGTCTTAATCTGTTCATGGGGAACCAGAGGGAGTATGAGTCATCATGGTGGTACTAGAACATCTGTTAGAAATCACAGCTGGAGAGACACGAAAGGACAGAGAGCACAGTGGATTCAGAGCTGCACTCATTAGTCTGCAGAAGATTAACTAAAACCTATGTAAATTAATCAATTGCATAATACTAATGGTCTTTATTTTCTCTCAACAGTTTTCAAACTTTATTTAAACCAGATAAACCTCACTCACTGAGAAGGAAACCCTCTTCTCCAAGAAACTTAAAAAAGTTCAATCAATCTAAATCGATAATTTGATTAAATGAACAAACATCAGTAGCCATGTTGTTTATAATCCTCATTACAGCCGATGGGAAGATGACATTTGTGCACTTTATTGTTTTGATCCTGATGCTAATGTTAATGTACAGGTGGAACTTTAATGTTTTACAGAGCATCTGGAAAAAAGGGGTTTAGCTTGAGCCTCTACAGTTAAATCTAAAGGAAGGCCAGAGGACTAAAGGAAACTTGATCTATTGGTGGATGAATAATGAGGCCTGGCTAGTGCAACACAACCACGTGTGATGTATAGGTCTATAAACTAAGGATGTAGGTGCAGGTGTGTGTATGCATCTGTCTGAGTGTGTGTAACCCATTGACAAATGGCTGGTGGAATAAATCAGAAATATATTCACCGTTTCTCTCTTTCACCTTTCCACTTTCTTGTTCCCCCTTCTTTAAATCTTTCATTCCCACTTTACACACACACACACACACACTTAATCTACAGGGAGTGCTCCATGTTGGTTTAAATAATTAAGGGCTCAGAAAACTGTCTGAAAAGTATAAATACGTCCAGCAGTGCAGGAGGTTAATTCTTGTCAGATGGACACAATCCTTTAACAGGTCTGTGACACTTCAAAAGGAAAGTTCCTGTGTGTGTGTGTGTGTGTGTGTGTGTGTGTGTGTGTGTGTGTGTGTGTGTGTGTACTACTAGAAACCTCCTGTTGCCTACTATGAGTGGGTGAAAGTGTTTCTTTGTCATTGCAAGCGAGAAGTGTTTTGAGGTGTTTGCTTGTATTTCAAGGAGAGACAAAGATAAAAGACAAAAGATGGCGACTTTGTGTTCGAGACACTGCACCTCTCACATAGCTGTGATTATGTTCGAGGGTGACAGGTTGTCTGTTCATCTCTCAGAGTCTTTACCTCTACAAGTGGCTTTCACTGCTCAGTGATGCAGAGGTCTCAAGTCAAGTGTGACAAACAACGTCAGAGGAGAAGAGCTGAACTGTCTGACTTGAGACACCCGACATGCTCAGTGATGGCTGAGGCCATGAAGTTTATGAACAGCTGCCAATGAGTGTAATGAACGTTGGTCGTGCCTCAAAGTACTTCCACAAATTAGATTTTGTTTTTACATTTTGAGTAAGTAAGTATTTTATTTATTGATAGTTGAGATCAGATCACATTTTATGACCAATTCATGCAGACAACCAGAAATATTTCATTTATACAGCCTTAATTTAATTTCAGTGGCAAGTGACAATGCTATAACACAATTTAGAGGGGTAGTTTGTTAAATTATGTAATTTTCTAACCCATGAAAAATGTTGATTTAAAATAATAAGTCATGGGATAGGTAAACACTGTGTCCAAATGTCATGCTTCATTCATGCATACATAGTGCAGGTTGGAAAAATAAACTATAAAAGAAAAGAAGAAGTGTGAATGAATGTGAACATACAAATAGAGACATTCTGTAGTTATACAGCAACAACGGGATGTTAGTTAGTAGTAAAGTCGCCTTTAGTTGGTCGCCTCCATTTTCCTCCCCAAACTTGTTTGTTTACCTGTGTTGTTTTGCAATTTTTCCTCAGGTTTGGTCATGTTCTTGCCAATAATCAGATCAGTGAAGCAGTAAGAAGAAAGAATCAACACTGTTTCTTACCTGCGGGGTTGGAGAAGTCGATAACGCTGCTGGCCGGCTGCAGCAGGTCCGGGCTGCTGGACGACAGGTTTCCAGGGATGGGCATGATGGCCACGCTGTGACGACACTGCTTGGTACCAACAATGCTGTCGTCTTGAGAGTGACCCATGCCGCCATCACTAGAGAGGAAAGCAGAGAATGCAGGAGACGGGAGAAGAAAGAGCAGGAGACGAGGGAGAAGTGGGGAAAGACAAGAAAAGCAAAGTTATTAACAGAAGACGTTTCAAAAAGTGTCTCAATGTTTTTTCCTTTGTTTCATGAGTTTTAAGCACAGGTATTAGAAAAAGCATTTTCATAAACATAAAATTTAAACTCATACCATAGTATGAAAAAACATTGGCAGATTTAATCCAAATGACATATTACTATATTTGTCTTTTAATATGCAGCAGTGACACAGCTAAAATTCACCCATGAGGTGGTTTCATGAATGGCAGGAACTGATAAGGAGCATTTAGATAAAGACACACACACACACACACACACACACACGACACGACACGACACGACACGACACAATGAGACTGGTACACCGGTTAACAACAGACACGAACGCAACCAGAGCCGCACATATGAAACAAAATGAGAAGTCATGAGTTCATTTAGATCTTGACTTTGTGTTTTTATTTCTACATTAGCTTCTCAACACGTTTGTGTGTTTGCATTCAGCCCTCTTCCCTCCTCAGTCCTCCCATGTGAGTCCAGATGATGGCCACCAACTGGACATGAGGGGTGGCTGCTTTTCTACCTCAGTTGTGCTCGGGGATATGCAAACATCAACCTTTGCATTAATGGTCTGATTAGAATGCCTGAATCTGCATATATGTAGTGGAAATGGCAGCTCTTCGGAGACAAACCCACAGGAAGACAGGTTGACTATCGCGATTTTAAATAGTCTCAAATCACGAATGTGTGTGTCTGAAGGTTCGTACACAGCCGTGACAGCTTTTGAAGAACTTATCTTAAACAGATATAATATATAATTCAAAGTGCTGTAATTTAGAATAGTGAAAATACACTGCGTCTGAGACAAAGACAAAGATTCTAACTGTAGCTTCCCTCTAGGTGTATAGCAGACACTGAACATGGTGCAGTAATGCGGGGCTTCAACTAACACAGCTCCGTGCTTTTGTAGCAAAGCCTCAGTAATCTTCAAGTCCCCGGTTGATAAGTTCTGCCCTAAGATGATGGAGAGAAAAAGATGGAGGAAAGAAGAAGGACGGGCAGATGAAGAAGAAAAGGAAAAGAAATAGAAAAATCTGTAGAAAGGCGACCCACAAAAGAGGTTTAAAGAAGAGCTTATGGTGAAACTAAGGTTAAAACAGACAGCACAGGGCTCAGATAAGACTAGACTGACACTGTCTTGACTGTATGAAAAGTCTAATAATTAAAATAAAGGTTGAGACCAATATAAAATAATGCCTGATAACGCAGAGAAACAGCACTCAAACCATAAAACGTCTCCAGCTTTTACGTTTTACATAAACGTATACATCTGATTTACTTAGATGGAAGATGTGCTGAAAGAAAATGACAAGAAAACTAAACCATCAACTCATGTCTACATCTGTGGAACCCTGCAGTAAACGGAGCCTTTATTTAATTGGTGTCTGAATGTGAAAATAAAGAGGAGGAACATGAATCCTACACATGTAAATCCTCCAGCCATGATGGTGAAGGTCAGTGGTGCTGGTGAATGTGTGAGTGTGTGGTCGTCTGCTGTGTTGTGCAGGTTTGCAGATGGACACTGAATCACATGGTTAGAGGATGGGGAGTTACGCAAGAGGTCTTACCCAAACAGGCCCCTGAAGCAGCGGAAACAAACGAGAGAGAGACAACATTGAAAAGCGTGAAAATAAAAAAGACAAAACCAAAAAAAGCAGAGCTCAGTAGCAGCAAATCAGCAGAGAAACAACGACACAAACACACAGGTGCGTTTGACAGAATATACACTAGCTAAAGTCTAAAATAAATAATATGTTGGGAAATTTCACAATCCCAGCACAGATGTATGTGTAACACGTGACAGGAAATGGAAACGACCGACTCAATCCAACTTACAAATGATAAAAGATTTGTCAGCAAGTAGCAGGAAGCTCGTTAGGATTGGCGGTTTCCACTACACAAAAAAAATTCAACTTCAGCAGCATAACCAAGTTTTATTTGGTTACAACTTCTACTAAAAAAGAACTAACCCGTAAATCTTAATTAATTATTAGTATTAATTTAAAACAGCTGTCTTTACATGCAAATGTAAAAGTGAATCTGTCTCCAGTCTGGTAAAGAAAACACAGTAGCTCTAATGAGAGAAATGATTATGCTGGAAAATGTGAGTGGATTCATGATCACTGGCTGAGAAACATTTCTGTGATATGCATAATTGTTTAGCACATGTAGCAGTGTCAGAAAAACATGAGACATGAAGTTACTGTCATATCAACAGTTCATTAAATCACCTCTGAGACAAACTGATCTGATGCTGAGATCGCCGTCTGTTGCTTTGCAATTTGTGAAACATAAATCACCTGGATTGGTCAATGTGGAAAGTGTCTAAAGGTGCATGCACATGTCCAGACACCTTAACGTGGCAGAAAAACGACTCGTTTATTGCCACCGTGTCCTTGTCATATAAAATCCTAGTGTGAAGTGAAGCACAATGTCAGCCAAGAACAGGAAGAAGCAAGACACTGAATAAGAATTCCAACTGTTAAACAAGGTTACTTGTTTTTACTGAAGCTTCGTTTGCCAGATGTTTAAAAAGTGAAGGCTTTGTTATCGTAGCCTCTGTGTTTGAGACAGAGACTGTACAGTAGCTACAGAGCTAGCTGACACCATCTTCAGCGTAGCCTGTACCTTTTGTATACGTGCACACACACATACACCCATTAACCAAAATTGCCCCCTCAGATTTTCACCCTACAACAGACACTGATGAATCCTGATGGACCTAGACCACCCGTCTCATCTCCAGTCCCTTTAATCAGCCATCAGTTGCTTTGGATCAAAGAGTGGTTTGAATTGTGCCAACTAGAAAAATAAAAGCAATGAAAGCCCTTGTTTGGTCGATAATAGAATGCAGCACAGAGCCTTTGGACGCTCACTCCGAGTCGGATCAATGGCTGCGTGATAGCGTGTTGCGTTATGAGAAAGAGCCCGATCAGTTTTCATGCAAACTCTGTGGCTTTGTGCACATAATCACTGCAGCATTAGAAACTGAGTGGAGGCAGTGCATGGCACTGTCTGAGTGTCTGCATGTGCAGGTTTACAGTGCACGAGTTGGCTGTGTAATTAACAGAGCCAGAACAGCTTCTTCTGTCTCCAGCACTGACACAGTATGAAGTTTAATGAGGCCTGGAGAGGCATGAAATGATGAAATGAAATCAAGTCTGTATCAGCACGTTACGGGTGGAATATTAAATCTGAGCCTGCATCCACACAATTGCTTTCAATTGCTCCAGATGCTTCAAGCACAATGGCTGGTTAGTGATGACGACAGCGACGGGTTGATGATGATGATGCCTTTTGCTTTCTTGTGGTATGTCTGGAACCACTCTACAATACAACTACTCAAGATAATAAAAGAAGTAAAAGAATTAACGAACACCGACTTCCAAGAATAAAACGACAAACATAAACGCCACATTTTCAGAGCAATACTACTGTAACCACAGGTTGAAATGAACTAGATTTACATATCGTTACATATTAGAGCAGCTTCACTTTCTATTCAATGTTTATTTTGGGTGAAATCGCTCCATTTCCCTAACCCACTAGTCGCAAGAGAGAACATGCAATAAGTGGTTTAATTGTGTCAAATAGCTAGACACGTGTTGTTGTCACAGCTTGATACCATATTTGCATCCCAATGCGTCTACTTGTGATACAGGCAGAAGTCTTACCTGAATGGTTTGGGTGGCAGTATACTGAAGCGTGTCTTCTCCAGCATCTTCCTGATCTTGTTTCGTCCTCCTGACACCGTGTTGGCCTTCATCTTCCTGGTGCTCTTGTGGTCTGTGGGGAACTCCATGTCTCCAGGAAGGTCGGGGATGGAGAAGCGATTGCCTTTTTTCTCCTGGATCTTGGGAATGTGAGGACCACCGTTCTTCTTCTCATGCATGATCCTGCTCAGGAGCTCTTTGAAGACTAGATGAACAGAGTTAGACAGAGAGGAGGAGGATTGGCCATCAGCTCAAATGATTAGCACTGATGTGCAACGGTGTGTGAGCACAGCAACTCTGAGTTTACTCACCAAATATGTTGGTTTTGACTGTGAGAGAGAGGTGGGTGTTATTTCTCAGCATGTCAACAGCTTTGGATAAGGAGATGTTCTCAAAGTTCTGACCGTTGATCTCCATGATCTGAAACAAGAAACATTTCTTTCCTGGTTTATATTTGGTAAAGCTGGAAGTATTTATCAAAAGCAAAGAGTGAAAACTGTAGTTCTAAATGACACAAAAGGAGAAGTGTGCAGTGCACTGTGGTTGACACGATTTGACTACTTGAAGTCACCTTTGGAAGTGTTGAATGAGGTTTGCCATAAGTAAAATACAATAAAGCAATACTTCAACTCTATGTGTGACCTCGGAGGTCACACAAACTCTAGAGTACAAAATGTGACATAATAGTCATCAAGTGCTGATTCTGACTAATCAGCTTCAGTCACTGGATGTTAAGTTTAGATACAACAGACAAACGTGTCTTTAACTCGAGTTCATCTTTTGACCCCGCAGCTCGTAGTCCGAACTTTTGATTAAGTGCAGACAACAGTCAAGATGGTTCTTCAAAGAAAGTTAAGTTGTTGTTACTGATCTTCTAAAGACGGACTTTTTGGACCCAGCTTCCAAACTGCACTCTTAATTGATTTATTTGCAGAAGGTTCAAAACACAGAGAGAGATTTCAATCTGTGTAAAGTGAACTTTTAGCTAGCTCTTGTAAAGTGTGAACTTCACTAGTTCCCAAAACCACACAGCTTGTGATCTTGAGGTTGATGTGCTGACGTTTACCTCGGTTTGAGTTTTAGCACAGATTATCTTTAAGTACATCCCTTTACCTCCGTTCTCTGTTCCCTAAACACTGACCGCTCTTCAAGTTTCTGCTGCTGCAAACGACACAATGAAGCCGGTAACAACACCGTTGTTGTGTTTTGTCATTTTTATCTCATCAGACCAGACTCTTTTTTTCTCACTTATGTCAACTGAAGCGGCAACAAAACTGGTGGTCCCATTCATAGTGGTTAAAGAACTGAACTCTTATTGTGAAGATATTTAGCATCATGTTCAGGTTCTGGTGTTCACAACATCAGATAATATGAGTGTAAATATTTTTCCACATGCATCCAGAAATTAGTAGAAACCTGTGCACAGACTACATTATGCCCTCCTACCTGATCTCCCCGTTTGAGTCCGGCCTCTGCAGCCTTGCTCCCTTCCTCCACCGACTCCACAAAGATGCCGAATCCTCTTTCGCTGCCGCCCTGCAAACTGAAGAAGAGCTGAGACTCCCTGGATGCTTTCTGCAGAGTGATCTGTCTCCACTTAGCCTTGGCTGCACATGCTATGTTCAGCAGCCGCAAATGGCCCTTCATTTTCTGATGAGGAGAAAGAAATAGAAAAACGATGGAGCTGGAGATTCTTTGCAAATGCAATCATTTGGGTTGATGCTTTAGTTTTTTTTCTTTTTTTTTTCTATTCATAAGAATATCAGTAAAAACAATTGTTCGATAAGACATCATCTTACTGTAGCTTCTAGATGTTTCTCAAAGTCTTCCAGGAAGCGTGTCATAGCTGGGTCCCCCTCAAAGTCATTGAAGTGGTTGTTGACCCATAGCAGCACTATTCTCGTGACCTGTGAAACACAACGAGAGCTTAATTCAGCACAGAATTCACACACAACTTATGTTCACACAGTCGACATCACATTGCATTATGTGACTACACGCTGCTTTGAGGAGAAATCTTTTTAGAGCTGTTGTAGAATCTTTACACTGCAGGTGTTGGGTCACTGGTAATTTTTAACTACAGGCCGGATCTTGGGAACTTGTAGGGATTAAGTATACAGCTAATATATTCTAATCTATATCTATATCTATATCTATATCTATAGGGCGGCTAAATTATGGCCATGTGCACAGCTTACAAGAAAATATTTAACTACTAGTTGACTGCTTAATTTTGTCTGGCAATAATTTGAAAAATGAGGTTAAATCAAAGGGCAACTGGACAGATTTACTTCTGTCAATTTACACAAGTGGTAACTTTGTTCTAACCTTCATAAAAAGGTCAGATCAGCAAACAAAACACATCAATGCTGAGCATCAATTATTGCCCACTTTCCACTCTCTTTGGTTTCTCTCACCATCTCTTCTCCTCTCTTACCACATTGTTACTGTCTCCGTGCTCAATCTGTACAGGATTAGACCCTGTTTAATAGAGCTGAAGAGTATAAGCCTGAATGACAACCACATAAAGGCTATTGACAGTACAAGACTAAGCAGTTATGGACAATGGGAGTGTCAAGCATGCACAAATTGCTGCTGGGCTCAAGGACTGCTGAGCCAACTGAACTTGTATTGATCAGCATGTGAGCAGCATCAACGTGCATGGACACAAAACGATACAGAATGGAGAAGTATATATAGGTTTTACTTATTAAGCATCATTTTTCTGCAACACACAACAAGTTTCCCACTCAACTAGTTCACATGATGTTTCCTGGCCCATTGTTAAACCACATATGTCCATATACTGCACAAAAACTACCAAAACCAGGAGAGTAACTAACCTTTAACCCTTAATGTCCCCCACAGTGCACAAATATCCTCAATACGAAGGTTTAAAAGTGCACTCACCGTGTCCCGGAGGCTGTCCACCTGGAACCACTCCAGCAGTTTCTTTCCGACCTCCATGGGACTTGACAGGAAGGTCCTGTAGGTCAGCAGGAAGTCTTCGATGTAGGTGGGGTCCACCACTGATGGTTCCTCCACCAGATGCATGATCAGTCGCTCTGGGGTTCCCTAGGGTAAAAAATAAGCGCACATAAGGACACAAATAGAAAACCATACAACAGACAAGGGCAAATATAACACATACAGACAAGCATACAAAAAAAACAGACCCATGTGCAAGCTCAGACACAGAAGCACGCAGGCAAAAAGCACATGCACACAGCAATTTGAATAAATGATGTCAACATTAATCATAAAAGTGACAAGGACACAAACTATAAAGATGCAGCTATTGGACTGAACTGTCAGTTGCTCATCAAACGCAGAGAGACAACAGCTCCTCTATAGGAGCAACCTGAAGCTCTTGTTGCTAAAAATGACATATGTAATATTTAAGACTAAATCCTCGATTTGTATGTCTAATGGAATTTCAATCATTTGTACTTGATATATGATGTCAAAGACAAGTTTGTTAAAGCCACCAGAGCAGAGGTTTCTGGGGGAAACGGTTCATTTGACAGGGAACGGAAACTAGAGAGACATCCACTTTTGTCTGACACAAAAACAACAGAGTCAAAAACAGAAGTGGAAATGCTAACACTTTCCAATTGACTCATCTCCACTGGATGTGTTTTAGAGCCTTTCTTGGAGCGGAGGCCAAGACAATCATTCAAGCCCATTATCCGATCAATACCTGGCTGCTTCCAGGGGCTCGGGGAAAGGATCAAAAGGCCTTGGAGCGTACTGCATTGTAAGGAACAAGAAAATGCTCCAGCAAACACTAATAGTGCTAACGTTGCCTCTAAATGATCAACTAAAAACATCGAGCAGCTGCATTGATGTTTTTGCAAGATGCTGTACAGTATGTGAGGACACGGTCGATTCATAATGAGGTGGTGCTCAAATCGATCAAAGGCATTTCTGTGTATGTAGTACAGACAGTAACAATAGAAAATAACCTAAAGAACTTAGGTTAGGTAAATCTCAATTTGAGATTAAAGATGCTGATTAGCTTGATGTCATGAAGTGTAACCTTAACTGTGGACATTAAACATCCGTGAGTCTGATCTGGGTGTGGAGACATTCGTGAACAAGGTTAGATTCTCTCCTGTGTAAAAGTTGAGCTCCACATGAAGTGTCACTCTAACTTGACCTACGTTTGACTCCAAGTTTGACCTCGAAGCCACACCAGAACCAAAGTGCTTTCTAAAACACCACTTTTAAGTCACTGACCTTGATGACAATGTGCCCCTTCCTGGTCCCGCTGCGATCAAGCTCGCGGTGCTCCTTTACCATCACGATCTCCCCCTCCTCCTCCACCTTGTGCGTGTTCTTCTCCACATGGTTGAGGATGCGCCAGTAGTCCTCCTGGGCGATGCAGACGAACTGGTCGAGGATGACATGAGGACAGCGGGTGAACTTGTAGTAGAGCAAAACATTGCTGTGAACCACACTCGGGTACTCAAACAACAGCATGGAAGAAGCATGAGGGTGAGCAGACAGAGGCATGGGAGGGACAGATGGACGGATGAAGGGAGGACAAACTAACTAAACTTGACTAAATCTAAATAAAAAATACAGAGGATGATCCAAAATCCTCTCAACCAGCCATTTTGAAGAAGCATCCTTTACTTAAGTTTGAAACTGGAGCTAAACTAACTTCCCCATAAGTGACACTGAACAGAAAGCACCAAGACATGACTCTTGGACTCTTGCTACTCTAGAGACCTGTCGCTCGCTGCGCCTCCTTCAACTAAATCATCAATTTCTGCATTTGCTCTACCTCTGCCGCTTCTTGTGCATCTGACAGGAAATGATGTGTGCACTGGAGGAACTGTGTAGTGTGGACAGAGGCTGTTACCACATGTACATGTCAGGCCTGTTTTATTTTTGTCAGCTCATTAACTTCACAACCCACCTGTATGTTAAGACGAGCTTTCTGTGAGAAACTCACAAGGTTATTAAAAAACATGGCCTGAGAAATACACTTGACAACGTACATTAGGCCTGTGACTTCACTAGTAGTCAAGATTCAGTATTTTAAAGCTAAAACAAAAGCAGTATTGTATAGTTCTCTAAATTTAAACTTTTATAACAAATACAGGACAGGACAACCTAAACTCTCTTTACACAATTTAATTGTGAATGTAAACTCATAGTTAAACCAATACTAATAGTAAAAATAGGAAATGAAAGTACGACTTTCTCATTCTTCTTCTGTGATGTAAATTTTTGCACAACAGGAAAATTCTTGCTGTAATTAACTACAACAGCGGAAACAGAGGATTTGTCTAAGTTCATTTTTAAGAGAACTGTGCCAGTCATCAGGGGTCATTAGTGTTTTTTGAACAACTACAGCAGGTTGTCCTAATCCTCTAGTAAATGAACAAAGGCTGTAAATGCCTCCTTTACCTGGCAGTCGTCCCCTTTAGTGCGAACTTCTCCGTTCATGTACTGTTTGTCCAGTGAGGGCGAGATCCCAAAACTGTTGCCCATACAAAGAGTCTCCACTCTTCCCTCTGGGTGGCCGATCTCCACTGCCCCGTTAAGAATAACATACCAGAGGTCGAGCTGCAGACAGTTACAAATCAAACATACAGTATCATTATTTTTTGTTATTTCTTTACGTTAACACACTTTTCTGCAGATAATTCAATAAACTGCACATCCAGGTGTATTGAAACTGCTGGACTAACTGTGGTTTAACACTTCTTTTTACTGACAGTGACATTTAGTACATTGTGCATAATGTGCATTGTGTGAGGTGTGACTATTGTGGTGAAGATGTATGGTGTCTCTAGTGGTGGCTTTTTAAAAAGGAGACCCTGGCAGGCATAAAATAACAAGCCATTCATCCCGAGTGCCTTGGGCCCCCCTCTGCAACTGTAACACATATTTCCTCCTCATTGCATTTTCATTCTCCTGCAGCAAATCTCCAATACTCTCCCTATTTTTCATTTTCTTTCCCCATTAGTTTCTGCTTCTTCCACTCAACCTGTCACTCTCCTTATTTCTCGGTTGGGGTGAATTCGAGTGGGGCAACTAAAGGCGCTTTTTAATGCAATGAATGTGGATCCTGTATGTTTATAGAAGCCTGCAAAGCTCAGTAGATTATTATTTGCTTTCTTCTTGTTCCTAGTCTGCAAATAAAGAAATCTGCTAGTTTCACTCCTCACTCTGACAGTCCCTTAGTGGCTCCCTTTTCTTCCAGTTTCTCTCCTCTGAAGCACTTTGCCTCATTTTACCTCTGTTAAACCACTTTTATTTTCCTTTCACTCTCTCACTCACTTAGCAGAGTGGTGTTCACTTGTGACGGGAGAGAGGGCTTCTTCTATTTGACCTTCAACACAAGCCCACAGAGAGAGTGGAGCAGAGGAGAGTTGCCCATCAACTGACTTGACACAGACAGTATGGAGGCACGTAAATGCATGCAAGCAGCACACACTGCCTATTCATGGGAACTTTCTAATGTGAACTCCTATCCTCCTGAGCATTGTGGCAGTTCATTGCCATTTATCACCCTGTCAGTTCTAATGCTGCTGTGTCTAACCAAACAGCCATGACAGAGCACCCATTTCTCAGGCATGTAACTTAATTAATTAGCTGTGTAGCAGCTCGAGTGATTGAAGGGGATCCTACACTGCAGTGACTTTGCAGATACCACCGTCTGTATGTGAATAAGCTTTGATCACACTGGAAGATGGTGTTCACTGTCATATGCAGTTTCTTCTACATCCTGTCTCATTCTTACCGACTACACACTGCTTCATATTTTCGTGCTTGAGTGTATTTTTTCACACTTTTGTATAGGGATAGACAAAACATAAAATGTTTTAACTAAAATTATATTAATGAACCAATTAACAATCAGCAAAACTTCAGACACATCTGTTTCCTGAATGAATAAACACTAATTTAATTGTTATGGGAATTCAGTGTAATTGTCTTAATGAAGCAGATATCATAAAAACCAAAACATTTTACCTACCATAATTATCCTGTTAGTGGTTAATGTAAGTGGAACATGTACCAAAAGAGGCGGCAACATGACTAAATAATATCTCTAATTACTGCACAAGCCTTAAATGGAGCGGACTTTTATAGAGCCCCTTCACAGTAATAGTCATACGCTGCTTTTTGATTTAATGTGTGTGTTATTAGCTCATTCATACCTCTTGTTTGTCGTGCAGTATAACTGTGCCAGCCTGCTCCACCACCTCAAACACCATGACGCTACACAAGTCCCTCCGCACAGACATGGTCATGTTGGCAAAAGCAGGCAGCTGGTGCATGAACTCCAGTAGTTGTTCTGTTTGGCACAAAAAGAGAAGACGAGAGCAAAGAAAACAGGTTAAAAGAGGAGGGAAAATGAGCATGTATTGATGTGTGCAGGTACAGCACTCAATGATTTTTCCACTGACATATAGCAGCATTTCTTTAGACCTGTAAGTGGTGCTTTAGCAAGCAAACCTTACTCACATGCATCACTAGAGCTAGTGTCACTTCAAATCCAAACAAACATTTTTAACAAACGTGAGAATGGCACAGAGCTTTTTAGACGTCGTCATTACCACATACTGTACAAATAGACTATTGGTCTACTCCATATCTATTTCACCAAATAAAATAAATAATTGTTCACATCATGTCCCTTCCCTGCAGATATTCTGTCTGCCTCCTTTGCAGTACGGCTGAGAAGCAGTGACCCAGCTCCAATCTGCACACTTTGCAGTCTGGCTCAGGAGCTCTCCTTGATTCCCATCGTCACCTTATTCATTACATCTTTTCAACTCCATCTCTTTATTTCTCGTCTTTGGCCTTTAAAAACATGGCTCATTAGGTCTCATTATAGGTCCTTTATCCACCAAAGGAACTTTTCCCAGGAAGAATTTGAGGTACTTAGTTGCTCTACCTCCTTTTCCATCAAATGAATCGGGGTCATGAAGTAACTTAGTCTTAGATACACACTACTCTACTCTACTCTGCTCTCTCGCTCGTTCCTCTAAACGAGCTGAGAGCGTAACCGGTCAGTGATGAAGATGACGAGAAGGCCAGCCTCCCAGCAGGCACGCAGCAGGTCAGGCCTTTACAGCTTCTCCCTGCTCTCTGATGTGGTCACCTTTTCTTCCAGGACTCCACTGGGTCCTGTTAATGAGGTCGACACTCTGATTGCCTGTTTAAAAATACACCCTGGAAGGGCACTGATGTTTAGAGAGCCCAGCAAGGGGTATTTTTGTGAGAGGGGCATTTGTGTGCATTTCCTGTGTGTTTGCAGAATGATGGATGATGTCTGTGAGGGCTGCATCCATCATCATCAAAACAAAAAAAGCAACTGAAAGGGTTCAAAAAAGGATGTAACAGGTACGTCAATGTCAAATGCACCGTTTACAGTGTTTTAATAACCAATATATACATCTTTAAACAAACTGTGTGTCATATTATATCATATTAAACACAAAAGTTCAGGTTTAAACTGACCAATGTCATCATCGTTGCGATCGGCTGGGTCTTTTTCCAGACACTCTCGGACCAGATCTCGGCCCAGAAGAGTGTCTGAAGCTCTCTCCAGATCCTCATCTTCCTCCTCCTCTTCCTCACTGTCCACTGCAGCCTCTGGAAGTCCAGACAGGTCCACATCCCCCAGCTCGCTCTCTGTGGCCTGGCGCAAAGACAGTGGAGAAGGCAGCACAGTGGCTGATAAGTAACAATAGCAGGATATTGTAAATGAATTAATTTTAGATTGAATTAATTTGCCCCAATGTTAGATGTTCTACCATAAAAATATGTACCGGTACACCAGGCCAAGTTCTGCAGTGTGGTACTACCTCTATTTTCAGGGACTACTGTATTTTTATCTGATCGAGGTTTGATGCAAAGCTCGTAAACATTAAGTTCAACGTTCAGACTGTTCAGACATCAAGTCCAACTCATCAAACATCCGAGTTGGGAATCAAGGGTTAACGGACTTATAGTTTTTAGATTTAGGGAAAATATCTTGAGAGGATAACAGCTGTCATATTATGCTGTTTCTGACTTCACAGCTCTTTTCCACCCTTTTTATTAAGATTTTCAGTGATGCATCATCCACACAAAACATGGAGAATAACCTTGGAATGAGCAGCTGTGTCTGTGACCCTGAGCTAAAGAGTCTGAAACCCGGTCCTAAACTAGAAAACAGAGGCAAACAGCCAAATATTTTAATCCAACTATAATAATTCACATTCTACCATATTTCCCCTGTGTAGGGACAGGCAGATGGTTGGCAGTGTGGTTCTACAGGGGCACAGGGGCTCGCAGGTGAGTTGGGAATTGAACCATCAACCTAAAGGTGAAAACAGGAGCTCTCGGGTGGTGGTGCCAGCATTGCAGGCCATCTGTTAGCTCACGCAGGTAGGTCTAAAAACTTAAATATACAGAAAGGTTCTCAGAGCGGAGTTTGATTTTTACAGAAACAGCCTCATTCATCTGTTGCAGCACTTTCATAAGAGGTGAGAACACACAAGCTTCCAAAATAGTTTTCATTACAAAAATAAAAAATAAATTCTTATTGTATTTTCTTTGCTAATGTCTTTTTTTTCCTAATAGCAACAGTGATAAATGACTCACATAATAAATTACTTGGCAGCATAAAGGGGAATAACATTCAGGAATAAATACTTTATGTTCTGTAGTGTAACAAAAAGGGTAAGTTTCAGATAAAATATATTTTTTTCTTTAGCTTCACCTCTGATTTATCAACCACTGGACCCACAGTGTGCAGAACAAGACAAAGGCCAAAGGTGCAGTGGTACATTTTATAGTAGCTGATAAAAGAAAAACACTGAGGATGTTGTAGAGGTTGCTAAACTATTCCAGGAAACTTAGAAAACAAATATATTGAGACAGTGGAACAAAACTTTGGACACAATAACTCCTCAGAACATCCTCTTTTCCTTTAATCCAACACCACTGAAATATCTTTTGGGTGATACAGATTGCAGAATGTCCCCTTTCAGTCCAATTCCCTCTGGTCTCAGAATTTTGAGACAGGAGAGGATTTCTTAGGGATTTTTAGGGACATCAGGTTCCTGCAAGAACCACTGCATCGTAGAATTCTGTGACAGGATAACAGAGACAGAAAAGAGAAAAAGGAAAAGAGGACTGGACCAAGGCTCAGGATGTTTAGACAGAGCAAAGGGAACAGTTGTGAGTCAAGTAACAGTGAAAGAGTGATAGAAGAAGAATGAGTGGAAAAACCCACAAAAACAAAACCAATCTGTTGCACTGACGGCTGAGGAGCACAGCAGACAGCAGGGTCAACTCTTTAAGACAACTGTAAACAAACACTGAGCCAGGCCAGCGACAAGCTGATGGGATCAGAGCCGTGCGATAAATATCTAATCTAAGGCTGAAGAGATCAGGTCTCTGTGTTAAATGTCTGATCCAGGTTGACCGGTCTTATATCAATCCGCAAACACTCACAGGCTGAGGACACAGGACAGCTTGTGGCTGGATCCTGCAACTCATCAGGCTCTGCACACTATCCCTTCATGTTATTTCTTGTCTCTTATATATTAACTGCACTAAAACCTCCTGAGACGTGGTAACAATAAAAGGATCCTCAGACTTTCCATAGGAACTGAACTGTTAAACTGCATCCTTCCTTATTTATTAAGGACCCACAATGATGCTTTGAACAGGTGAAATGGACTCGTGCTAAATGATCTTATTAAAAATCTTAAAATGTGGGAGGAGCCTCTGGAAATGATTAATCTCTGCTGACTGACCACTGCAGCAGAAGAAATTACACCTGGACAGAGCAGGAGTAAATGTTGCTGCATTGTTTTATCGTGCACTTGCAGAGGGGCAAACTGAAGCTGTTAATAGGTGAAACATAACCATAGGACACATTTTAATATCAGACTAGAGCCTCCAAATATTATATATGCAAATGTTCACCCAAAATACAGCATGCAGGCTGTACAGGGGGAAAGGAAACTGAAATAGTCCAGCACACTGTAAAGACTAGTCAAGGCTAAGAGGTAATACCAAAGGATTCTTGGATTTATTACAACACTGGGCATAAGAGGGGTGATTAGAAGTGCCGAGGGATTAAAATGATGAGATGACAGTTCTGTCATGTAGCCTTTTATGGATTATTGATTCACAGTTGTTTAAATACTCTACGCTCAAGAGAGGCCTTTAATTCCAAAGCACAGTGAGATAATTAAAGCTTGGAAATGTCACAAAAGATATAAGAAGAAAGCAAAGTATAAAGACACATCTAACAGAACTAGACAGAAAACAACTTGCACACATTTAAATCTGCAGAACTAAACAGACAACCAATAAGTATTATGTGCAGTTGTATGTTGAGATGATTGTGCAAGACCAAGGAATGTGGAAATGCATATAATACAATATAATGAATGAATGAATAGGCCACTAGCTGGTTTGGCCATGTTTCCAGTGCTGCCTTTAAATGAGAGTGCGTGTTTTAGGGGATACTGTGTGTTTGGTAATATGTAAAACCAAAATCTGAACAACAACTGGGAATAAATGACACATTTCCTGATGTAATTATTCTCTTACTGTGCATGCACAAAGGCTTCCTGAAATTCCTGTTGTGCATCTAACCATGCATAACTGATGTAACTGCATGCAAATATTTCTTAATTTGCCACCACCCCTTAGTGCAAAGTGATTGCTTTAAACTCAGCTACAGCGATGATGATACAGATTCTACACCTGTAGCACAGGTACAGACACAACCTGAAAGGTTAGGTTTATTTCCTGCATGTGACCTTTCCTCCACAGCAGGAAGTACAGGTCACCAGGATGCACGACGGATGCACAATAATTAGCTAAGGGGGGGAAAGGATGAAAAAATTACAAGGGGGGGGTAGTGTGCAGACACATAAGCTTGAGTTAGACAGATGGAATTGGAGCAAATCACAGTGGAGAGAATCCACCATCAGTTAAACACTTTTGCCAGAGACCAGATGTTACGGTAGACAGTGATTTGGCACAGGTTTGAACAGGTTGACTGTAATGTAATGTAATAATGTGCAGCTTTTTTACATTTGACATTTACAGTAAAAGCAAGAGAATACTCCAGAAGCTAAACTGTAAAACAGCCTGAAAACTGATGATGCACTACAGCAACACACATCGATTCTCAAGGTCTTAGATTAAACTACTTTGTTATAACTCATGAGAGGAAATTATTTAAGCAAGAAACAAGAATCCCACCTGGTAAATATCCGATAGGCTGCTACTCCCCGAGTCGCTGGCGATGCTACATCCTGATTGGCTGGGAGGCATGTGCATCACCTGCTGATGGGCATGGTCTGTTAGGTGCATCTTATTGAGGTCAGCAGGAAGCTGCTCAGACAGACAGGAGAGAGACGGAGGTAGAGAAAGAGAGAAGGAGGATATGAGTTCAACAGAGGCAAACATGCAAGTACAAGCTTACAAACACACAAACACACAAACAGCCGATATTATTTTAGGCAGTGGAGAGGTTGGAGGCTGGAGGTAGACTAGGGGCTTCATATTTTTGGAGTAATCTTAACAAAATGGTGAAACTGTAACTCCCAGCAGGGGCTGCTGTGTTAGACATGTCTTTTTATGCAGACAGCTTATGCTATCAGCTGTGTGTGCACACTGTAGATAGACACACACACACACACACACACACACACACACACACACACACACACGCGCACGCCTAAGAAAATGCATCAAAAGACCCAACAAATGAAAGAAAAATAAATGTGTTCATAGCGGTCAGTTTGTTTTGTTCAGGATAAGACGACAATTTGCACAAATCAAAATCTGCGCATCAATACAAACAAAATCAATTTGTTTCTACTTTGTTATCACCTTTTCTGAAGATTGCACTCGCTTCAAAATCCAAATTGCTATGCAAGTTTACGGCAAAGCAGTGAACTTGGTTACTTAAAAAAGCCTGAGCTGCTAGGTTTTAACAGTGCAAGAGGAACTGTATATTTCCACTGACTAATACTGTCTCAGAGACACTGAGTCAGTGGCACACAGGTCAGCAGATCACTACTTCTCACGATGCATATGCAGATAAACACGAACTTAAAATCCAACTTTTTACAGTGGATTTTGGTTGGGGTATTTCACTTAATACACTATGTACAAGCAGCAGAGGATGAAGTGAGACCATTAGGTTTTATCTCCATTTCATGAGCATGTTAACAAATGGACATGGGAGCTCCGGCTGCTCTAGAAGAAAGACAAACCTCCAGGTGTCAAGTCTTACCAGTCTGGATCGGGGTAATGTCAGAGAAGAGGTCCTCCTGCGACAACGGGCCAATCTACAACACACCTCTTCCATCGCCACCAAAGACAGCGTTGGCCGTCCCCACACACACACAAACACTCACAACAACACTTGTACATGGAAAACTGCATCAAGCCAAACTGACGCTTGGAAGCTAGCTGAGACTCCGAGGAACCACAACTACGGTGCCAACATGCAATATTAAAGACGTCAAGTGTGGGGGTGCTGCCCCCTCAGTGCTCTACTCTAATAGGCCTGTTTTACTGTACAACCCCATCGGCACTTATCCCCCCCCCAACACAGTATTGAGGGGTGGAGTTTAGGAAGTTCAGTGACTTGTTCTTAATGTGGCATAATAAATGGGAAGATTCAGTTTACTAATTCATGTACGTTGGATTTACACAAGATTTAGGAGCCTTCACTCATTCACTTGTTAATTATCCACAAGGAAAAACAAGCGTTCAAGATTCAAGTTTTCTGTAGAAAAAAGAAGTTATTTCTGATTATTAGGTAATAAAAATAGTTCTTACACTTTCATGAAACAAATGCAGATGTATAGACATCCAACATACGACTGAAAATGTTTTCTACTTGAGGCTGAAATGATCATTTTGAATGCTTGGGTTTGAGCTCAAACAAAGCTGTGTTGTGGTAATTATTAGTTTTCATTTCTCTGTGGTCGTCTCACACACTCCAAGCCTTCATTATTTTATATTATGTGGTAATTTGAACCAGAACGATTAGAAACAATAGTAACAGAGACTAATGGGGATCCAATAAAATACACAAATAAAAAGGCCATTTATAGTGCACCAAATTTACTGCAATTCCCCAAGCTATCCAAAATCTGAGAGGGAGATGCAAACACTATATACTGCATACTGCAACTATCAGGTACTGCATACTGCAACTATCAGGTACTGCATACTGCAACTATCAGGTACTGCATACTGCAGCCTTTACTACAAACCAGAAATATGAGAAAGGCTCATATTCAGAACCCATTATCGATTATTTCAACATAATACATTGGACCCTGAAGGAAATGAGTGTCACTACAATAAGCAGTACTCTAATCACTGTAGATTTATTTGGACTAATTACACAGGCGAATATGTGACTTTGCTCACCGCTTTAGCAGAGCAGCCCTGCAGTTTCAAACACACTCACACACACACACACACACACACACACACACACTTGCAAACTCTGAAAATGCTTCACTGTACAACTAAAGTACATTTAGCATTTAAAGACTTTAAACATTAATGGAGCTGCTGCCTTTCTCCACCACCCACATCCCTATATAGTAGCATAGCATCCCACTTAAATATTAATATGTCCTGGTTGTTGTTCCGTGCATGTGACAGAGTGATAACTGCGCTATTAGCAACACTTTAACAGTAGGGCTGGAAACTCAAAGTGTGTTACTGTAACATCTATACACACTCTGGCATTAGAATTATTTCTGTGAAATGTGTTTCCCATTAGACCCACCAGTGTGCAATACAATGCTTTAAATGTTCTACCTGTTAAAACATGTTGTGTTATTGACTATGTATTGATTTCTGTGGGATGTAGCAATGATGACGCTCCAATCCTACATGTGACATTCAACATATTCACCAGAATCCACTTGGAAGCTGAACGTGAGTCAAGATAAGTCAAACCACAGAGCCAGATGGGACAGAAAGGAAAAGCTGATGAAGAACAAACCCAGAGAGGGTACCGAAGGGACGACGCCACCTCATCAAGCTCAGACAGTATTTGATCAAAGAAAATAGGACAACAAACACTTCACGAGATACCGTCTGTGAGTTTTAAAGGGGCTGCTCTCAGAAACAGCATCTCCAACACAGCACACGTCACTGTCAACAGTTTAGTTGTCCAGTGAAAGCGATGTCTGACTGTTGGCTGAGAGGAGGTCCCTTCAAAAAGCAATTTACGTAAGTGAAAGGGGACAACAAATATCTAAAGGCAGTTTGAGGCTAATGCTTTCAGAGTAGACAAATCAAAAGGAGTTAGCTGATAGTTGTGAAGTTTAATGTCTGCATCGTGTCGTCTGAGTGACAGCTCTATGGTTCTGATTAACATTTGTGATCTCCTCATATGAGTTATTCATTTGGTTCGTGCTAAAAAGACTAAGGTTAGAGAGAAGGTTAGAGGGGTTACAAATACTGCCAAAACAATTAGATGAGTGTCTGGGTTTGTATTTTGGAGGTTCCAAGGAATTAAATATGTCAAGGACAGTCAGAGGGAGTTCATGTGCAAAGGGGGAAGTCTAGAGAAAGAGTGATGGGGGAAGTGAATAATTGTGGCACTCTCATGGCTCCTATTCACACCACAGACTTAATCACGCTCTAATCCTCTGCTTTCACTCACCCAGCAGGCTGAGCCAATGGGAGGGGTGGGGACCATGTTAAGGGTGGAGAGGGGGGGGTCTCCCATTCTCCTCATGCATTAAGGATGAGAGCTATGAGATTAAATATAAATGTTCAGCTGTACAATTCGATCATGTCAATGAGCGAACACAATCATGGGAGGATGAAGCTGGCTGTAAACATTCGCCGTGGAACAAACAAGCCTTTCACATCACCAGTCGTTTACAGTCTGATTAACTCCAGACAAATGAAGCTACCACTTATCACAATAAGGATGATGCAATATTCAATTCAAAAGACATGCAGCAACTAAACACGGTGAGAATCCATAAGTAGCACAAGTTATCATAACATCGTCTACAAGGATCATAAAAAGATCATAGCACTTCTATGAAAAGGACTTGTTCAGTTCAATATATCCAACACCATGTGACACCAACAAGCTTACCATCCAAATCAAGATCCTTCCCTCCGTCAGGGAGAAAAGCATTTAACATTCAAATGGCCACTCTGCATTTTTTAGCCAACTTTATGACTACATTTGTCTCTCTGTAGACATACTCACGTCCCTGCAAAAAGCAAAACAAGTCAAAACATATTAGGGGGATATGTTCTTTTTCCTTTTTCTATAAAACCTATCTATGTTTCACTTACTGCATCCAATATTAACAATGAGATTAACTAGCTGTGGGCCTGAGTGCTCTGCTTCACCTATTTCCTCGATGATAAAATGGATTATAAAGCAAACACTGGCCATTTGGCTTCACAGTCAAGAAACTGGGCTCCCCAAAGGCATTTTAGTGCTCAGATAATCTTGCTATATTGTAGGTCAAAACATTGAGAGCTGTTTTGGTGCCCAGATTGTTTGGGGACACCTTAAAGATGTTTAATGGGTTAGGCCTGGTCTGTCTACCATTATAGTTTGGGAATTAGTTGGTTAGGGATCCCAGAAGGGGCCACGCCATTAAAATATGAGCAGGATGAAGGTGGAGGCGGTGGTTAGTGCAGAATGTGAAATCAGTTTTAAAGCTGTGGTGCTATTTTGCCACCACACCTTGAAAAAGAAACATCAATTTCGCTTTGCATTAGCATTTAATGATTAAATAGTGGGAAACAGCTGAGACTTCACCGTCTCAGGTGTTTTGAAAGCAAGAGAGACATGCACACAAACAGGAAGATGGATAACAACAGAGACAGACCTGTTTACAGGTACAAGGATACAAAGACAGAGAGGACACGACAAAGATAAAAATAAAAAGATGCACTAAGACGCAAGATGAGAGGGAGAACAATAAATGAAGTTGAATAATAAAGAGGACAAACGGCTTTGCTAAGTAATTAAAGAAAATGTGAGGATGCTGATGAATCCTGATGAGGATGATAATTAAAGGGGCTTCAACAAACAATGACACAAACATGATTCAATGAATATTCATGGACAATGTTGCTGAATTAGCCAAGAGAAAACAAAATGGTAGTATTAGAGTCTTGTTTTAGCTATACACTGTATTCATGGTAAAGGGTGTGCAACAGAAAGGAGGAGGCAGAATAAATGTATTTGTGAGTCCACAAAGACACAAAAACCATACATGAAAGACAGATGGTGGAGTGGGAAAAGCTGTTGGACTGGATTTCTCTGAATTGTGAAAGGAGAGAAGAACAATACACAGCATGACACAATGTGAAACTAAACGAATCAACAAAAACAGAGAGAAAGGTAATAAGTCGCTCTCGTGTAATAATCAATAATCTACTTATGGATTATAGTGCTGAAGAGATAGCACTGACCAACAATGGTATCATTAATCATCCCCCAAGATAAAAAAAAAAAAACCCAACAACCCACTACCGTCTCATTTCTACGGACTGAAAATGTGCACAGGCTGCAGAGTTTAAGGAAGAGTAACAGTTGTGTGTAGCTGGAAGTACCAGCAACCCACTACTCCGAACCCCACAGCTGAGTAAATACAGGCATGAATAGTGAGGTCAGCGGTAGGGTGTCTGACATGAGCACGGTCGGCCTGCAGATGTCAGCAGTGACAAAGTGCCTTGAAGGGGGGCTGAGTAGTACAGCCAAGCAACACAACCATCACTCAAGAATGCAAAGTGTGCGTACTTGCAGGTGCAGTATATGCTGTTAAGTCAAACCCACAATGAAAACACGTTGCACTTTCTAGGCCACTACAGTCATCCTGAACCCTGCAAGAACCTGTTAGAGGTGACAAGTAAATGTATAAGAACCAGGCTTTTAAAAAGAAGCATCATCAAAGTATCCATTAAAGAGTTCTCCCACGGTGGATCTGGTGCATAGTTGTACATTAAAAACAGAGTTAGCTGTTAACATCTGTCTTCGCTCACAACAGCTGGCAGTGAGTGTTGAGTTAGCTCTCGCAGCAGGTTGTTACACCAGAAACCACACCGCAGACAGCAGCAGCTCACCTCTGCACTGAGAAACAAAGTCGCTACTGTCTCGCAGCACACTGAACTTTGCTTTGATGTAACGATTAACTTGACGGCTGAATTTGATTTCCGTTTGTTTTTCTCATTCGTCTGCTCTCTGAGGTGCAGTGTCTCTCTCTTTACTATATATTTTTCCGATCCATCTCACCTCTTCGCTTTAAACGTCTTGCTTATTAACTCCGTCTCATGTCGCTCTCATTACAGCCTCTAGTTTCCCCGTCACTACCTCCACTTCTACCATACATTCTGTCACTTTGTGTGATTTTTTTTTTTTTTCCACTTCATCAACTCCCATTCCTGTGCTTATACGCAGTTCTGCATCAAAGGGGACAAGAAGGAGTGAAATAACTGCAAGAAGCCTCATCAGACGATGCAGGTGAGAACACTGATGCTGCTGTGTGCAATGAGACACACACACACACACACACACACACAGTTTGATGCTCCAGATTTAGCCCTACAGCTCTGCAGCAAGCTTTGATCAATTGAGGCCACTACTGGATCGGTGTAATGCTGTAAAAAAGTGACTTGCAGAGTCTGGAAATGCAAACATCTATAGAATACAATAATATACACACACAAATAGCCATCACATTTGTGCCCACAACAACCCACAGAAAGAATAATAAACTACACAACATCATGCAGAGAAAGAGAGATATGTGAAGTGCATGCTTCTATGGACTCCATTCAGTAAATCGCTCACTGAGCTTATTGAATAGACTCAGCCATGCTCTACTCTATTACTGTCCACAGACAGTTGGATTAAGACACAGTCCAGTGAGACAGATGGATATAGGGAGAAGACGCAAGGACCTGAAGTGAATATGAGACAGAGTGAATGGACGAGTGTAAGAGGAGAGAGTGAGAAAGGTGGAGTGCAGAGATGATTGAGAGTGGATTGAATGTGTGTGTGTGAATGTAGCACAGGGTGAGGCAGAGCATATAATACAGATAGTACTGACAGCGAGAGGTGGAATGAGGATGAAGTAAGAGAGAGAAGAGATGAAGATAAAAAGTCTAAGGAATCCAATTCTACCTCATCTTCACAGCTCACAGCAGTGTTTCAGTGTTAATGCTTGATTTTAATGCATATGTTACGTTAAGATCAGAGTAAAGGTTGGTTAATTGTTTAGTTTTTACCCTTGGGGAATTAATTATGTCCTTATATTATAAACATATGTATGTGTGTGAGAAAGAGAGGAAGTACCAGCTGGAGCAAAGGGAGATTTAATGAATTGATGTTGCAATTGGAGGTGACAACTGCAAAGGCAGACATGCCACAGGGAAAGGAGGGGAGAGAACGAGAAAGAGTGGGTGGGGTTAGCAATGGGGGCACAGAGAACACTCCATGTGCAAGAACGTGCATTTACTTTCCCATCCAGACTTTCTTTGTAAAAGGTGGATTTTAACTGGTAAAAAAAAAAATCAAACCACAGCTGAATACCACTCAGAACAGATGTGGCTGCTCCTTCACTTTGCTTATTAATCTGCTTTCATGCTGCAAATGAGGATTAAACACAGGAAAGGGGATAAATGTGTCTTTTGCACAGGACTAAACACACATTGCACTTCATCATGCACGGAGAAAGAACATTACTAGTCTGTTCAGGAAGCGCATCCAGTCTGAGTCTGACGTCAGTGTGCTGCCTCTGCTGCTTTGCAAGAAGTGTTTGATATTAAAGGGGCAGTCCACAGATTTTACACACGAAGAGTTTAACTACTACATTATTCTGTTTTGTTATAAACGCGCCTGTAACAAAGGTGTTTAAAAGATTTACCAGGCATGACAAGTTTTACTTCAGGAGGATCCAGAGTTTTGGAGGTGCGACTCCACAGAGATCATACGGTGTCTTAGACTCATTTCAAATTAAGGAGAGACAGCAGCAAGCTGGTATTCTAAGCAAGGTTCCTGTTTTTAGCCATGACACCAGTTTGTGCACTAAAGGACAGTTAGACTGATTCTGATTTTGTTGCAAATTAAATGTGACTTTCTCTACAGCACATTTTTAGTAACATATGCTCAAAAATTGTTTGGAGGAGAAAATGTGACACTAATGGCTGGTACCTGAAAGCGGGACAGCTTAAAAGAAAAACTACTTCTTCAAACACAAAGTGGGGAGTCTGCATAGCAACACATTACCCAGGAAGGCTCTCTGAAACACGTTTTAATCTGTTATGGAAATAAACCTGCGTGCTGTGATTTGGCAGGCACTGGTTTGTGAAGTGAAGTGAAGGTTCAACAGTCATTTCCTGGCAAGTTTTTAGCCTGGATAGAAATTGGCTGGACTCTACCGTGGATAAACACACACTAGTTGGCAGTTTTCACACTTCGCTGTGCCAGTATTGTGACAGACGGGATGTTGAACGGCACTGTCACCAGCACTGCCAAGGGCCTGTGACTTTTGCCCCAGTTGTCTGAGAGTGATGCATCAGAGAGATGCTGAGATGGAGACACACAAAGTAGAAAAAGCAAAATATACATGAAAAAAAAAAGTAGCGAGGAAAATGGAAAAAGAGCATGTGTGAATATCTGCAGTTTCTTTCTTTCTTAAATCAATCATGGATTCATTCACAACAATTTTGTTAAGTCAGTTCCACATCAAAATCCTACAAAGTCCTGAATAAACTCATCATTTGTATTTTAGTGTGCACTGCCAAATGTCATTTCCCTCCGTTTCCACTTGTGACTTCACTTGGAATTAAGCTGCAGATCATGGTGCTTCCATGATCTGCAGCTTAATTCCAAGTGTAGTCACAAGTCACTGTTGCCAAAATCAAACGTAAGTCTGTTTAAAACCCATAATATTAGATATAATAATAATAATAATAATAATAATAATAATAATAATAATAATAATATTAGATTAGTTTTTGGTTTTGTAACGTCAGTAAACGACGTTTCAGCCGCACTCACTTTTTGGCTGCATGCTCCTTCATCGCACAGTCTTTACCACTCATTCAGTTTTCTGGTGGTTTACATTGTTAAGTAGGAAATTAGCATGGGTCAGCGTGCCTGCAGAGTCTAGAACTGAGCTTTGGAGGACTGTAGGTATTACAGCCTGGCTTTAGTGGAAATTCCTTCCAGTTGGCATCTACAGATAGTGTTTGTGTGCGTGTGACAGCAGGTAGCTGCCTGAGTCACTGCCAAACAGAGTTGGACGTCTCTGAAAGGAATATTCAACCTGTCACAATGCATCTGCCCTACTTCTGCAGTCACTGTAACACCTAGGGGAGAAATTTTTCATGGCATAAAAAGAAAAAAAGAAAGAGCGTGGGATTTAATCCTTCCTGGCAAACCTCACATCCTTTCTTTCAGTAGGCCTTTTCCACTACAGGCACTTACTGACCCGTAACTGAACCTGCAACCATTGTCTCGGGTTCTGCTTTGCTTTAAAGTTCTGGGAGCTACGTTTCTGCTTCCCTTGGTGAGAAGCACCAAATCATGTTCTGGGTAATCATGGGTGAAGGGGTGGGTGATTGCTGGGCTGTCAATCATACAAAAGCTTCTCTCTCTCTCTTATATATGAACTTCTTGTTCTACAGCTGTTTCATCAGAGGCACAGTTAGCTGCATGCAGGAGTAACGAGCTTTGTGATGGTATATCTGCTCAGCCCAGCCATCAGCAGAACCAACCACGTTTGCTCTACAGGTTGTAATGGAAAAGGGGCAGTACTGACTTAATAAAGGGAGTTTTCCTCTCATCCATCTCCTCACTGTCCCATTTATCTTTTCTTCTTCCACCCCCTCTGTGTTCCTCAACCCCCTCTTTATCTTCCTGCAAGTGGAGAAATATATCTGTCTGGATTACGAATCTACTGTATAAGTAATTTCTGTGAGGATTTGTGATTATTTAATGTTATTTTAATGTTAATTAAAGACCCGTTTTGGATGACGGACAGTGTTCAGTGGCTAAACATGTGAATATGTAACAAATGTATGATCCATCTATTGATAAACAGTGTTTTTGGGGATGAATGCTGGTATTTATTGGTATTTCTAACAGTTCTCTATCAACTTTTTTTGTTTGTGTGTGTTACAGGAAGCTGAAGGGCATCTCTGACGGGGCCCCTGAAGAAGGTGGGCCACAGCCAGGTCTGCTGGATACAGCAGAGAATGCTAAACACTTGGCTTCAATGCTGATATGAATACATTTTCATGCACAGGACACACACATGTGCACATATATATACAAACACATACACCTCAGTACCTCCCAGCTCCCCTCTGTTAACAGATGCTTCCTGCTCCGCAGCCCAACATACTCTACTTCACACAAGCAGTGTGTCCCTGGCACCCCTACAGGTTGACCCTGGGTGGAGGGGCAGCCCCACCCTGTGGTTCTCCTGTGGTGTTTTTGTTAATAATGGATTCTGTTCCACTCGGTTGGCGGACTCACCTCAGCCCAGACGGAGCTGCGTACAAATTCTGTCCGACTGCTTGGCAGGACAGGAAATTAACTTTGCTCAGTGCCTAATCCCAGACTCCAACACTTATCAGACATTTTTTTTTTACCTGAATTAAAAAAGAAAAACTCTTGACCAATAAAAGGAAGACAGAACCAGCAACAGCTAGATATGAGCAGAGTTATTGCTCATATTGTTATTGTGCCTCTCTCCAATAGGGTTTGAAATTATAATTATTTATTTATGCGTGAATGTTTCATGCTGCTGTGTCTCAACTCAACAGTATTTTATTAAACACGAACAAAAAATGCAAAATATAAGAGAAAAATCTAACTCATGAATGAATTTTCAACGTCACAAATTAAAAAACCAAAAACTAAAAATTAATTGGCAAATTAAGAGTTTTTTTTAAACCTTACTATTGTCTGATATTTGTCTTTTTCTCACAAATTACCAAATAGCCAAAGAGCAATCATCTAACCCGTCTTATTTATATATATATTTATAAATGCCCTTGAAAATTATCCAGTAAAGACTCTGGTTCTGCAGGCACATGAGGGGATGTGGATCAATGGCAGTGAGATAATGGGAGCAAGTGAAATTGAAGGGGTGGGGGCTATGGGTGGTTGAAATATCATCACTTGGGTGTGTGTGTGTGTGTGTGTGTGTGTGTAGGGATGGGGGGTGGGGTAGCTCATGACTACTACAGCTTTGGTGGGTGGAGTCTACATACATTATGTGAGCAGGAATGCGTGTGCACATATGTCTGTGTGTGGGTGTTGCACTGTGACAGCAGTGCCTCTGTGAGTGTGTGTCCATCCATTTGAAGTTGTCAAACTACATCTGAGGGCGGAGGTCACATGCAAGTGTGTGTGTGTGTGTGTGTGTGTGTGTGTGTGTGTGTGTGTGTGTGTGTGTGTGTGTGTTCTACATAAGCAGCCTCACTTTCAGCCAATTTCGCCCAGTAATGTTGACCAGCTTGGGCATGTTAATGCATACAAGGCCTGAGTGGGTTTTTCCACTCTAAAAGTTCAGCTAACACAGCTAATGGACAGTAATTTCACCATTCAGGGCAACAACACTGGCCCTTTTATCCCACTGTACACATTAAAACAATCAGAGTACTATTTTCTTCCATTTTAAAGTAAAGTGTGGTGAACTACCAAGCAAACTCCTTTTTCCATCAGCTGTAAGAGATAGGTTGAACTTTTATCCGCTCTCACCATGCTTAAAAAAATCTACATTGATGCCCACAGTCATAGTGTCCTTGAAAGAGACGCTGTTGTGCTCCCAGCTTATTCATTCCAAGTTGCTGTGGACAATTTTTCTTACTTACCTGACTTAAATACAGCATCTGCTGCACTACTATAAACACAAATACTCTGTTTATACAATGGCTTATAGCATTTATGAGGCTTTACAATATCCCAACAATACTATGTTGTGACATACAGTACATATATTTATTAGTTTCATCTTTCAGCAGGACCTTATTCACTGTACATTAAGGATGTTTGCCCAGGGCTAATAAGAAGAGGAAGAATTTAGCAGCAATGTGTGTTTTTGTTTAGGTGGACTGAATAGTAATTTATGGCTTATGGGAGGTGAGTTGGACACAGCCTGGCCTAATGCAACCCATATCGATCTTTATCACCCCTACTTCCTGTGCATATGATATCCTAGACCTCCCTCGGTATGCTAAAAGCCCTCTCCATTTCTCCATTGTTTCTCTCTCCCTGTTCAGTCTTTGTCTCTCTCCCTTTCTACTATTATCTAGACACTTCACCCCCCAAACCCACCACCTCTCTGGGCTCAAAGGCCACATTACCTTGACACCCTGTGCGAGTCCCGTCACTTTGTCAATCAGTCCGTCTGTGGGCCCAAGGTCAGAGTAAATCTGCCAAGGCCAATATGAAAAAGACCATCCTCTAAGTGCACGAAAATGGTTCTGTCAACATATTCAGGCACCAGGGGAGCCACAGCGCAACAAACTAATATTCTTTTAACGGCGCCTGCAGTTTCCATCTCCTCATCTGATGCTGCAAAGGATTACAAAGTGCATTTTATGACTGACAGTTTCTCTTTCTACGACCTATTGACCACAGCATCTTTTAATAAATCAGTGTTCACAGGGGTGCTGGGAACATTTTTACTCGAACTCTACAATCATAATTCAGGTGCAATTACAACAGTTACACAGGAATCTGCTAGTACCAGCTAATTTACAAGCTTCAGTCCCAAGTTGTATCCTGCTGTATCCTGCTGTCCCTCAAATCTTGACTAAACATACTGTATACTGTATGTCCGGTGTGATTTTACCCCCATGCTCAGGCTTTTAGTGAAATCCCAACAATCAAAAGTCTTTATCTGCACTGACATTTATGTATTTTCTTGAGCTCGGAGGTGCTCAGTTCCTAATCAAACCGTCTGGGCATGAAGCCACATTTCTGAGAAAAAGGGTCAATAGACTGCACAGAAGAATAATTAATCTCTTAATTCCACTCAATAGAGGCTCAGCAGTTTAATGTAACCATCTATCCTATCTGATCTTATGATGAATGGTAGGGCAGCAACTCTAGTTCAAACCAAATACAGTATGTGGCTGTTTAAACAGAAGTCTGATCAGCAGATCGGTAGAGAGCCAAATTGAATTTTTCCCCCTTTATTAAAATATACTTTGCACCCTGTGAAATTACTTGTCAAAAAGATCCAAAAACCATTAATTCAACTGGTTCCATCCCGTGTGATTTTATGTGGTGTTCTGTTAAAGAATGACACTTGTATTTGAATATGCCAGACGCTCTTTTTGTCTGTCTGTTCATCTGTCTGAACTGCCTCGCCTTGGCCTTCATGCCCTGGCACTGAATCCATCATGCCACTATAGTTCTCCCCTACCAATGCCTCCAAAGCCCAATTACTATTCAACGCAGCATGGGTCCACACAAACTGATTATGCCAGCAAGGTCCATCGATTGCTGAGGGAAGCAAAGACAGCAGCCTAGGTCAACCCGAGCCTGGACCTGCTGCACTCTGCAGCCACGGGAGAGTGGGTGGCTGGGTATTACAATTATTTTCAATATGAGTTATGTGCTTGTGTTCAGCACAAATTGTCCAATCGGTAAAGATGATTCAACTCACGCTGTTTGGCTCCTTCATATTGCAAATTTGCCAACTTTAAAACAACTCTCATATTTATTTTCAACTTCACTGATAACAACTCTTGATAGGCGACAAGCAATGGGTCTCATTTGGTACAGAAACAGGGAGCAAATATTACATATGAGGTTGCAGATGGTTTTAGAAGGAGCTGGTGCAATTTATGAGACAGGAAGCAACAAATGAGTGAGGATACAGCCCAGCAGGGCAGCAACAGCAGCAGCATCACACTGGCAACAACAACAACAGGCCCCATTATTGATGCCTAAATAATAGATGAGGAACGGGAGAGGGAGCGATGAACAAGGAGGAAAGTATGGAAGAGTTCCTCACTAACAGATGACAGTAGAAGGAACGAGGAACCCAGCGAGAAGACGTCACTAAACAACAAGTAGGTAAGAAAGAGGCGTCCAGAAAGGTGCAAATCATAGAGGAAGCTCGGAAAGTTCAGCGGAGAACACAAGACGAGCCCTCCAGCAGCGGGGGGGCATGAGGTTATGTTCCGCTGGGTTGAGCAGGACGCGATTTAAAGGGACAGTTCACCCATAAACCAAACACAACAAAACAATAAAGTGGCAAGCAAGATGTTGAAAGCCTCCTAAAGACGAGGAGAACCCAGGCAGTACTGTGTTATTTATTGACGATGTAAATAAATGTAGGTTTCAAAGCAGCTCAGTGCCTCAGAGAATAATAAGAAGCCCTACAAGTTCCATGGAGCAGCTCCACTGGCCTACATTTCACCGACTGTCATTTGATGCCAAATCTCTAGCCACAGTCAATATTTCAATAACTTTCATCTAATGTCAGATATTGGAACATGAGAATATGGCGTAGTATTTCATAAGAGCTGCAGTTTACAACTGTAGTATTGAACAAAACTGTCTAAATGGAAAAAAGTACAGCAGTTCAGTTCTCATAGCAATTCAGTATAAATGGTTCACGTCTAGTAAACAAGGCCGTAGAAGCCTGTCGGCAGCTGCAGATTCTCTGCAGGGAGGTGAGACTAAGTAATGCTTATTCATCAAACAACGGCCTGCTCACTAGCTACTTTTAGATTCCTAAGACTAAAAGTAAGCTTGTTCAATTTTCAGACCATAATTGCAGTTAGGCTAACTAAACCTCTTTCCTCAGTGCAGAGCGGCTGTAAACCACTGGTGAATCATTCATGACAAATTCTGGATCACTGCAGTGGAGAATATCACCAATCCCAGTGCAAAAGTCCAACTTCTACAGAAAATAAGTGAGTGTTACTGTGAGAAGGCAATCGAGAAAACTCCTTTTGGAATAAGAAGCAGATTCTCCATTTTACTAATTTCTGGCGTTTTTTTCCTCATTCAAATTTCTAATCAAGCTTCAAGATTTGTTTTGAAACCTTTATTTTTCTTTCCATACTCTTCCATCCTCAAAATCCTAGTGCATAAATTCCCCAAACCCTTCCAGAGAACTTAAATCCATCGACAGACCACCCACACTCACTCTTTCCTTCTCTTCCCTCTAACCCAACTGTGGTATTTTGATCACTACTCTAACTCCAGACAGAGCAAACGTTACCTAATGGGAGGAAAAGGGAAACTTAATTAACCTTTGCAAAAGGTGGGCTCATCACAGACACCATCCAATTAACTATGGACTTCAAACGGGCCACGCTGGATGAAACCTCAGTGACTTTAGACTGAGGACAAATTAGCAAGACTCATAAAGCGAAGATGGACCAGTAATAACATACAGATACAGTAGTTCAAGAATAAATCTGACACGTAACAAAAAGCAATTATAAATCGCAGTAAGTGGACTGTAAATAACCTGCAGAACGGTGCTGAGGAGGTTCAGTCCCGAACAGAGCCGGATGAATAAACCACCTGCTATCAGCTTATTGCCTCTGTATTGGGATCTGTGTTCTGTTGTTGAATATGCTGAATGTTTAAGGTCATTTTTTAATAACCTCTTAACTTGGGCTTTTATAGACATTTAATAAATAAAGGATTAAGCTGCACATGAATGGATAATGACTATTATATTGTTAGATGGAGATGAGTAATGTATTTTACACTACAGTATGTTCTGACTGTGTGTGGTACAGATTGATGTGCCATCTTAAACTTAACATCTTCACGCTTTATCGCCTTTCATCTCCAGGGGCCTAATTATTACTTATTCTACTAAAAGCACACACACATACATGATGAAGACAAACATCTCTGAGGCTTTCAGCACCCAGACAGACACTCCCAAAGGGACACACACACAGGGATCTATCTGACAGTTATTCTGCTAGAACAACCAATAAGCCAGCAGAGCAGAGGGGTCTTAGCATGTTGTCACACAGCAGATTCTACTCATCTTTTGTGAATCTCAGACTGGACAATGAAACATTAACCATAAACGGTGACATGTCATGCACAGTAGCTCCTTATAAAGTCAAGAAGTTCAGCAGTATCTGGGCTGACTCTGGTAGACATAGCTGCCATAAATCAGCACCAGCCCACTGCTGAGTGCGGGGAGGTAATAGACTGGACAGATCAGATTACATGTACACACTGTCAGATGTAAAGACAAACAATGAAACATGCAGAATTGGACATTGGTCGCCATGGTTACAGCAACATGTCATTGCACAGACGGGGGACAAATTATTTCACCTAGGTTTTATCAATTTCATATAATATTATATATAATATTTATAGATATACGCTATAATACCGCAGCCATATTCACAACCTGTAACCTGTGATCTTTGCTCACCTCCAAATAAAAGACTGTCAACAAAGTAAAACTAAATGGTTATTTGGGTTTCGAATAACATTTTTTGAAACCCTCATATCAGTGTGTCCCCTGGAGAATAAGTGTGGCTTTTGCAGCTGCTAGGAATAATCAAACATTGGTGCAAAGCCAGATTTAAAAAAAACCTCCTCACATCAGAGTTCTTCAGTGACCGCAGAGAGTTCAGTGTAATGCTGCGATATTTAGACTGCAATCAGTTGACTAAACACTGTATAAACAAGAGTAAGCATGAATACAAGGCTCTTATTCATACAGTTCCACATATAGATACAAGATACAATTGCTTTTTTTTGTTTTAAATTTCATCCAGCCTGTAAAAGGCTTTGGCATGGCTCCAGCAGCTATCAGTATTTTTCAGAATACAACGGTTAAAATTCAAATTAAAGAAAGAGGCAGGGCATGCACGCTTTTATTCATCACATGCATATAAATCAAGCTAATTTTCTCTCATCCCCACCCTATCTCGTTCTGTCAGTAACATCACACACACACACACACACACACACACAGAGGCGGCACCATCCTATGCCAGCGGCACGGGCCAGAAAAGGGATTACGACATCGCTTACTTTGGAGGACCACGGCTGCAAGCAGTTGGCATAGCAACGGACCAGGAAAGCCATTTCTACAGGAGGGAGGGTGCTACAGAGAGGAAGTTTCCCCTCGTTCACCAAGAGATGATAAAAAAAGAAAAAAAATTAATAAGTAAAAGAGGAGGGCAGCGGCTGGTGCTGATGTCTGTGGTGCAAAACGAGAACTGTCCAGAAAGGTGAGTCTTTGAATAGAGCAGTAGGAGGCAGAGGATTGACTGTCAGATGTCAATACAGAAAGAGACTTTAAGTCAAGGTAGATCCATTTATATGTCACACTTTCTGCGCTCTACCAAAGGACAGCAACACTCTGGGAATCTGCAGAACATCCAAAATTAATTCCAAACACAAAAGAGGTTGCAAGAGAAAGGAGGGAACATAAAGCCGTGTAATTTAACATCCAAGTTCCGTAGATGTATTCGTTCTGCCAGTAGAAAGTCTTTTCTGTCTTCTCTCAGATTCACTTTCCTTCTTTAAAAAAAAAAGAAGTGGTCCTTCTCCTCAATAGATGAACCAGCCCTGGATGGAAAGAGGAGCTTGCCTGTGCATCTGCAGCCCCCTGGGAAGATGATCTCGTCTTGCTTAAAGTCGTCCAAACAGTGCACTCTCACCTCCCAAAAGCTTGGAACATTTGACTGCAGCTTTCCTCTTTTCCTCAATCACTACTACAACTCTTTCTACAGAGCTTCAGTGGTGCATGTGTGCCCAGCAGTGCAGCTCCATGGCAGGGGACAGAGATCCCGCTCTCGCACCCCCAGTTTCAAGCTCTCATCCCTGGCTGGCGCTCACACCTCACGCCGGCATTCCTCTTCCCCCTCCCACCCTCGGGAAGAAGCTACCATGAATAGGATGCTGCGCTGTGGAGAGCAAGCCGCTAATGGGAAACGGAGGAGAGAGTGAGAGGGAGGGAGGAGGGAGAAGGGAGGAGAATCCAGCTGAAAAAGAATGACATCACCTGTGCAGTGAGAGAGAGAGAGCGAGAGAGAGGGAGAGGGGATGGGAGGTGGCGTGGATGAAGTGAAAGCCAGCTGGGGGAAACTGCATTAGATGGATTGGCTGCTGAGCAGATGTGAACGACAGAGAGATGGACAGAGAGGGAGAGGGGAAGAGAGAGAAAAGATGAGAGAGGGAGCATCTTTATTGATCTGCTGGAAACATAAAGCTGAGTGTATTGAGGCAACCCCATTGCTTTTGTGAACATGCTGCAAAAAAAGGGGGAAGAGCATAAATCACAGAGCCCCTATCAGATAAAAGGACAGACGCCTGTGGTGTTTTTGTAAATGTGAATATGTGACACAATAGCCCCCTCTAAAAAGTCCCAGTCTGGAGGATTTGACACGTAAGAAATCACTTCATATATTACAATGCAAAAAAGTCAAGACACCAAATGTGTACATTACTATCCTCAATCATCAAGACAATCCCAGTCTCACAGGTCAAGACCAACTTCACTGTGTGATTTATCATACTCCTGCTCTCTGACATCAGACAAAAAAAAATCTGCCAATAACCTCATTAGTGGTTAATGAATTTCAACATGCAGACTTCTAAAATATCCCCAACTCTCCCATCAAATATAACATTTAGTTATTTACTGTTTTAATGCAGCAACTGCATGTCATGCTTCTTTGAGCTATGCTGAAGGGTTTGAGCTGCATGCACATGAATGAGTCTCACATAACAGATTCAGTGTAAAGATTTAAATAATTAAAGTTCGGGTGTTTAAAAGCTTTTAATTGTATTTTTGATGCTGCACGTTTGTATCATTTCCCACCTCCCTTTCCTTTTCTCCCCTCCTATTCCTCCTGCATCCCCGAGCCTGAATACTGTAGCATTTGTGATGTGTAGACAAAGATGAGAGAGAGGAGGGATGAATTGAAAGCAGAGACAATAGAAGCCGTCTGGTTGTTTGAACGGCTGATTCTCCTCCAGCAGAGCAGAGATGCCAGCTCCTATTACCAGACACTTCAGAGACGGGAGGATCTTTCTCACCCTCTCCCCTTCTCTCTTCTTGACCTCCCTCCTTCTTATTCAGTATCTGTCTGTTTTTCTCCTCCACCCCCGACTGCCCTCTTTCTTCAACTTAAAATCCCCAACCTCCATTTCCTTCCTCACGTTTCAATGAGCTGTTCCATTTTTCCTGCCTCACCGTCTATCTACAGTATCTCTCTCTCTCCCATTTTCACTCTCATCTGCTTGCTGCCATGAACCAGGATCTCTACCCTCAATTCTCTTTCCTCACAGTGTGTGCGTCTGTGAAACGATACCCACCTCCCGACTAAGAATGACATCATCTTTCTACTCTGCAGCCAATCAGGTGCAAGCACATGGAGCCCTGCCTTCGGAGGAATGTTATGTACACAAGAACGACAGACAGAAGGAGAGGGAGGTGGAAATAGATAGATATGGAGACAGACAGACCTGCAGCTACACAGACAGATGTGTCTGTGTGTGTTAGTATGTACTAGCTGCAGTCTTTTACGTACCAGTGTGCTCAGCACTACATCATTCCCTTGCCCTCCTGCAAAAACCGCAGCACTAACAAACACACACACAGACACAGATGCACACACACACACTACACAGATGATGAGAAAACCTTTGAAAATACAATTCACCTTCATAAGTTTGGACCTTTAGTTGAAGGATATGTTCCAAAAACAACACAGACGAAGGTTTTGCCCATTGTAATCGTTCCACTTGTTCTTACTGGCCATGACCGGACCTCATCCTAAAACACTGACAGTGGAAGTGATGGGAGACAATCCACAGTCCTCGTTATGTAAAAATATATTCAAATGAGTCTAAAGCTAATAAGAGCCTTTATGAGTTTATTAAATCAAGTAGATATGTTGTAACTAAGTGTTTTTAAATAAAACTTCCTGTTTGAGTTTCCCTGTTCAGTTGCAACAAAACTAACAAAAAAGAAGAAATGTACTAAAAATGCTGCAACTTTACAGATGTCCACTTCATTTGGAACAGTGAAGCCTTATATTATCTTCAATAAGGTTTTTTTAAAGGCTTGAGGAATTGTCTGTCATTGCTCATATGGGAACCTGCACAGAATTATAATAAAACACATTAAACATTTGGTGTAAATCTATTTTCAAGCCCTTGTAAATCTGCTGCACACTGATAAGGGTTAGGATTATGTGCATTTCTGGTAGTGGCGCAAGTACGTAGAGGAAAGATGTATTTCACTAAGCGTTATACAGCCTATAGCTAGGACATAAATACTGCCAATGTAAGATATTTTATTTGGAAGATAAAGATAATTAACAGCCAAACTACTGTAAAGTGTATTAGAGGCAAGAAGAATTTAATCTAAAATACCATCACTATAGAGACGGCTGCTCTTACTTACTCTGCTCTTAGAGAACAAAGTGAGGATTACAATGAATAGAGCCACTGCCAAAATCAACAAAATTAGGGTATCTCATGACACCTGATGTTGTGATCTGAGGGGACTGGATAAGAAAATAACTTCGAGAGAATAAACTACCTCAGACAAAGAGCCAGAGGGAGAAAAACTGGCAAACATTAGAAAAGATGAAAATGAGCCAAGAGAAGAAGAAGAAGAAGAAGAAGAAGAAGAAGAAGAAGAAGAAGAAGGAGCCAGTGTGCCACTAATAAATGTCAGAAAAGGAGAACATGCTCACACATTCCTGTGCTGCAAGAAGTATTAATATAAATTGATTTCTATTTGAGAAGGGGATTAAGGGTTAGTAAACGCAACGCGTCATCTTGTGTCTCAGACAACAGTTTACTGTAACTTAGTACACAATGATTTCAGATCAGCCTGCAAAATACTGAGCAGGATACACGTCACACAGGAAACACTTCCTGGAACAGCCTGTCTGCAGTTTGTGTGCATGTGGGTAAAATCAGATGAGGGCTTCACTGACACGATAGAAAAAAGAGAAAGCCACAAAACCTGAGAGAAAGTCAGAAAAACAAAGAGCATAAATCATGAGACGAAGAGAGAAGCAAAAACAGAAAGTGTGTGCAAGACTTTTGCATTTAAGCAGAAAGTTTAAGAACAGTTTTAATGTTTTGGAAAATATGACTAATTCAGACGGGCGCCGAACGGCAGGAAGTGTGACCTGTTACGCTTCAAGCAGTCAGACAAACAGACTCGCACATCAGGCACTGTCAGTTTGCACTGACCAGACATACTGTACACACAGCATCCTGAGCGTGTGGGTGTGTGTTTTCTGTATGCTGCTCAGCGTGGTGTGGCTCAGTGATTTCTCAGCAGGTCGTGTCGCTCTTTTGTCACTCAGCTTGATGCCACTTGGACAATCACCCTCTGGGGACAACACACTCATTTGTATACTCTTACATGCTTGCACAAAGTAGACAACTGCATTCTCTATGAGTGTGTGTGTGTGTGTGTGTGTGTGTGTGTGTCTACTGCTCACTGCTAATCAGTCCTGCCAGGCTAATTAAAACGAGTCAGCTGACAAAATCCCCTGTAGTGCTGCACACATGCGGAGATGTGCACGCACACACAAAAGTGCAGAAAAGTTGAAGCCCCATTTTTCTCTGCTGGTATCTGTGGAGTCATTTTCATATTCACCCAGTCTGACAGTGTCTCTTGTGCAACACAGCCAATGAAGGAAACATAAACCAGTGTTTGTGTAGCACATGCGTTTCTGCAGCATCCTCACAGACACAGACAGTAATTTGTGATGGAACGTTGTTGGTTTGAATCTCCGGTTTGTGAGAGTGACGTAATCTGCAGCTCAATATATTCCTTGTTTACCGGTGGGTGTTTGAAGTTTTAGCCCAGGTTGAGACAGAAATTTAGAAATCATGTTCGAGCAGGTCAAACTTTACGCTAAACAGGTGGAATTGCACTTGTTTTGCATGTTTCTTCGTTAGTCTAGCTGGGCTTGTGTCTGGTTCGGGTTTGAACTGAAAATTGAAGCTCAATTTACACTCTAGAAGCTGGTACCAGTGGAATTTAGGCAAATAAAATAAATAATAAAAAAATATTTTCTGTTAAATGTCAGATCAATGAATCCACTAATTGCTTCATCCCTACAAATAACATGAAGTTGTTTTTAAAGTGAGAAAGCCTCTGAATTTTATCCATTTTGTGTAGAAGCTGCAGTATTTCTTCATACACAAACATCTGAACTGAACAAGTACTACTACAAACTACGTGTACAGAGCATGTCCACACTGGTTTACATTGATCTACTGGAACCACAAGTCTGGTAAAACTGTTATATAAAAGTAATTTAATGTAATTCATACAGTATAATACAAAATCAGGAACTTGATGTCAAGTCTCTGGGAACAAATATGCAGGAACAAATGTTCAAAACCTGCTTCTACAAAATGATACTGAAAGTTTCTGAAACCCTGAGAAAGAAACAGCCTCCGTATGTGAATGTGCTGAGTGCATCTGATCATATGTTTGTGTGTGTGTGTGTGTCTGAAGGACAGGACAGGAATTCCTGCCATTTAAACCAACCCTTCCTTTTCCGACTGATCCCAACAGAGAGAGACAGAAAGACATTCAAGGCCAAAAGAGGTGGAGATGCAAAAACACCATTGAAGGGGGTGAAAAGTCTTCCAAGGTGGTGACAGTTATCTTTGTTTAGACGTTCAACTGTGGTGCGAGTATAATTTAGAAACAGAAACTGTGGGATGCGACGATGTGCAATTTCCAGACGTCTGCTAAAAAACGTCTGACGTGACGCAGTCAACAAACAAAGAAACTGACGACAACTAATTTAATGTTTTTGTCAGCATCTCCAGGGAAGACAGTGATTAAGTTAAATGGAGATGATCAGGTCATCATAAGGAGTAAGGAAAAAACACGGAGTACAGATTGGGATGAGAGACACAGGAGGAGACAGTGAGTCAGAGATGAGTGTGTTAGGGAACTGGGGGGAGATAACACAAGGTAAAGGTAAGAGAGAAAGTAAAGGCTTCGGTTTTCTTTAGGTTACAGGCTGTTTGTTTGTGGTTCACAACATTCAGATTGGAGATGTACACAACACATGAACTATGGTCATCCTCAACTGTCCTCAAAGAGACTAAAAACTGAGTTAATATGAAGGTAGAACATTAAGTATGTACTGTATGTGTGTATTTATGTGCATTAAACAATAGGCAAGGGTCCAAAAACAGGGGAGATGAAGGTCAGACAGCAGTGAGGGCAGATAAAAGGAGGTAAGTGGAGGAGACGGGGAGGGAGGAGAAAGATGAAGAGATGAATATAGAGATGGACTTCAACAAGGTTGTCATCTTAGTGCTGCTGATGTAATCCCTAAAATTAGAAGCAACAACAGCCCCAGCGGTACACTGCGCTGCCCAGCTTACTGTACTCTACACACTCTCAACACGTCTGCAGGTTTTACAGCCAATTTTAAGAATGAAATCTAAATTCTAAAAGGAAATAAAGCTTTAACACTGTAGAGCACAAAGAAATGTGCCATCACTCATGAATGTATCAGGAGCCAGGCAGCAGGGCCGGAGCACCGCTGGGTAACTGAGGTCTGCGATTTTGTTGTTCTGGCTGTTTGAAGGCACTCGTCCAAGAAACAGTTGAGTATTTTGAGCCTGAGTCACAATTTGAGGAAGTAAACACGTCGCTGAATGGCATATGATCGCTGTAAAAGACCCTGGCAGCTGCTTGGGTAAAAATATTTTGGTTGGGCTTTGTTTTGTTGCTTGTTGGCAGTTCTCTAATCTATAACTCATTTCTTGTTTGTCCCTTTTTGCAATGGACACATATACAGTAGATGGTGTGTGAATTTAAAGGGCTAAAGTGATGAAATATTAAAAAACATAGCATCTACATCCTCTGTATCCCTTTTAGTCCCAAGCACCTGGTTGAGGTTATTGCTATTTAATGCAGAAAAAATCACATAGTTCCAAATGGTTCACATACTTTTTCTTGCCACTGTAAATGGTCAGATATTTGAGCTTTGAGAGGCAGTTCATCTTCAAGCACTAAAGGTCAGAGCAAGTTAAAATAATGCACACACACAGTACTACTAAGCTGAATTAGATCCATTTCTCCCTCTGCCTCATCGTGTGACCTCAGTCCCTCGCTGCGGCTCTGAAACTCCCATGACCCTGCTCCTCCATTACCCCATCTTTCCTGTCTCCAATAAATTTCCCATCTGACCTTCCCCCAACCTTCACCTTTCTGCCCTACCCAACCCCCACCTTCTCCTGCTGCACAACCACTCAGCTTTTCATTACTCGTCAACCTCCTTTATCTTACACTCTTTATTTCACCTTCCTTTCTCCTCCTCCAACTCCTCTTTCCATCCTAGTTAACCTGTAGAGCTCCTCACTGCTGTATATCCATCCTTTCTTAATCACTGCTTCCTCACAACTTTGTGTTTGTCTAACTTTCCCCTCACCCTCCTTCATTCTGCCCTTGTCCTCCTTTTCTTCTTTGACCCTTTAAAAGGGTAAAAATGTTATAGCATGTCCACCTCACAAGACAGCAGAGAATGAAAGACAAAACAAAAAAAGGGGAAGGGTTGTACCACCAAGGGAAACATAAATAATAATGTCATGTCATGGTTCTTTTGTTTTTGGCTGCTGAGTCAAAACTCTAGCTCTTCAACATCTGTCCTAATGTTTTATCACTCAGTTGGTGCAAGAATAAAAGGAAATGACATGACATCATTAGTCATTAGTTAATTTTCCATCCAAGTTTAGTTCAAATTTTGACAGAAGTTCCAGAATATCATCAAAATAAAATGCTGTTAGTACTGTTTCCAGGATTGCAGGAGCATACAACAAGATGATGTAAAAAAGTGGAAGATGTGATGAAACTGTGGTATTATGTTTGTTTCATGGATGTGATGAAAGTTATAGATACTATTTAATCATCTGTTCAGTGGACTGAATGAAGCTACCTGCATCTGTAGTGTAGATACTGTAACAACAGTGAGTAATGAGATGAATAATGAGTGAAATATGAAACAAATCCACCCACAAACTGAAAACTAGCATAAACACACAAGTGTTCACTTGTCCTACAGCAAAAAATGACCTTAATATATCTGGGATGTTAAATACAGATGCCGATCGATACCATAACTCCTTATAGGCATTGAAACAGTATCATCCTGCTCTATAATTATACGTTTCTAGTGAGAAATCTGTTTTATGGAGATGAAAAAGGAGTTTTAATATTCATATTAGATAATTGCTGTTATATAGACCTTCACATTTACTGTGAATTTACTCTTACAAAATCCATAAACTCATTCTTTTAACTATAATTGTACAAACCTACTTACACTTACACAATTTTTCTGACTAAAACATTCTTTGTTCCTTACTTCTCTTCCTACCACTTCTTCCTGGCTCCCTGTTTCTCCCTGGGGCCCTGCTTGGTGCAGCAGTGGCAGGAGCTGGCTAGAGGCCCTTGGGGCTTTGCTGGCCCCACCTGCATTCTGATAGAATGAGACCAGATGAGCTCGGGAGTGGACTGAATGCCCTTTACAACACAAACAGCCCAGAATCTCATTTTCATGTCTGCAGAAGATCCATGCTGTGAATGTGCATTTAAAAACGCTGCTCACTATTACTACTAACTATGTAATACAAAAAAAGGAGGAATAAAAAGCTAGACACACCCAAACACGAAGAAATACTTGGTGCACTAATGCCAAAAAAAAAAAATGGAGCCAGCAATATTAGAGGAGTGTTAACAAGTTCATTGTTAGATGAGGCCAAGTAAAACTCTATAAAACAGTCCGACACCAGTGAGCTCATTCCAACACAATCAGAGCAGGAAATTGACTTTTTCAACAAAGAACACAGTGACTGATGCTCCACAGACTTCCCAGAGCTGTTCACTGTTTAACCTGATTTAAGGGAGACTGGACACAAACTGTTTTACTAGCAAAAGCAAATAAGCATGGTTATCATCCAAGTTCATGTTCGTCTCACTCTGATGAGACGAACCTCGACCTTCAAACCTGAGGGGAGGTTGAAAGATGATGCACTCCGTTGTCATTTTGTCACTACTCTTCACACTGGGTTGTGCCAAAGCATTTGCATGAGTCACACATATGACTTTCCCCCTACATGATGATCGTAACCTTAGATTTAATCTGACAGTAAGCAGTGACGCTAGGGTAACCTGAGTAATGTCACGCCATAATAGGCACAATCTCATCAAATGTAACTAAGATGATACGACTACAGACAACGTCATCAAGGTAAAGTCATCGCTAATGGATCCTTAAACAGAAACTGATACCATACGAATTAAATAAGGGTGAGTGTACAAGCTCCAGGGCCATTTGGTAGCTGTTCTGGAGGTTACACGTGAGCCAGAGGTCAGATCCAGCAGAGGTTAAAGTGCTGCTAAGCATTTAACATGCTGATCGGGGGCTTCAGCTGTTTTCTCTGATGCTGCTGCGGACACTTATTGTGACTTAATAAACCAAAATCTTTGACAACAGGTTTCAAATGAACCCTCTCTGCTATTTTGCAGTGATAATTAACTTTGTGTGCATGTGTCAGTTTAATTGTGAAATGCTCTGAATATACTTTGATCATCACATCACTTACAACTAGGATTTCGAAATTCTTAGAGTTAAAGAAAAAGCAGTGGCTCACAGCTGTTCAGGAACAGAATTAGTGTGAGGACGTGATTTTCTGTTTCCTGTGTGTGTTTTAATCAGTGACTAGAAACGTCACCCATGGTGAGCACAACCTGAGAGGGGACTTTTCCAAATCTTGCCTTAAACAGTTTCCACCTTCTTCCCTCGTCAACTAGAGGAATTTCTTTAGGTGTTCACTGGTGGCTGAAGCTTTGCATTATTGATGCAGGTTTGCACACTTAACGCACGTGTGTCCGAGGTTAGCCAGAGGCAGGAGAAGTGTGCTCAAGTGTTTGGAGGATAAATAAGAAGTAGACATCAGACGTTTTTGCCTTCTGACACAGGAAACAAGTTAACCACAGACGTTGATGAAGACATGGTGTTTCCGGTGTGTATAGTTTTGAGTGTTTCAAAACAGCAGAAGGATGCTGCTTCATGCTCTGCACGATTCTCTAAACATGTTAAAGACAGATCCAGTTACTTTTAACACACAAGTGTGTAAACATCTGCGTCTATATTCACATGGCACATAGCTCGTTTCTGAAATAACATCTGTGTAGAAGACTGAGCCTGCATCGTGTTAAACTAATGATCCTGGGGTGTCTCGGAGTAGCCTGGCTGTAAAACCCCTTCGAGCAGGTTTCCCCTGCAAGGCAAATGAGGTGACGTGTTCATCTGTCAACAGTAAACTAGTTTGGCATCTGATGTCTTAATGAAGTGAGTTTCTGTTTCTCTGTGTGTCTGTTTCTGTGTATGTATACATGTGTGCATGTGTGCAGTCTGAGTCATTAGTGAATCCCAGTGGTCTGTTATAGTAGTGGGAGAATGCATACTAGAAGTGGAATCATGTTTCTGGATCAATGGGAATTAATCACAACTAAATTCAACGTAGAGAATAAAAGAAGTCAAATTACAAAAATAATAAAGCTTGATGTAAAATCCAGGTTATCTTAACAATTCAAAAGAACAAAAGTCCGACTCGCTGGAGTGAGGTTGAAGCTGTCTTGTCCTATATGTCGAGGACATGTGAGATCCTATATTCTTGTATATATTGTTTTCGCATCATATAGTGGATTCCTCTCAATTCATAGCTTCAGGAACTTCATTCACTCTGGAGCAAGTCATTAAGGGCGCGTGAGAGACACCAGACACCAGTACAGAGCAGTGATAATGGATTACTGATGTTATTAGGCTTCAATAAGAGCACTGAACAGCATCCTCTGATCCACTGACAGAAATACACTTCTCTCTGAGGCTGTGTGTACATTTATAACTCATGTAACACTCACACTACCATTATAAAAAAAACTGTGCCGTAACCTGTGACCTGCCAGATTATTAATTACAGATGTCTGCTAAAATGTGGGGAGAGTTATTGTTGGGTGGCTCACAAATCATCACATCACAAAATTAATCATTTTGTCTTTCAAGGATAAACGGCCGTGTCAAGAGTGGTCTTAAACCCATCTCAGTCCTGTCAGGTAGGAGTGCATCATCCTCCATTTGCTAACTATCCAGTTGTTGTTCCCAGCATGCATCAGTTTATGCCACGGTTACCTCCCTCCTTGCTATCTGCCACCCACAGCGTGTGCATGTGTGTGGCAGCCTCAAAATGACCCTCTTTTCCCAACACTGCCTGTTTCTAAAACAACAGGTGCTTGAACCAGGAGTGACTCACACACAAAGCACAAAACTTCACCAGACATGTTAACAGAAAAAAAAACCCTGATTGATGTGGAAATATTGCTAAACAGAACTACACAGAGGCGGCCATTAATGTAAAGATGACCCTACCTGGTTGTTGACATAATCCTGTAGATGAGACACCAGCAAGAACATGAAACGAGAAGGGAAAGCAACAGGACAGTCATAATAGGACAGAGCAAACCCAGAGAGAGAAATGACAGGCTCCTCTAATCTCTATTGTTATTTAATAGAAGAAAAGTGAGCAGGTCACTGCCTCATTCTGTCACTTAACTATGACCAAAGCTTTTTCTTTTAGCTCAATCTAGCTCCTGTTTACTGTACAACTATGTCCAGTGTAAATCCCTCCATTTCAAGGACATTCACATGCTTTCACTTGTTTTTGTCCTGCTTCTTTAGAGCAGTGCTGCTCTGGCACAGAGTGGTTAGTCTTTACATAATAAATGCAGTCACAGAAAAGAATGTAGTGGGATTTGGTGACGCTAAAGGCTAGAAATGTAATTTTCAAAAGTGGAACAATCACCAAGAGACTAGAGAGGCAGGTAGGGTCGGCAGAGGACACTTTAAGCCCTCCATTAAGCCCTTTGAAACACCCCAGAGAGCTTTGCATGAGCTGAAAAAAGTGTGCATGTGCATGAAGCTGAAGTTTGTGCGCCCGTGTGTGGCAAAGCGTGGCTTCTGGTGATTAGTCAAAACTGTAACTGACACAGTGCTGGCCCCAGTGATCCTATCAGAGGGAGGGAAACTCAAAGGACACACACACTTTCAACAGTTGTTTTTTGAACACAGATGTAATATAACCAGAAACTCCTGCCACAGTACAAAGTGGCTTTAGGAGAGACCTAGTTTGTTCCTTGTTGTCATTATTCATAATTATAAAGGTTTTTGTGTTTAACCTCTCTGTGAGCACTCTAACAACATTCACACAAACTGTGATAAAACATAAAGCTTTGATCACATTGAACCTGCTTTTACACTTTTACAGATTGTCTACTAACTGTATTTATTCCAATAACAATTGCAGGAGAGCACAAGAAGAAACTAAGGATACGTTCCAGCTTGTGTCTGGACCAACTGTGTCAGCAGGTTTCAGAAAACCTGAAGTGAAGATCTTTAAAATCTAAGCAGAAAACTATCAGCTACACGTCTGGTTAAGCTTCTTGCACATTAACCTCAGAGACTCACACAATGTCTTGTAGCTTTAGCCTGTGCTGCTAATAATGGTGGAACTGACCGTGTTGTAGCTGTTGGGCTCTTGGCCGTCTGTGATAAGTTCCCGCTCCCCTCTGGGGTTGACCCTCCTGAAGCGCCGCCTGGACCGCCGCTGGGATCCCTCTCTCTGCAGAAAACTGTCGTCCCCCTCACTGCCGTTATCCACCTGCAATACACAGTCGACACCCTTCTCAGAACAGGAGCTTTTACGGGATTCGCACCCACAACCTTCAGTTGTGTAGGCACAGCTGGAAGACTGCTCCTCTGAGACCCGAGGACATGGCTCAGAGCAGCTGCGTCTTAGTAGTTCCGACTTTTGGATCTGTGGAACCGAGTCCAGGTTTGAAAATCCAGAGTGCTGGTTTGTGTTGTCTGATTTCTGGTTCGTACAATCCAACTTTTGGGTGTTAAGTTGCGTTACGTTCTGAAAGTCTGAGCTGTGATTCGTTAAAGCGTCCCCTTCCTGTTCCTGCAGCTCTGCTTCATGTCCAGGAGGTTCTGAGATCTGACCCTGCTCTTCTGCTGGCTCCTGGCTGAACATCCAGCTCTTCCAGAGCGCAGAGAGCCGGTGCCAGCGGAGCACACTCATCCGGACGCGAGGACGGGATCACAACAACACATAAAAGCAGGAAATACCACAAGTAGAACAAAACAAAAAAAGCTGCGGGGAAACACTTCTACACAAAAGATAAATAGAAGTGTTAAATAAAAAAAAAGAAAAGGTCCAAAATCCTCAGGGAACTCGCAACATTAAATCCTCTGGGGCAAACATCCAAAGTAAGACCTAAATGAAATGCACAAAAAACAAAAGGGTCGACAACGACCACAGAAAAACAAGGTTTGTCTCTTTCCGTCTGCGATTCGGTGCCAGTTGTCCTCTTCTGAAGGCCGGCGAGTTCAGCTGCTCAACACGTTGCATACTCAGACTTACTCACATGCTTTCTCACTCGCTCTCTGTCGCTGTCTGACACGCGCACAGAGCATACACTGAACCCACAGTTTCCTCCAGGAAACCGTAAATACACAAATATCCTCGCCGTGCAGAAAAAAGGAAAAAAAAAACAGCGCAGCACACAGATTCCGGCCATACAATTCAGTCCCTATCGGCCTTCTGTGCTGGTCTGTTGTTGCAGGAGGAATGTGTTTTCTCAGCTGCATAATGTTAGTATGTTAATAGTTTTATTATGAGAGAAATCAAAATACTTTAGTCAAACATATTTTTATTGGCTCATCTGTCAGTTTTTTCCTAATCACGCCTCTTTTATAGTAAAGTATTATAAAGTAGTCATTATTATTATTCTTTTCTTAGGTGTTATATTTTTATAGTAAATGTTATATCACTGATATGTTTGTATGAGATATGACCGCTCCAACTCTTCCTCTGCTCTTATAAAACATCTCACATCTTTCTGTGTAAATCGTGCACTCAACCTCACGCATAAGATCTGTCGTCACATGCTGATGTCTAGTTTCAGCAGCGAACTCCATCCCTGCCTGTGTGCAGAGTACTGATTGGATAATGTGGTGCCTTTTAAAGAGCATGCCATGTGTTTCTGTTTGCCAGGTCAGAATACTAATGCTTGTTGTTCAGACTTCCAGTTTGCCAGACTTTCTGTCAGTGTGTCTGCCAGTCTGAGAAGCCGAGAGAGGACCAAAACTAACAGGATCCATCTGCCGCTCTCTCGCTTCTGTACCTTTATTTTCTTGACTCATCTTTATCTCTCTTTCCTGGCTGGTTGTGAGGCCGTCTTACTCCTCTTACTCTTTATCTGCTGTTTTTTCCACTGTGTGTCTAAGTTACATAATAACTGAAGATAAAGCTGCTGACAGCTTAAAAGCATGAATCATGTACAGTATGTGCATAATTAATATCTTAAAATAGAAGTGACTGGGACCCATTAAAGTCAGGTTTACAATCCTGGAATGTGAGTTTAATATTTCAAATATTTCCCCAGTTTTTCCAAGTCTGAATTTAGTCTTCAATACGACACAGACTGTGGTTTTGTAAAGAATCGTTGTGTTTTCACCCCTAAGACCTCAAGTCAGTCATGAGTTTTCACAGAAGTCTTCCACACACAGAACCAGGATCGACCACAAAGATATGAAGAGATGATGACTTTACGTCACAATGAATGACCAGAACAAATTGTATAACAATTAAGATTTTAAGTTGGGAAGCTGCTGCGGGGCTGAAACTAATGATTGTTTTCTCTTTCAGTTAATTCTGGATTCATAGTTTGGGTTATAAACAACAAAAAATGACCATCTAAGTTTCTCTGATTCTTCAAATGTCTCATTTTTTGTCTACGACACAACACGGCTTCAGGAAACGGCTTTAAAATAAATCGTAAAAGAGAAGATGGTCCCAAAGATTTTCTGTCTCAGCTGAAAAGGGCTCAATAGCTGCTAACGCTGTGCGAGGGTTCAGTTATACACACAATCGCTGCTGCATCGTGGGTAGTTGAGCTGCAGCAGACAGGAGAAGGGGGGAGTTTGTAATGTAGTGAACACGTCTGTCCTGTGACTACATACAATAACCATCGCTGTGTTAGTGTCTCTCTGGTTGCTCTATCCTGTGACCACCAGCCACTGACAACTCGTCTTTATGTCTCTGATTGACGGTCACGGCCCTAATTTGACCACATTTCCTGTTTCCTCTGCCCATTTAAATGTATGTGTGTGACTAACATCACATCTGTCCATCTGTCAGCTTACATTCCTCTCCCTGTATCTGATAGCTCGCCCACCAACACACATTAGTCCCTTCTGCTTTAGTCGCTCATGTCGTTCCCTCTTCCTCCACCACACACTGCCCTGTCAGTCTGTGAATATCACTTGTGTCTGTCCAGTCACTAGAGTCACGACGACAGCCGCAGATTAGCCTCCTCCTCTACTATTCCCATGGCTCTAATTAGCCGATTGGCTGCAATGCAGTGAAACTAGACCACAGTCCCTCTGCTCTTGTGTGTTTATTCGTTCGTGTGTGTGTATATTTGTTTTCCTGACATTTTTTCATGTCATTTTGTCTTTTTCTTCGATTTGGGAAAAGACAAGCTACTATTTTCTTTATCTGCTCAGCTACTGCTTTTCAATATGAACACCATCCCTTTAAGTTCAAGTCATTTACATAATCATGTTTTTAAATCAGATGAAGGTGACACAGAGATGTAACCTGTATCATAAGCTAAGTCCATGGACTTGCTCTATAGTCTCCTTACTTTAAAAGTTGTTTACTTCCTCTGAGTCTGATCCTGTACATCCAAAACTCCCCCTTCTATGACGCCCTGTGACTGGTAGAAGCATTATAGATCATTAAAAGGTGGAAATAACAGCTTGTACACGATCTCATTTCCTAATTTTTACAGAAACACACGTTTCCATATGTACAGATACACACACAGTCAGCTGTGGGCTCACATCAGCTGATTCCTGCTTTCTTGTTTCCTCACAGCTCTCTCTTCTCATTCAAACAGTATCACATTAATAACTAGAAGATCACCAGTGCTCCCTTTTCCTGGAGCAATAGTTTCTGAATGGACCCACAGAGGCGCTTTAGGATTGAATGCCTCACTGAAAGCACACCACACTTTTATAACTCTCTTTCATTGTGGGAACTTTCCGGGAAAATTATGGTCTGATGTCCCCAGAACTATCAGGGTGGAGACTTGAACATCGCTGACTTGACAAACAAAAACCTCAAACCTGCTCCAGTGTGAATACAACATTCATTCACACACAGAAAGCCAAGACTTAGAATTCATGTGCTGAGAATGAATGCTTAAGCAAAGACATGTGGTCGACTTCGTTCTAAAAAAAGAGCAGAGATAAAAAAGTCACAGTAAATTACAAAGAACGCGGTGACTCTGCTCCGTTATCAGTCTAATTTGTAAAACTGTCGAGGTTCTTTAGACGCAGCAGTTATGTAACGTGCTAAAAGGTCTTTTAGTTCCCGATCGAGTTGCTGCAGCTTCCGTGTTCCCTGGGACCATTTGGTTGATAAGAATAAGGAGTTACTCGTTTACTTTCCCCTGCTCCACATTCATGTGCCTGTTCACACCACTCCACCTTTACCTGAAGCTCAGCAGTGCCTCATTAATTAACAGCTAATTTGTCCACACCCTCGCTCTTCCTCCACCCAGCCAACATTGAGTTTGACTAACGTACGGTACGGTGGATATAGAGGAAACATGAAGAGCCTGAGGCATGAATATAAAAATACTTTCAGAGCAAAATCAGTTTAGTAATTATTATGCTTCAATAAAAAGCACTGGACACTGATTTACATCCGAATCTTGCACATCATTGCCTCAGCTTGAAGTAAACAGAGTGATAGTCTGTCTAAGGATGACAAGGTTTCATCATTGTTCCCCTCGCTACAGAAGTTACAGTTTTGTGATTCACTTCAGTCACAGAAACAAATCTAAAGAGGGTTTCTTAATGAAATCCATACAAATCTTCCTGTAACATCTTAATTTGCTCTTACGGGTTAAGGAAGATGTACAGGTAACGAGCAGGAAGCCACCAAGTCACATCTGCTCTGGTTTGTTCTTTATTACCTATTCAGTAGCAGCGGGACTGGAGCTCTCTGCTGCTTTTTGTGTGAAACTTTAATGCTAATCCTGTCTCATCCCATCTGATCCCTCAGACAGAGAGCCTCAGGAGAAGGAGACAGGAGAGCAGGAAGGACATGGAGGGAGAATCTGTAAGCACTGCAGCCTTGTGGACACAAACAGAAACACATTTACTGATTTATCTAAATACGACGATGATGAACTCAATATAAACACTTTAAGCTGTTCTCCAACATTTAAAGAAGTAATGCAGTTGTTCAGTCTATATTTACAGATAACTACACTCACAGTGGGAAGTCTTGTGCATAACATGACATTATTAAGACTCACTACTGCTCCTCTGTCCCACATGCAGAAACTACGGGTAGATTTAAAGAAGCATGACTCGACAACATCTGTAACGGAAGACACAGTCTTCAGATTAATATGCTAATGACTGATGTGTAGTTCACACATTCACTGGGGTTTGTTTGTTTGCTGACTACTCAAATGTTTTTGAAGATGCAAAAGACACAACAACACAGTACTTCGCATAAAGCAGAACTATTTGTGTGGCACTTGGGAGGGGTCTCTAGCTGTCAGCATTTTTCAGGCGGTCTCTGTCTTTTTGAACATCATGAAATTCAGCTAGTTCTGCTTGTTCCCAAAAGACGTTGTGAGACAACTTTGACGGGTAATTACTGTATTACTGTAAATACATGACAGAAAAACATGAGAACAAGCGTGAGACCTCTGCAGGTCCGGACGTCCTGAACACTTTCAGGGTTGATTAACTTCAAAAGAGACTCTGTAAATAGATTTGAAGAATATGGAAAATGAGGAAGCATCACATGCAACAAGTTCCAACTTGGAAACCACGTATTTTATGTCTACACTATTAGACTGCTCCTCTTCACTTATCTATTCGCTTTTTCAATGAAATTTCAAATTTTAAAACATGGTTCTGAGCTTGCATATTGTCACAGCAGGTAATTGTTATGACAAATTCACCCCCAGCCACCAATGCACATTTGAATTGTTTAGATAGAGATACAGTGGAGGTGGACAGAGAAAGAGAAGTGATGGAGCAGACAGGGTGGAGAAGGAAGAGAGATAAAAGAAAAAGGGGAGAAGTGATCAACAAGCAGTGCAGGGGGAGAAGAAAGTGAAACGGACTTCAAAAAAAAGATGAAACAGGAATAAAATCAAAAGGGAGGTGAATGGGAGAGAGACGACAGAGTCGCTACGCACCACAATCATTTCTGATGGCTCCAAAGTGATGCATTCACAGCCTCGTCTGCCCCCCAGCTGCTTGCCAAAACTGCAGAGAAACACACAGACAAAAATAAATGTTAAAACAGGAACAAACCCAAAGCAAAGATAAAACGATCCTCACACAGCGGACACAAAAACAAAGAAGAACGCTGACATTTACACGACTGAAGCTGCGATTTTCCACCACTGTTCTGCTACACCGTGGTCGTTTAAAGCGTTTTTAACTTTCCACTACAGTGCACATATGTCAACAGCAATGAATTATATAAAAATACACTGAAGCATTTGTAATAAAAAAAACAAACAATTATGAATTATTAATATGTTATGACATATTAAAGCTGTATAAACGACGCAGCAGCTCCGTATAAGTTTATAAAACGTACTAAAAAGAGATGTAATGGTGTTCAGACCTAAGACAGCAGTGTGACATTTGTCTGTGGGTATTAGAGCAGTGCAGCTGGTACACCAGTTTGTGGTGAAGGTCTAACCACTGCAAGAAAAAAAAAAAGATTGTAGTGTTGATCGATAGGGCTTTGTGATCGACACCTCAGCATAACTGTAAACAGCCCACAGAGACTGAAAACACTGTTAGTGCTCGACCAACTCTGACGGCCACAGAAAACAGAACCTATACCGAGACGTGTTGGGATTTTATACATTCATACAGCTTATTACTGAACTCCATAGATTAATATCGTTATGAGATTTGTGGTTCCTTCGGAACGATCATGTCAGATTGGCCAAGATCAGGATCAAACCAGTGTTTGTGCACCCATTGAACTGTTTTTGCACAATGTGGGTCTTTGTCTCCACGCCTGACAGGTTCAGTCACAGTCTGTGGGCCGTGTGTCCTCTGATAAGCAGGAGCAGGAGCAGCTGATGTTGTGGTGAGACCACGTGGTTCACGCTGCTCCTTTCTCGTCACATGGAGATTCTGCATGACATTGCAGCTCAGAATAAGAATGTGTTTGGTGACAAGAAAACAGTTTCCCCCTGTCAGCCATGGAGAGATTCTGAAACGGTGAGCCCCAGCACACAGACAAGCGAGAGACAGACTCAGTCATTCGTAGTCGCTTTGAGTCTCTCTGTGGTCACTTTATATCTTTAAACAGGGCTCTGTGACTTTTCAATGGTCATTTAAAGAAATATTCAAGTTCATTTTTAAATAGGCGATGAAGCTCAGAACCTGAGGTCTTCTTAAGCTCCTGGGTCGGGGCCCGGTCGTCCTTCTCTGTAATCCATCCCTCCCGTCAGCCCCTCTCCAACACCTGAACATGGATAACTATAACTTTCCTAGCTGGTAATGTTAAAACACGCCAAGTGTGTGATTTATTTTAATTCCAACAAATCTGATGTTCAACTTCAACTAATTCTGAACATATCAACTTAAAATCAAATCATATCAAATTAATAGCCTCAATAAATTAAAAGCTGCACATTCAGAAGCCCAAAACTCTCACAACCTAAACCACTACAAAGACACAGTTTCTTTATTAATGCACATCTAACAACATAAATACATCTTGATGTCAAAGAAAAACTAATCGTTAAAAACATCTCCCCATCTGAGTGTTTATGCATGAAGTAACTATACAGGTCTCTGTGTTGCACATGAACTCAGTGCGTGAGGATGTGAGAGATCCCCCGTCTGAACAGCTCCATCACGGTGTGCAGCGATCCCTGACAGCAGACTGTGCAGTGAACACGTCTCACTCCCTTTGGCAAACTAAAAGTGGCGACTCAGCATTGTTTAAGGACCGAAGGAGTGGCTGGCTTTAATTATGGCAGCGTGCTGAACTGGGAGAAAGACAACTTTCACTCTCACGCCTCCTCTTTGGTTATGTTCTCACACTGTCTCTCACACTCTCGCCGTCCTTCCCACTGGTTTCCTGATTTTTATTCTCCTCAGTCATTTCCCTCTTCCCTCCTTTGTGCCTCTTCCTTTTGCCCTTCACCTCCAGTTGCCTCCAACGCCATACTTTCTAAACATCTTCTTCCCTTTCAGCTCTTTGTTGCCTCCTGCTCCTTCCATTCACTTTTGGTTATTCCTTCATATCTTCTTCTTCCTGTTGCTTTTCGTTTCCAATATCCTGTCGACTTTACCTTTTCTCCCATTTTAATTTGTGCTTTGCTGTTTTCTGTCCCTCTCTCCTCGTCTCATTCTGCATTCCCTTTCATCTCGCCTTTCTTCTTACCGTTAGCTCTTCCTCTCACTGGGCAAACACTCATCTCATCACATCTGTAATCACAACCTCAGGGGCTCAGATCAAAGTCTGTCTTCATAATGTGGTTTTGTGGAAGTTTCTGAATGGGATGAGCTGTTTTCCTTGTGAGAGACTGATTTGGTAAGATACGGTTTTTAAGAGCATGTCAAATCAAAGTTTTGGTGTGTGACGCTGATTTCAAAGAAGGAAGAGCGAAATCCAAAACCACTGGGGTTGAAGAGAGTCGTTACTGGACTAAAACTATAACCACACTGGTGTTGGGAATCCCTCTCACTGGAGCTGGACCAGCCTCAAATGAGCTGTGAGTGACCTGAGGTACACTGTGTGTCCACATGTTAAGAGGTTCATCTTAGTGCAGCCGTCTCTGCTGATTCAGCCCTACTGCTTTTTGAAATGCAGGCATAGGATTACAGCATATGAATTATTCACTAAACATATAAAACATTAGACACTTTGTCTTAATGTGAAGCCGTGAGGTGACACTAAAAACCATTTACCCTTCACATTGATTTTTCTTAATTTTAATATCGTTTATAGCACTAAAAAGAGTTAAGGAGGAAATTTAGGCTTTAAGGAACTGAAATAAAGCAAAGCCGGTATGATCTACAGCCTTTGCACCCTCTGTACAATCCACCCCCAACAGCAGGGTTTCCCACCCAGCTGCCCCCCACCGTAGTTAATCAGTTGCTGAAAGCGTAATTGTAGGTCAGTGATTGTAAATAACTTGTTAGACATTCTAACAAAAGCTTCATTGAAGCTGTTGTTGACTGGTTTTCATGCTGGATTGTTCTGTAAATGCGATATATTGTTGTTTTGTCATACTCAAACCTCTGATGTCTGACGTTATGATGTTCTTTAACTTTATGCATGTGCTTTTCCTCTAATTAGATGTAAAAACTCAAATATATCACTTTACTTACAGTATTGAATCGTAATCCCGGTATCATGATACATGTTGTATCACCAGATTCTTACCAATACACAGTCCAAGTATCAGCACTGAGGTCAGAGGTCAGTCAGCTGCAGAAAGCATTCCTAGAGCAGCGAGGGGTTCACAGTCATCTGTCAGTGACACTTCAGCAAGTAAGATGCTTGCTAACATGTGGGCTGAAGCAACAGGTCGACCAGTTTAAATTCCCTAAATTGTTTTACACCCTAAGAATTGTGTTCTTTATCTGGATATTAATTAATTCAGTCCTGCATCCCAGAGTCCGAGTAAACGAATACACACGCAACTATATTCATAAACCCTCCACACGACAGCTCCTGCCAGAACATGAACACCCAGGCGTGGTTTTAAGAGTTCCCAGGGAGGAATGCAGTCTGCTGGGCTCAGAGTCCTCTCAGAGCCCTTAGCCTGGAGGTCAGCCCGACTCTGACAGATCTCTCCACACTCCACTGAGGCGAGACGCATGGTCCCTGTCAGCGCCACACAAAGCCTGCCAAGCCTGTCTCCTCACTGTGTGTGTGTGTGTGAGCGCATGTTTGTCTGAGAGGTGGTGAGACAAATAAAGGAGAAATACAGTTAGCTCATGATAAAGTAGGAGGACGACGGTGTGCAGACCTGTGTCTGTGTGTCTGTGTGTTGGCTGCAGCTTCCTTCCTTCACCTACTGTATTCACATAAAAGTCGAGGAACCAACAGACTGGACTCAGCTCTGAGTGACTGAGCTGCTGTGTGCGAGCAGCCACTAAATGATGCTGTTGCCCTGACTGAACAGAGACCTGATACCACTCTGTCAGCTGATGTGAATCAGTGTCTGAGGAAATTAGACAAACCTCTAAAACCACAGTAAGGCCAAAGCTTTAAGGCTGACAAAACAAGGGCAGGTTTAGAGTTTCATGAATTGATGAAACAAACTTGCTGACAACGTTTATTTCCTCCAGCACAAGAGTACATTGAGAATTCAGTTACACCTCATCTCTGCATGAAATATTAGTGAACAACAACGACAACAACACAAACCCCTCTGCAAATATCTTCAGATCTGATATGAAGCGAGTTCTGGAGTTCTACAAAATACCTACAGTGTGTTTAGTTTTAAAAATAATGGTTTTCTGCCATTATAGAGCCAGAAAACATCTGAAATCCATTCAATAAGACAAAGAAATACTGGGTTACAACCTTATTCATTTGCCTTTTCTGCCAAAGACACATTCTTCTGATGGAAACAAATGGATCCACCACTCTCACTGCAACATTTTGTTGGACAGGCTAAAGGGGTTTTTGGTCCAAATAAGTAATCTTTCCTTGGAGTGGGAACCTCTTCCCTGTGCTGGATTTCAGCAGGTGATGATTTCTCTCCTCTGCTAAAACAAGTTGCCGGCAGAGGGGAGAACAGGTTCAACCCCAGTCCAGTGACAGCTGCAGCGCCCTGGGCAATAAAGCATGACAGCCGGCACAGAAAGAAAGACCACACACACCCTGAGGTGTCAAAAAGCTGGAAAAACCAGCAAAGTAAGAGTGCAGAGGAGTCAAATTAATAAACAGAAATGTACATAAAAACTAAAAGGCAGGAAGTAGTCCGGGTTCGTCTATTACAGCATGCAGGTTGTTTTTTTTTTAATTCAGCTAATTTACATTTGAAAAACACCCACATTTGCATTTCTGAACATGGTGATCACAGTGTAACAGCAGCGACGAGCAGCAGCTATAGAGCTGGAAAAGATCAGTCCGAGAATTCGAAATCATTACAAACAAGAAGAAAAATAATAAACCCACCAGGTTTATAATAACTTCTGTGTGGATGTCGCTTTGTAAAGAAGCAAACTTTGCTTTTAAGGGTGAAACTGCATTAGTCAGTTTTTTATACACTGACAAGTCACCGTTCTCAGATTTGCACTCTCCTGCAGCTGTTTTTGATGAAGTTCTGTTTTATAGAGAGCTCAAACAAGAAAGATGTGTTTATAGATTCACCAGGTTTTATTTAGATGTGGCCTTTGCTGACAAAAATCTGTTCTACGATAAAACCACGCAAGGGAAAGTGATTCACAGGGAATGCAGTGCTGCAGGTTCTCATGATACAGAGCAGAAAGTTCAGTTTCACCTCCATGTGTTTATCAGATGCCAAAACAATGCATAGTGATGTATAAAACTCTGAGACAGGGTTTTACCACTCTAAGATATCACAACAGTAGTTATGTTATTGCCTGCATCGACATCAGAATGAAAAACATGTAAATAAGGTGTTCGTGGTGCTTATGGGGTTTGTCGTGAAGAGTTTAAACTGGTGTGAACAGTTGAATAAAGAATAAAAAACTGCATCAAATGAACTACAGATTTGCTGTTAACTCTGCACTTGGCAGCAATAAAGTCTTTGCTTTCAAACTGACAAGCTAAGCTGTGCTGCACAATGTAGGCAGGAGTGTAATATGAGTCAGTACAAGGTTTGAGAAAGATGGGGTCAAAAATCAAACCCAAGCAGAGGTACGGTTCCATTTGGCAGCCACGTTCCCATGGTAATGATGACCAACAGTAAAGAAAGAAAACCGCAGACCACAATTTCTCAGTTCTCTCTGCCGTTCTTCCTCTCAGTTTCAGTGCCTGGTTGGCCGACATTGACCACTCTGACTCACACACACACGTTAAATTAGACTGGAGAGCTGGCCAGCAGTCAGCTCTGCAGACAGACCACCAACACACACACCAACTGCCAGACAGACTCCGCGGTGACGTAGCAGCTCGTTTAGAAACATTACTGTTCATTTGCAAAACAACAGAGTAATCAGTAAAGAGGCTAATTTAAATCTCAGCATAACAATGGAAAATGCACAACAGCTGCTAAACTCCCAGCTCAAGTGTCTTCAGAGTTAAGAAAGCCCCATTCACACTTTTATAAATGTGCACTGATTGCTTACAACTCAGATCATCTTTATGTAATATGCACTGTCCTGTAGTGCGGTGAGTTCCCAAAGCAGCAGAAGAGTCACAAAACATGAGCAGTGCTCACATTGTTGTACTTGCTGCACTTTAAGGAAGTAAAACGTCAAACATATTTGAAGTAAACACTGATATATGGATTTCTGTCACGCTTTAATCAATAATAACTTTAATAATAACAACAGTCATTAATTAAACCACACAAGCACAAACATTTGGACCTGAAGTCACAGCTTCAGGTGTTTTTTTCCTGCATCAGTCTGCTTCTATTTAAGATAATCACTGTAGATAAAGAACATTAACACACAGGAGTTAGCAGAGCTTTTTAAGAGCGGTGGGGCCCGGCGGTGGTGAGTTATCCTGCCACAGCGCTGGGGGAATTCCTGGATATCCAGTTAGTTAAACGACTGCAGGCAGGAAACGGAGTGTGTTGGGTTAAAGAATGCAGAGAGAGACAGAGAGGGAGTTTTGAAAAGTGAACCGAGTTAGCCATCAAGAACTGTTTGTTACGTTACATCCACTAAAAGACGAGTGAACAAGGACGAAAACTGAGAAACACAACGATCACTAACCAGAAACAGGAATTCTGGGAGTCGGATTCTTTAGATTCCTTGTAAATGAAATGATTTCCAGCATATTATCCACAATGCAGAGGAAGAAAGTGCAGTATTCCAGTAATCCAGGTTTAGATCCAAGTGTGTTTGTTGTATATTCCGTCTGAAGACAAAGAGGTTTCTTCAAAAAGCAGAAGTAGGCGACTGTCAGCCTTTTAGTTTGTAACTGAGGGAGGAGTGTGTGAGAGTGTGTGTTCCCTCCCGCTCTGCACCGTTCTGTTCAGTCTGTCTGTCCGCTGGCTCTAGGGTGGCGTTTGTGTGTGTCAGTACGCGAGTGTGTGTGTGTGTATGTGTGTGAGAGTGTGTAGCCTGCTCATTTCCTGCCTGGATGTGCTTCTGGGATCCAGGCGGGCAGGCTGCTCGGGAACACATGGCCAGCCACTGTTCTGCCAGGGGTTCCGCATTCCACTCACACACACTCACACACACTCACACACACACACTCACACACACACACTCACACACACACACTCACACACACTCACACACACACACACACACACACACTCACACACACACTCCCCCATTAGTTTCCTCTGTGACCCTTTCCAAGCACCCCTGCTGCTACCAGTACTCCAACACGTAGACAGACCCTCCAGTCTTTTGCAGGGCACTAACCTTCCCCCACCCCACCCTGCACTATGTTATCAACTGACCCACACTGGAATGAATAAACACACACACCCACACACACACAGTCCTAGATGCCCTGAGGTTACTGACACTATACAACTAGTTTTTCTGCTACAGTTGGTCAGTTGGTGCTTTGTGTTGTTGTTGTTGTTGGATAAACAGTGAACAGTGCCAACATCACATCATCAGTAACAGTTCTTCTTTGACCTTCAGCTGCTTTTCAAACAGTGAATAGTTTTTGCTGCTTCTTTTCTATAAGTCCCATCACTGACATTGGATGTATGAAAGTTTTAGACGCCAACATTCTCAGTTGGAAATTTGCAGCCAGAAGGTCCTAATTTTATGATTTAGACAGATACCCCCTCCTTTCTGTTAATGGCACGCAATGCTACCGTTTCAGTCCAACTACAACAACAGAGGGAAGCTAAACATTAGAGCTGAGGGCCAGTTTCTGTGCAGCATCTGTGTTTAAGGTACTTTATGAGCTTTTTTGGCATTCATGCTGGTCTGAGGAGGACCAGGACCTGATACTTTAGTATTAGATTAAAGCATGATGAACCTCTGCCCAGAAATCTGAGCTCCTTCCTTATCAAACACAACACAACCACAGGTTTTCACTGTCAACATATGTACAAAACGATTTATTTCAACTGAAAACACAAGAAAGCTTTTATTATAAGTTTCTGCAAGCTGACCCTGCATTGTAGTTTTAGTTTTATATAAATTATCAAGCTTCATTACGACCTGCAACACATTTTAGTTTACACATACGCCTGTAAGTGACGAGGTCCTAGAAACGCATCAGTATGAAGAAACCAAATACAACAAACTAAGGGTTAAACCATGAAAGATTTAAAGATTCAATTGGAAATAATGAGAATAATTGCCATTTATGTACAAGTGTTTCTCTTTGAATACCCAGTAGACTTCATTCATGTGACCCAGGACACATCCTGAGAAACAAATCTGTTTTATACAGTAGTCAAAAAGGAGCTGCAGGTGTGTGTAGGAGCAGTATCCCCTTACACGTCAGACTATCAGAGGAAACAATGCCTTCTCTTTTCATCCTTTTTTAGCACTGTGACATGTCATCTCCCTCAGACAGAAACACACACACTGATACATGTACACACTCCATCTGACAAGATAACGTAACGTCAGGCAAATCCCACCTCCTCTCACTCGTATGACACCTGCTGTCTCACCTCTCCACGACATTCTGTGTGTGTGTGTGTGTGTGTGGATGATTTTTACATACCAGCACCGTGCCAGGTACATGTGCTCCTTGACGAAGACCGATCCAGAGAGCAGGATGTACCAGCAGGTAGCGATGCTGTCTGGGCTGGAAGAGAGAGAGAGAAACACACCGGTGTCAAACTGCACAATGTGAAATATTCCCATTTTTGTCTCAGGGGTAATTAACTAGTATCTATTATTATTGTTGTTGAACCTCCCCAGATACCAGCAGCTCAGTATCAAAAACTAATGCTGTAATAAACCCTCCTCCACATAGGAGGAACATTTTAGATCTTAATTTATGATCCTTTTGGAGGCTGTACTTTAAAGAGTTCATGTTATTTAGCAAAGCCTCCCTCATATAGAGCAGTGGACAAAAGTCTGCCGTCAACTTCCTGCCCCCCCCACACTACACAGTGTCTGCTGGTCACAGTTTTTTACACAATACTTTGTTCATGTGTGCTTGTTTTTAATAAAGAAATAAAAGAATAAAACAATAGACCTACTCCTTCTCATACATGTCCATACACCTCGTAGCTACGAAAAGCATTTTAACACAACAGGTTTCTCCCATGAATTTTTTCAGAGGCTTCAGAAAGTCAACCTCTCAGCTTTGATTCCCAAGTGCTGCATTTTCCATTAGCAAAAGTGTATTCTTAGGACATCAAGCACTTTAGAGCTATAATATGATGTGCCATCACTGCAAGATGGAGAGAACCAATTAACTACTTCATCCATGCTAAAAGAACAGGAACAGGGCTGAAATAGCTGCATAATCTGTTCTGTCACTAACGTCTGAGTCGCAAGTCTAGACAAATACATATGTTTAAGCTAATTGCACACAGATAATGACCAAACTGTGCATCTCTATTAGTCATGTAACAGTCCTAATGGTTCGGCTGACACCTCAATTTAACTTCATACCCCGTTTGTTTGTTTGGGGTGTGTCTGTTTCAGTACCGTTGCACCCCTAGTTGCCTGGGTCGGTGGAAAAAGTAAGTGAACTTTAGCAGCATTAACCTCAAACAAGCTGTTGTTCCTCACTTGGTTGATCATCATCACCGAGCTACAAACAAACTATCACAATCTCCCTTTAACTACTGGGCATTTTTCACAGTTCTATGACTTGTTTTGATTAATTACAAAACTAATTGGCAGACGGCACAATAATGAGAGCAATCACGAGGGGCTGCCCTACTCCTTATTTGTGGTCTTGTTTGTTGTGTTTCATGTTATTATTGTGAAGCAGGAAGGTAATCGTGTTTAAAATACGTTTAAAAAAAACTGAAGAGATTTGTTTATTTCTGCTCTGTTGGTTTAAGTGAGGCCAACAAGATTAACTACTATTATGGTTTCATTGGAGAGACCTTGATTGCTTTCATCTGCTGTCTGCGTAGTGTGTGGTGTGTTCACTGACTAATTGGACATGGCAGCCGCTTTGTTCTGGGTTAAGGTACTCAAGTCTTGCCCCTGGTAGAAATTGGAACACTTATTGGAAAGGAAGATTTTGTTTGTGTGTGTTTATTGGATGTTAAATTAAACCACTGAATGTTTAATGTGATTCTACTGGGCATGATGATACATCAACGATACGTGAGATCCTCTCTCACTGTTTCATTTGTCTCTGTCCTCCCTCCGTCTCTCACATTTCCTCCACATCTCAGCTCCTACAATGTTTCAAATTCCTCTTTCCTCCCCTCACCAATTTCTTGTCTCACCTCCCTCTCAACATTGCTATCCTTTCCTTCTCCTGTGTCGCATATCGGCCTCTTGTTTTCTCTCCTCCTCTGCAGTCCTCCCTTAATATCCGTCCTCCTTACATCGCTTATTTGCCACCACTTCCTCCTTCTCCCGTCATCATCCCACATCTTCTTTCACTAGCCTGTCAACCCTCTCCAATTTCTCTTCTCGCCTTCGAACTGTACTTTCCTCTGCACTATATGTGATGCAGAAATGACTTCTTTCTGGATTTTGCCTCGTCCAGCTCAGTTCCCATTTATTCACACCCTACGATAGACAGGCGTAAAGCAAAGCTGACGGGCTATCAAGTGAACCTGTCCAGATTACAGTGAGTCCTGGATGAGCGATCTCATTCAAATGTTAAAAAACACAAACAGTTCAAAAATTCTTCTATGTGTAGTTTGAAGGTTTATTTAAGAAGCAGTGCATTATGTGACTGATTAAATAAAGAGGTTTTACTATTAAAGGCTTTAATCAAAAGTGTCTGCTACATACGTCATATTTTTACATACATATTTTTTGTTCACATTTCAGTGCAGCCATTCTCTTGGCAAGCTGATGCACTTGTGTTAAAACTGCAGAGGCCAAACCTGACTGTTCCTGTTGTTGTTGTTGTTGTTGTTGTGTGCGTCTACCAAGTGCTAATGTTATAAACTCTGTGATCATAAATCAGGGCACTCCTGAAACAATGCATACGCTGCAAAACTTGGTAAATACTGGGGAAAAAAACACAGAAAACTTCTATTTGAATAAAACAAGCTTTGTTCAGCAAATATTTGAATAAAATGAGACTCAGTCCCGCAAACTGCTGCAGAGCGGTTCCTGAGAGTGTGTACTTACTAGAAGAGGATGTGGTTAGCCTCATGTCTCTCATACCTGGCTGAGGTACACATCGACCTGAGAAAGAAAGATAGGACAATGCTAAATATTTTCTCTCAGTAAGTAATACAACCTAGCTCTGACAATCCATCACATATCCATGTTAAACTTCACAGGTATTCCACAGGCAGAAAGCATTCTGATTTTAGACGCCATCATTACTGCCGTTCACACAGGGTCTGCGTTACACCTGATGTTTGCATGTTGTCAGTTGAACTTATCTGAAAGAGTTAAATAGACTCACAGAAACTGAAACTTGACAACTGGGACAGCACTTTCAGTTCATTTTATCATTAATTTACCAAAGTATGAGAAACTACTGTCTCTGTGGTTTGTTAGAGAAGGGTTGGGGAAAAGACTCTGTAACACTGTAGTTTAATGTGAACTCTCTTGTTCAAGTATCATTGTTGTCACCTGCTCAGCTGAATCAAACTGGAAAATACCACATTCCTGACCTCAAGGAAAACATTTTAAACATGCAACACATCAATGTCTAAAATGAACTTCAGCCTGAATGTCCTGTGAATGGGTGGAAAACCTTCCTGGGGCAAAAAGGATTAGAAAAAAAACATTCCCAGCACTGTTAAACCTGTTTGGTTAGGGCGTGTCACCCGACAATTCATGCAGAAAGTAAGCCTATGGGCTACTTTAAAGTTAATCTGGTCAATGGATACCGTGTTTGGCAGCTCAGTTAATACCAGAAACAACATGCAATACCTTAGCTGATGTTCCCGAAGGTGAGAGAGCACATCCATATGGTAGAGGTGGCAGTAGATGGTGTGCAGATCCTGCAGGACAGAAACAGACGCAATGAAATCAACATTAGTTTACACATCCATTAAAAAAAGCTCTCGCACCTTAAAACTAAGGAGGCACAAATATTTCTCCAAATACCATGATTGAAGGTATCTGCAGGTGCATTTCACTTATAACGCCATTTCTGTTCAATTTAAAACCTGTATACCTCTTTACATGGGTCATTTTATTTATTTCACACGTGGCCACATACTTAACAAGGTCAGCACAGGTAGTGACACCGATCCACTTTGATTTGAGTGGTGCATCATTACCTCAAATATGTCATTTACATACTGTGGTGGCCTGTGCTTCTATTTGCAAGCTGTTTCAAAAACAAAGTCTGTTTAAGCAACATATATTAACACGCGTCTTTAAAATTGGAAATTTGTTGAGAATGTGTTTAAAAAGTCAAAGCTTTTAAAAGATTAGCTCATTGTTTAGAGTGTTGAATGGCTCAGCTCCATGTAAATCACATCTAGGGCAGCGCAGCGCTCCAACAGAGGCCACTTGGACAAACACTGCCCATCAAATTGACACTCTCGAACCAGACAGGCAGGCATACCACTTATCTACACACATGACAGCAGTGAGACACGTACAGATATATCCCCCCGCTGCCTTAATATAGTCCTGTATCAGAGGCAGCTGTCAAAACATTAAGAGGCCGACAGAGTGTGTATGTGAAGGGAACAGTTTCATATGAGCATCTGCAGGATCAAACAAACAGAGCAGCTACTGCATAGTGTAGTGGTCACTCACACACACACACACACACACACACACACACACACACACACACACACAGATTCACAGTGAATAGAGATGGACCCAGGACGTTTTCTATTCCAGTCTGACACAAATAGTAAGTAAACAACGTTGTGTTACCAGCAGACAACTACATCAGCTTAGCATAAAGACTTCTAGCTTGCACTAAAGCGCACAATTAAATGGTTGCATCTCGTATGAAAAACTGAAAAGTAAAAATGACCACACCAGCCTCCACTCGTTGCCTGGCCGTTAGTTCTGGCTGTTGGACAGAGCCGGTCTAGCTGTCCACCCCTGTTCCCGGTCTATGTGCCAAGCCCCATCAGCCAGCCGCTGGCAGTAGTTTCACACTTTGATACCTCTCTCGTCTCTGTATACAATCGTCTCATCTAACTCTCATGCATTTATATATTTCCTGCTAAAACTAAGCAGTGGAGCCAAATGAGCACATGTAAACCAACTGTCCTTTAACGTGAGCAGCACCATTCTTCATCAAACATCTGACAGCTGAAACAAAACCAAAACAATGATCCACATCCAAGATAGAGTAAAAACACAGCTGCAGTTTAGCAAAACGGCACAAGAATTGGGCCAGACACAAAACCCTAATCTGAAACTAATAAATCTCCAAATCCCCAGAAGCCAACTTCACATCTGCACACTTTGCTGCATCACTATTTCCTCACTACTGGTTTTGTTTACATGCAGCTTGAGCAGATTGAGGATTTAGCTACAAGGTTGGAGCTTGAGATTTTTAATCACGATATACAAATCAAACCATACACACGCATAGAAAGACATTCCATGAAGCAGGAACTTATGGATTACAGCTTTAAACCCTCAAGATCCCCCCGTAAATAATATGATCTTCAACCTGGTTTAGCGCCACTTTGTTGAAATAAACAGAAGTGGGCGCAAGCATCAGTCTTCTTAGTGAAAGACATAAATCAAACATCACTATTTGAAGGTAATTCAACACTGTAGGAGTAAAGAGGAGTGTGCTTTTGTGAAAGCACAGTTTGTTTCGTGTGTGTGTGTACAGTTAAAGCGGTGGGAGCCAGCGGAAGCAGTTGTTGATTCGTTCTTTCCATTGTGCTTCTTAGAATAAAAATATAGTTTTATTCTCGTCCTAAATGTCTCCTGAGGAAAACCTCCCGACCTCTCTCAGTCTCAGTCATGTAAATAACCGTTGAACACAAGGTTCACAGTGTTTAGGATGTACAACGGTATCGACTTGAAATCACAGTTAACTGGGTTAGTGAGCACAACAAACTGCAGCGGTAAGCAGTGGTAAGCTCTACTGTGGTGCTGCTGCTGAGCGTGTGTGTGTGTGTGTGTGTGTACAGTATTTGTGTGTGTGTGTGTGTGTACAGTATGTGTGTGTGAGTGTGTGTGTACAGTATTTGTGTGTGTGTGTGTGTGTACAGTATGTGTGTGTGTGTACAGTATGTGTGGACACGGAGGCCTGAGGCGACCAGCTACTGTAGGACCCACATTTGTTAGTGTAGTCTGATTAATTCAAAAAGACATTTCCACATGTATCTGCTGAAGATGTGATCACCTCAAATCTGAGTTTAAAAAGTACACGAGCAGGATTTTCTGTGATGTGCTAAGTTGAAACCCTAATACATGTAGTGTGTGGAACATTTAGACTTTGAAACAAAAAATACATAAATGTTTCTGCAATATTTCAGAGGATGATGATAATAACTCATCATAAGCAGCAAATGTCTGCTTGAATCACGAGTTGTAGTGTTTGTTGTGAGCTGTGTAAAAAGAAAAAGAAAACCATGACACCACAGATACTTAAAAAAGCAAAGAACACAGTGATTCTACTACCAACACATGAAGTCAGCCCCCTTTTCTCTATTGATTGGTGTAAAGCAGGTCGTCAATAGGCCCAGACAGACAGACAGACAGACAGATAGCAGGATGTCCGAGGAGGGGAGCTCTGCTTTGTCGTTCAATCTGTGGTCTCCCAGAGCGGGACGATGGAAACATGATCACTTCATGTCACATCAGTCTGTCTCCCTGTGCCCACTGAGTTTGTGGTGGTGGACGTGGTCTGGCTTTAGGTTGCTGTATTTTAATGTAGTGTTGTCTCCACCCACAACCCACAAGAAAAAGCTGAACCCAATGTAAAGAGCCAGCCTGTGATTTAGTGAACTGTCTGCTCCGTCTCAACATCGGATTCATGTAATTAGCCTCAAGTCCATGTGCCGTGCTTTGCTGATTCACTGTCCTCTCTCAGAACAGTACATCCAACCCTCCTCAGTGACCTTTGACCCGTACTCCCTGGAGCCTCATGAGGTGGACTGATAAGCCCATCTGTGATTAAGACGTCAGATCCTCAGGAGAGGATCCATTAACTCATCACCAGCTGAGTCTGTAGCTTTTCACTCAAACTTGTCAATCAAAGAATAGTCTTAGTCTAAGTCTTAATAATAATAATAATAATAATAATATATATTCTTTTTTAAATGAATATATCCGAATGCTGCATCGTCAGGACAAAAAGGCTAAGCAACCTTGGTGCAGCACTCCTCATGTTTTCAGGCTTTAGTTAAAGCTGCACAAAGCACAGAGGGTTTCTGTGTCACGATAAGTCCACTCTTTAAACATTCAAGGTTTGCAACTAGAAGCAAGAATATTTTAAAAAGTAAAATATTTAAAACTATTGGTGTCAAAGGAGATGTTAAAACACATGGAGATGATCCATGCAGATGATCTTTACAGAGTGTGTGAGGTAGCTACAGTGCTGCTGCCACCTCCTGGCAGAAACATCACTCACAGTGTTTAATAAAACAAGATCCAACAGAGACTGTACAGCAATTAATGTGTGAATCTACCATGAAGCCATTTTATCCACATTTCACAGTAACAGTGTGTGTTTGTTTCTAGACCTGACAGAAGAGTGACATTTGAACATGTGGCGTCCTAAAGTACGTCTGTTATTCAGCAGGCTGCTGCAGTGCAGAGGCTGCTGTCCCACCCACCACATTTCTCCCTTTCCCATCAAACGACGACCTACAGAATTGTTTCGCTGCATCTTTATTAAAACTTCAGTTCAATCGCCCCTCGACCCACTCCCACCTCCGCCAGAATGTACAGTATGCCGGTCGAGCCTGTCACTGACACAGAGAGGATATTGTAGGCAGGCGATACAACACATCCATTCAAACTAGCAGAACAAGCAGCTTGGTTAACGTCCTGCCTGCACAGCCAGCTTTTAACATGTACTGTACTTTACATAGACTACTCCCCAGTCTCTGTGCAAACATTGTGCAGAGCTGTAGCAGAACAGGGCAAAAGGTCAGGGAGCAAAATGCTTTAGTGGGCAGTGTTTGAACTATGTAGACAGAATATCTTAACAAAGGAACTCAAATAAAATAAAACAACACTAGGACTTCTGCACATAACTGGTTGCTCTATAAGTTATAATCATGTTCTCTATGAATCACACAACTATTAAGCTAAATAGGATGAATATTAGAAATAAAGTCAGGTCTAATAGAGCCCATTATTTCGCTGTTTAGTGTCACGTTGTTAGCTAATCCTAGTTTATCAATAACACACACCTCACTAATCTCTAGAAGACTATCATGCAGTTATGTCAACACAGTTGAAACTCTAAAAAAAGCACTGTACAGTACGTTTATAGTATATTTTGACATGCTATATGCACCAAAATCAAGTGTTTCTGCGGGTACAGTTACAACATCCCACAAAACCTGCCAACACTCAGCCTGTATATACCATAGCTGCGATACCCAAATGTGCTTCGAGAGAAGCCCATTCTATAAACTACACTGTGGTAACCCACTGCTGCTAAACATCTGCACAGACTGGTGACACTCTGCTTTTTCAATCTCCAGCTTCAGAATCTGTAAATCTTACAGTAAAGGGAAATGTCCGCTTCAAGCAAACGCATGACAATCATGACAAACGACATGCCTGCACTAAACCAGCTCCATTCTTAAAAACCAGCAATACCTGATGTGTAACATACCATCACGTTAATAAGAGGTTTTGACATTTTTGTTTGTCACTGGTGAAAGTTGTAAAACAAGTGGAAATATTTGGCTTAAGGACGTCATGTGTACGATATGGCTGCTCTAATGCTTCTTGCTCTTTAGTTACACGTCTATTCTTGATAAAGCACAACCTAGTTTTATTCTTTCTAAAGCCTGAATGGTTTAAATCTGAAGGTCTACACGTTCATGTATGATCCTTCAGTCTTTTAACTCGCTGACAATCCCCTGCTCTGTTGTGTAGTACGGTCTTATCACCGTCAGCATCAGTGTGAGGTTTCAAGTGCACCGGCATCACTTCCTTCTTAAATCCCGCCCTGCTGCTCACAGCTCGGCCCATTTTTCTTTTCAACAAAGAATCTGTTTTTAGGATTGAACCTATAGCAAATCAATTCAAGTCCAGAGAGACACCAGCAAATGTCTGCTAAGCAAAAATGCTGAAAATAAACACAAATCTGAGAATCCTGAGAGTTTCTGCACAATGAAAACTGGACTTGGGTTCATAAAAAGCCCAGTGACGACAGTCGCGGTGCTGGTGGTGGAGCGGGTTATGGAAATAGTGCGAATGGAGGAAGGGAGAGCACGGAGAGGCGTCACTCACGACCAGAGAGGAGAAACTTGTTCTTGACTCAGACTAGCACATGAACTGGACATGAACAGCTACAATTACTGTATGTGCTGGACCAATCAGGGGCCAAACATGTGCAGTACAAGAGAATAAAAGCCCCAAACATAGCTAAATAGAAGATTAACGGTTCAAAATAGATTTCATTGGAAGGTATGAATATGTTTTAAAAGATGGCTGCTTATAAATAAGCACGTAAGTGCATCATTTTCCTTTGTTTAAAATCACTACATCTTTCCTGGGGAGGAGTTCAACTGTGTAGAACGGCAGATGTGAACCACTGTGTGCAAATAAAAGGAAAGAAAAGTTCAGACTGTCACTTTGCAATTTCTGTACCATAATTTCTTACTGTGCTGCACACGTCCACTCCTTTTTTACTCTTACTAGAAAAGAGAAAAGAAAGCACCACACCAGCTGCCATCTCTCCACCCGCCAAACCAAACAGCCACACACATACGCACAAAAACAGTGCCACACACAGAAATGGAAAATCTGACCCTTTATGTAATCTTAGCTGCAGTTTCTTTTTTTTCCCCATTTTGGCTGAAATGAATGAAGGAGGCAAAGGAAGTTTCTTTGTCTGCAGTGAATGTTCTGTGGCTATGAGAAAAGGGGCATCACAGACAAAAGACAATCATGTTGTAGTGTGTTGTGGTTATTTATTCCTTAGTAGACAGTATTAATCATAATCATGCCCTGGATAAAGACAAAAACTGTCACTTTGCTCAGTTTGTCTCATTATTTTGGGTAAAGGCTACACTGCAAAAGCAAAAGGCCATTTTCAAAATGTATCAATAAAAAACAATCGATATCTCTACTTGGAAAAGTCACCGTGAGGCAGCTCATCATCAATATGAGTGGGTCTGACTGACTACGCTTTATAATCCACAAATATAAAATGCTACAGCTCATGCTCTGAAGTTGTGGTAATTTAACTTTTCATCTTTACTAATTATGCTGCACTTCCAGGCTGAACTGGTTTTTGCGTTTCATACACATCCTAAACACCCTGAAAAACAACTTCACAAATGTTTTCTGCTCCCTCTCATTACTAAACCTCTTTGCGCTCATCTGTCATTTCCCTCCTCTCACACAGTCGGCACCTTTGTTACAAGCTCTCATTTCAAGCCTGTAACGTTACTCCATAGTTATTTGTTCAGGCTGTACATATTACGAGTTCCATACATGGAGCTTTTCATCACATGCATTTTACAGCTAATCTTTCATGCTTCTGCCTCTTCAGCATCTCCCCCATTAACTCTCCAACTCTTCTGACCTCGACAGTGGAGGGCACGGCAGCCAGAGGAGTTTATGTCTGTTGAAAAGCAGCAGACGGTAGAGAGTGAACACACAGTACTGAGAAGCTGGCAGAGCTCAGCTGACAGGCAAAGTCTGAGGGTGGGCTGCTAAGTTTAGGTTGCTGCCCAAAGAGAAACATGCAAACATAAACATGAAGAAGTATGTAAATTAATATGGCAGCTACAGGAGTAGCTCATGCACGAATCCACGTTGTCTGCACATAGCTGTCATCTGCATGGCCTTACAGCCACAGGCAGGCTGTCAGATGGCCAAGATATGGAACAGATAGCTGATCTCTTTCACCAATGTGTTCAGACAGGCAGCTCTGCTCTGCTTCTCACACTCACTGCAGCGCCGTAAATCAAACACAGAACCAAGCAGCGTAGCTCTGGGCTTGCAGACGGTTTCAGACAGAGGAAAAGCACAGAGTGTCTTACAGCGATGCCTGCTCGCTTTAGCATTAATTGTTTTTGTTTGGTTTGGTTTCATGTGAGCCTCAGATGTTTCTATAACCCACAGCATGGTATAAACCAGGTGAACCTGGAATGCATGGTTTCTGTGGTGAGAACAATACAGGCTCAGCAAAATGTGACCAAAGCTAACACTTGAGAAATTGGACTCATCAGTATCCAGGCAAAAAAAAAGAAAAGAAAAGACATCAACATTTCCTATAAATAAAGAGTGAGACCACAACTCAGGGTGAGGAGGTGACAGCACAGACGTTGATGAGGGCGAGTATTTCTGCTGTAGACTAAACTAAAACATACTAAAATTAATAACTGCCTAAATGAAATGTAATACCCACCTCTAAATCATTTTTAAAAACTTGTACTTTTAACATTTTAGGCTTTTAGACTGATGAGATGTCTGATCCAAGTGCAGTTCTGGTCGTTTCCCACTGGCAATAAAAAAAATCCCTGTGCATGAACTTGTGGGTATGTACTAACATTCACATATAGTTTGAATATGTTTGCATGGAAAATGCTGAATCAATTGGACGTCAACACACCATGTTCACAGCCAGACCTCCAGCTAGCTCACACTGACACACACCCTGAACGGGTTTTTATCTGTGTACACTTGAGCCAATCTAATTTCCAGATAAATAGTGGGCTGATTGTTTTCAACTTACTTTCTCAGCCCTTGGGACAAATCTAGTTTCTACCTTGAAAAGTAGGAAAATGAAAAGGCTAATGCAGTCCAGACAAACATGAAAGATTTCTACTTTGGGTGAGTGACAGGAACCACCTGAAGGGGTTGAAGGTTATCCGTCTTGCTCAGGAACACTACAGTGTTTCTCCAGCTGTTCTTTGTTAAACATAAAAAATACAACATGTAAGCAGATACAAACTGGTGACAAGAGATAAAACCAGCCAACCTTCTCCAAGCCTGGTAGGTGACAAGAACTTTCACTGAGACCAATGTTTACTTCTTTGTAAGGATGACACAGTGAATGAACTCCTTTTTGTTATTCCTAAGAATTAGTGTGCAACCTGCAACATGAATAACATCATATCTCCCATAGAAAACCATTCAGAAAGATGTCATGTATGAAAGTACATCAATCAGATGAGTCATCGCATTTTTTGTTAATGGCACGTAGCATGAGTAAGGCTTAACCTCACTTTAGCCATCTTAGAGGATGTGTGTGGAAGTTGTTTCCATATGGAGAGATCAATCTGTCTCCATCTGCTCCTCTGACGTCCCTACTTAGCTGCTCTGTCTGCCCACAGTCGCTCAGTCAATGAACCGCTGGATACACAGAGCCCTTTATTGTTGTACTAAACACACCATGGACCAACCAGAGGCTGATCTGACCCATGTCAATAACCTGGATTGAGTAGGTACCTGGAGTCACCATTAGAAGCAGAAAAAGTCACTTCCCAGGTCATGACCTCTGCTCGGGTTATCATGGCGTCTGGGAAAAGAACTAATTGGTAACAAATGACAGGAGAAGGGAGGGAATCACTCTGGGTTTTGAATTAGTTCAATTACTTACAGTGAGTCAGCTCAGTCAGCAGTGAATGCACAATTTAGATTATTTTTAGTCTCTCAACCTACAGTGGACTCGTTCTCATTAGCTCTCCAAGGGTATATTGAAAACACTTAAAATGGACGCGTTCAGAGACCAGCTGGTGCTGAGACTACATTACATCCTACATTGACAGGTCAGGTTGTCCGATTTCATTAAGAAGGTTTGTCTCTTGTTGCAGTTCAATAAAGACTGTGGTGATGTACAAAAAGATTACTGTTAGGTTGTGTTTTATGTTCATACTTTCCAACCACGTGTCTAGTGTTGAAAGCTTTGTCAAATGTGATTTCATCCATCTGAAACATAATCCTTTCAAGATATTATTAAATTATTAAGACAAAGGAGGAAATAGAGTAGTTCTGTTGAAATTATTTGGCAGCAGAGATATGTTTTCAGTTTCAGAGAAGGTTGAAAGTTTACATTTGAATCAGACAATAAACCTAAATGTTAAATAACTTAATGAAAGGACTTTGATACTTTGGAAATAAGAGTTTAAAAGGGCGATGATATCACATTCACGCTGTGCAACTGCCTGATAAGAATGGAAGGAGAGGCTGTAATATCTGATAGAAGTGTGGACGGTGTCAAAGGTCGGTCAACAGCGGTTTTACAGTTGTACAGGCTGGAGGACCAAACGTCAGCGAGGACAAATACAAGGCTTTCAAACAAAAATTGCACACTGTGTGTCTCTGACGCTAAACATGAAGACATAAACATAAGCCCAACATAAAGATATGACATGAACAGTGTTCTGATTAATGCTACCTCAGATTGCACTGTGATGACTCAGATTGGTGGAGTGTTAATTTCACAATACCAGGTTTTTAATTGCAACCTCTCACCTCTTTTACAGTATCCCAATATATTGAAATGTAACTGCTGTATCATGATACCATAATATTGCCAGATTCTTGCTAATGCACAGACCCTAGCTGTTAATCAATCCACATATTTTCCCATCAAAAGCTATCTAAGAAATTCTATACAAGCAAATTCTTATGACGAGATAATAGTGAAAAATGCAAAACATGGCTGTAAAAGTTGAAACATTGCTAAGTTTAGGGTTGGCACTGATTCTTGTCATGACTAAGCCCCATACTTGGATTCCTCAGTCGTTGTTTCATACATTCATGTTTGTGAAGCAAGCTTGAAGTTCAGGGACTCCAGCTGTCACATTCCCAGCGTTCCAGAGGTCAGAGCTTTGCATTTTTCTGCAAACATGTAAGTAAAGTTCAATCTTTTTTACTTTGTCATTTCTAGCAAACATTCTGCTGAGACAGCGAAGATGCGTGGGATGGTAGGGGGTCGTTCATTATGTCGCTGTGCTTTGTCATATAAAGGGGAGAGAGGTGCTGAAAAGCTTTACTGCTGTTCATTGAGGATACAACCAGGTGATATAAACACAACCTCTTACAGCTTGTTAGCAGCCATCCCCTGTCAGCTCAATGGCTGAGTCCCTATGTCGGCATGTAGCAATGTGCAGTCCATCTAAGCTGATGGTGAGGACAGGTCTACTGTAGAGGGGTTAGTTATTAGTATTTCCAGGTCCACTCACATCACAACAGGTGAATGAATGTGTGATTGACACAATCAATTGAGTAGGTTGGGGGTTAGAAATGAATGAAGGAGGAAACAAAACATGATTTAAGTGAGTAAGCAGTTGAGTAAAATGAGTGACTTGTAACAGACGATTGAGTAAAATAAATAATTCATAAATCAAACTCACTACATTTCCACTGATGTCTTAATGTTGCTTGAACAAACTACATGACGTTGTACATTTCACCATCACCTTGTGCAATACACAAAATGTGCACCACTTCTGTTTCTTTGTAAACTGATCCACATCCTGCATGTTTTTGGGAATCACTCACTAACAATTTTAATTTCATTCTCCTTAACTACTGGCCTCCTACTGAATTCCATGTGGGTTACATGTGGACTTAGTGGATTAGTAACTGCAAAAACGTCTAAATATCATGTTTAGATACTTGTATTTGAGCTTATCAATCTGTCCATTTAGGAAGCACAAGTGTCTGTGAATGAGATCCACCTGAAGGACTTATGTTGTGACCGCAGACAAATGCTCTCTCTTTATCCTTTCTGACTGACTCAGGTTTTGTGTCCCTTTCACTACTGTAGCATGAGGCGGTACCTGCAGCCCAGTCAGAACACACAGGTCAGTTACTCTACGATGGTACAGTCATATGTGCAGAACGGCAACCACCCAGCAGCAGGACTGGTATCTGCTCCTGTGTAAGGAGTAACAGTTGGAGCACTGCGAGAGCCCTACACAGCAGCTTCCAGAAGGACACTAGTGTGCAGGTGTCTGACCATGCAATCTGTGCAAACAAAACCAACACGTGCCACCACTGACTCCCCAGCAGATCATCCAGGACACCAGCTGCTGACTCATCAGGAGCATGCTCCGACATTGTTGGGAGTGTGTACAAGCACACGGGGGCCATAGACAATTCTGAATCACATTATGAGTTGTCATGATGAAATCTGCACAAAGTGGTTAAGCCTGTGATTTTCCACTTGTGTGAACAGGCACAACAGGACAGAGCGATGACAAGTGAAAACTTTTGTCATCTTCAGCCCAAAGCAAATATCCAGTTTTCTCTTAGCAAAACACTGTGTATGATTCTATATGTGCACAGCCAAAGTAGGCGCTATCTGCAGCACATTAGTTTATCTGTTTGAATATTAAAATTACAGGTAAGCAGCTGCTCTTTGTGTGCACGCAACACATGTATGTCGAGATGGAACAGGCATAAAAAGATATATAGAGGTAATTAGAGGAGTTATATGATAGCTGATAGCAGATAGCTGTCTGCAAGCACAAGTATGTTTAAACAATGCCAGCAACCAGCACACCAACCATTCACGATAAAACCTATACACTTCAATGCTAAACTAAATGTGCAACTTCACAAGAGGGACAGTGTGTCCACAAAATAAGGTTCGATATGCACACAGACAAATACATTTTGTCATTAACCCTCTCAGTATCTCTAAACTAAATATTACCCAGAGCAACATAAAAACAGAGATAAAAGCATAAAAAGCATGTTATGATCCACTAGTGACTGTGTAAAGTCAGGATCTGTTCCATGAACCAGATCATTTTCATCCAATGTGAAAATACACACCGTGACTTGGAACCTGCCTAAGTGGTGGAGGAAGTGGCAGACTTGGCGCAAACTACCACAGATTACAGGTATCTATTACCCACCGAGCTCTAAATCTCCTTACAGTGCCAGGAGAAGTTGTTTCACTTTAGTAATGTAAAAACAAAACCAAACATTTTAAATCTAACGTAAATTTAACATATCAGGATTGAAATCGCTCACTGGTGAAAACAAAATGACGAAGTAGAAACATGTCGTAGCCTTTTACCTGTGTACACAAAAAGCTGCAAAGTGCCAACTGTATCTATGAACAAGACAAATCAAGGAGAACCATGTGTAAGGCAGCACATAATGAAACCATTAAGGAGATTTCCTTAGATAAATAAAAAGTAAAAACACTGGCTAGTCCCCTTCTCTAAGAGACAGCGTGACTAAATCATCGTACTCAGCGTCATAATTGAAGCTGACCTGAAGCAAACTAGGAGCCGTATCTCTTTAATTGCTGGATGTGATTTAGTCGTACCTCTTAACATAACTTCAACAACTCAGAGCAGTCACACACATAGTGGGAATGTCCCACCACAGTCCCATAGACCAATACAGAAGCGGTTTTAACCTTCAGAGTCCTGACTCATCTGAACAGGCCACAAAATCAATGTCAATAGCTCGACACTCTGCAGGGACCTTGTGAACAATTCTTGATATTTTTTCTCTTCATGGGCAAAATAAAGCAGCAGCTACAAGTTTAAAATAAGAAAACACAGCAGTTATCGTTCCAGGTGGTGTTCCCTCGTGTACCAACGCTGCTTGGCTACCATTAGGAATGCTGCTGTTGTTGACTACAGTCCGGTGTCTGAGGGATTTACCGAGCCGAATGTTTGAAACCTGCACAGTGCCTGTGCTCTGCTGAACCCTGCCCACATGGGGAACATGTATTTCTGCTGCGGCAACAAACAAACGGACACAGAATCATGCCAAGAATAAGTAAGAAGTCTAACATAGTTTAGTGGATTCTTCATAATTAGGCCACGAACATTATATTTTGTTCTCTGGACACAGTCAGTACAGTACACTCGCACCCAAACACACAGCACACAGTATCTGCTACTTTCCTTTTCTGACACACATTCCAGACCAGTTTTGCAAGACTATAAAAGTACTTTAACGAGAGTAGTGTGGCAACTGGTTCTGACACGGGCTGCTTCCTGGCCTACGTCTGCTCTAAGACAAAAAGAAAATCTAATTAGTAAAGAGCCAAGTCAGAAGGATGTTGATTGACAGCTGACTGGAAATGAATAAACTATTTCTGTTGCCAATAATTAGATTCAAATATTTGGTTTCCTGATTTGCATATATCAAGAGCTGCAGTTTCTGTTTAACATAAGTATAAAACGATTATATACTAATATATAAGTATTTACAGATATATCCACTGTGGGGTACTCTGGAAATTGAATGCCTCTGGCTGTTTGAACTGTAGCTCAGATTAAATAAACAATTTCTAAATAGTAATGCACGATGAGGTGGGAGGAGTTTTACCAGAAAAGTCCCATTCATTTTTCCATTAGACCATGTTGGGTGACTCATGCTGCTGCTACAGCATCAAACCCTCCCAGCTGAATCATCCACCTAAATGATTTGGGTTTTATACTCTAACAGCTGCATTAGAAAATATCTGGTTCCTGCATTTCAACGTCTTTTCACCAAGCTTTTGTTAAGATTCATCGTACTGAACATTATAATCCTCATGAATGGAAGGAACCAATAATCCTACAGTAAACTAGGAAGCTAATGATGTCCTGATGTCCCACATGTGATGGTCACACTCTCGCTGGCTGAGGAACAGCAGCTTCAGTCAACATTCCCTTTAAATGAAACCGAGCGTCAGAGCTGACGATATCTGCATGTTCACGCCTGCTGCCCTGTGAGGAATGCAGCTACACTCCTCTCCTCACACACACACACACACACACACACACACACACAGTGACACGACACAGCGTTTCCACACGCATGTGCAGGCAAACACGCCCTGGGAACCCGTGAGGCTGCCGGGCCGTGAGGTTGGTGGTACCCACAGGAAAAGAGTTTACATTTAAACAAGGCCGAGCGGGACGAAGCCCAGCTGCTGCTGTGATCCACTGTGTGAAAGAAGGACTTGAAAACATGTTGTAAGAAGCCCGGCTTTGTTACAAGTGGTGCTGATGAAGTGTTTTAAGTAAACAGGGAGGATTAAAACGTGGTGAAAGCAGCAAAACATAAGCTTCAACTAGATTATCTTCTTATGAGCATTAAGTGAACTGATGATCTCTTCAGGACACAAAACAAAACAATTATTTTACAGAACAATTGGGATTTATTACATTAAAATTCTTTTTTATTCTGTATCAGTCACTAAAAATAAGCTGTGAAAGATGGTAAGGAACCATCCAGCCTTAAAATTGATATATTAAAAATAAAATATGTAGAAAACAAATGTCTACGTCTCACAACATCACAATTATGAAAGAGAGCGATGAAGCTAAATGAAATAAAGTCAACTAGAAAGGAAACCCAGTTGTTTTTCACGTGCATTAATGTACTGCAGGAACTCTCTTCCTTCCGGTACATTAGCTAAAGAGTTACCAATTAAATAATGATAAATAATAAAAGAATGCTAGTGCCAGTGCTGAAACTCTTCTCTGTATCCCTCCAGTGCTCTGTAGTAAACAGAAAAGCTCTTGTTGGGTCCCCCTTTGCCATTTTAGTAGGTTACAGCGTGTTTTTAAATGGTGTCATGTTGCCGTCGACTGTTTCTCAGGCTCCTGCGTTCAGCTCAAACATTCATAGTGGAGAACTGGTGTCACAGATCTTTGAAACCATCAACCACAAACCATACAGCAGAGACGACTAAGAACTTTCTCTCTAAACCTTCTGAGCGTCAGTCTGCCTCCCACCCCACAGGCCCTTCGGTTCAGTTAGGAGGAGCCTTTATTGGCTCCACAAGGAGAGCTTTCAGTGGCCTGGGTCAGGGGAAGGCTGTGTTTATTCACCCAGTTAAACACAAACACACACAAACACAATTTCTTCCACAGCGTTTCCCTCTCTGTCCGTTTCACACAGACTCCTCTGTTTCCTTTTCATTTTAGTCTTTTTGGAGTGAGAGACGTTTGTGCCGCGTTGACGTCATGTTGGATTTACTGGGCAAAATAAAATCAGCCTCGCAGAAATCTGCTGCCAGATGACCAGACACACTGAAGACGGGACAATTACGGTCATTTCAAATAAGAAATTAGTGCATTAAAAACGATGGTAACACCGCTTCAAGTGCACTGAAACTGCCGAACAGGCGAACGAGCGCCCAGTACTCACTCCTATAAGTAAAAAACTAGAAAAACAATAAAATGACGCGACCTGTACAAAATAAACTGCCTCATCGGATGTCACGTAGGTGTGAAGACGACATCTTGGAGTTCTGCGGCCTGTGGTTTATGAAAAGATGTGTTTAATAATCATCAGTGTTGTCGTGAGTTGACGAGGACGAAGAATGTGTGAAAGAATAAAAAGAGTGACAACATGTCCGGTTCTACTGCGTCAACTCTGATAGTTTACTGTTAAACCGTGTTGGAGAACGACTGTTCTGCATTAACAACGACCCGAGCGCTGGTCAGAGTGTCGGAGCGAACAGCCGACTGAGATTTAACACTAGTGCTACCTGCTGCATTTTGTGGCTTTAAACAGAACTTTCTGGGTCATATTTCATTTAGTCACAATGACCCACACCACTGCCGGCCATGAGTTTGTTTCGATCTATATCAGTCACGCTTCACACTCTGAACCAGACACACTGACATAGTTTCAGCTTAAACCCACAAATAAACAAGCTGCATCCTGTACGGTGTGCACCACACTGTGATGCTGATTCATCTGTGAAGGTCCACAGCACATTAAATAAATATTCTTTGGTAACCAAATGATGAGCAGGGCTCTAGTACGCTGAGGAATGGTTTCAATTATTCCCTGAACCCTAACCCTATGTATTAAAGTAGTAAAGGTCATTAGTGAACATCACACACAGGCGCTCTATGAAGCGAGTACAACCTCCCACTTTCTGCTCCTAGTCCAACTCTCTCAAGTTTCATTTGGAGTTAACCATCTACCTCTGTCCTGCTCTCATCTCGCTCTCCAGATATCTTGTTCGTTCTCTGCTGACTCTTCAGCTTTCTCTCTTTCTATCTTTCTTGATAGATTATCTGCCACCATCTTTCTGTCTCACCTGACGTCGCTCTCAACACTTCTTCTGCTATTTTCTCTAATTCGCACACAGGCTTCTCTTCTCTTAACATCTTACTCATCCCTTTCTTTTCGGTCTCCCTCTTTTCTAATAACATGTTTTTCTAGCGGAGTCAGATGTGTAATGTGGTTAAAAATATGCCACTGTGACAGGAAGAGCCACCACGTCAGTTTTATATCAACAGATGCTGAAACCGCAGCTCCTCCAGCGAAGAGAGAAACTAACAGAGACAAACCTCACACCCAAGACTTCTATTAATACTGTTCATGCACAACAAAACTGACTGTTCCAGGTTCTGTGTCAGGTTTGCAGTATGTCCTTCCAAATGGACCTCAGGTTGTGCACAGTAGTCTGTGTTCTGACCTGTTCTCACCTGTTCTGACCTTCGAACGCTCAACCACACTCGAGCAGATGCTAACAGCTAGTACGGTAACACTGAGTGCGTCTAGGTCTATAAAACTGAAACACTCTCGTTCACTGAACCTTACACACGCCGCTCTTCATCACTCTTCTGACCAATCAATTTTCAAGAATTTCAGTGTCTGTCAATGTGTAATCTACATAATGTGTTCATATTTTCTGAACACACTCAGATTGGAAAGTATTAACACAGGGAACAAACTAACAAGGGATTATGGTTTTAACTTGAGCTGAGCACACGTTTCTTTGTATTTACACCGTTCAACACAACACACGGCAACAAAACCTCTCGATGAAGTCATGAGCACAGAAACTGTAAATAAAACATGATTAGAAGAGTGAAACACAATCAATGATGTTTACGATAGTCCTGACAGACAAATAAGACAACATGGAAAACTAAGACTCGTACTGTATTTCTAGTATTAAACAACTTTCTAGCTGATGTCCATGAAATTAAACTGTGTGATGAGAAATCAATCTGAGATATAAATATAAATGTACTTATGGAAAGTACATTTTGAACTTACACTATGAAATCATCACTGGTTATAGTTTTCATTTCATATAAAGCTTTTCTATTTCACTTCTCTTCGTGTATGATTCAGTTTGGGACACTGTGAAAATGCTCCGCTCAGCAGGGTGGTCTCAGTTTAACTGTAGGGTTTTGTTCTGTAAAAATAAACCCATTAAACTAACAATGTGCTTTACTACTACACTACTTTAAGAACACGAGCTCCTAATGTCTGAAGTGTTTAATGACGATACACGTTTTAAACTCGTTTACTTTTTTCTCATCTTACTTAAAAGTCATTAGAATATTTTCTCTCACAAAAAAAGAAAATCACAGTTTACTGAGATAGATCCCAGAGGGACTGTGTGGAGTCCTGCACCAGGCAACATTGGAGACAGATGAAGTAATGCTGCAAACACACAAATGCACAGGTCTGCTAAAGGAAATTATCATCAGCATTACTGTTCTTCATTCCACAATCAATGCCAAAAACTTTTAATGTTCTTTACTGCCTGACTGCAATATATGTACAGTAATCTGCAAATGATGCTCAGGAAACTGCCTAAAAGGGAAACTTATTGTTATTGCATAAACATCTGTGAGTGTATGCTGGTGGGAACAACTCTGTAGCGTAATATAAATCTACAACACCCCGGACAAATCAGTGAAAATTATAATAAACAGTCATGAATCACATGTGTGACAGTTTGTATTCATACTCTGAGAAAATGAACAGGAGCCAAGTGAATTAAAAGAAATTAGAAAGTAAAACCAAATCAGTGCATATGGCTCCAAGAAGACCAGCGACTGGCACAAACTTTAGAAACAAATGCACAGACAGTGTCGGGCTTGAACTGGCATCAGCACTGGGAAACGTCCCCATTCGCACGCAGCTGCTTTGGAGACGTGTTTCTCTGCATGAACGCCAGGAGCAGAGCCTGGACCACACACTGGTCTGTGTCTCCTGTACTGTTCAGAGCGGCTCCACGACCTGCTTACAGAGGAAGAACCACTCTCCCCCCGGAGGGCCTGTGGCTGTGTTATGGCTGGTTTCCCATAAATGTCCGATCTGTACTGGGTGCTGCTTAAAACCACCGTAAGTCAGCGACGTGATTTGTTGTCTGTTACCACCAGGGCGCCGGGACGGCACTTAGAGAGGTGGGCAGGAAGAGAAGAGAAGAGCTGGATGGAAAAAAAGGGTGACGGGGCATAAAACCTGTGGTGGGAGAGAGATGACCGAGCCAGACATCTGCACAGGACGGGAGACTGACCTACAGCACGTCTAAACACTCATGTCCAAGAATCTTAGCTGATGAACCGACAGCCACAGTAGTGTCCAGACTGGATGTGATACTGACATAAAATCTGCATATTTCCTGACACTCTGTCGATAATTATAAGTAGATAATCATTCAGGAAGAACTGCTGGGCTGTAAGATTTTCAGTATCTCTGTTTTAAAGTCTTCTAAGATAGTTTGAAAACATCTTTTTCTTGTTTCTTCAAAAAAAAAAAAAACGTGTTTAGCAGTAAATACAAGGAGGGAGTAGATGTATTTTAGGCAGCTACACTAACTGAACTCGTGCCGTGGTGGTGATGTACGTCTATACGACGCACGCTGCTCTGTGATTTACCAGCGAGGAGAAGTTCAACACATTTAATGGTTTTAAACTCAGACTTAAAGTATGGAGACGTTAAAATGTTTGCTTCACGTGTGTGAAGCGTTTCACAGCTACAAGAAGCTTTTATATCTGAGAGACACTCAGACAGCTCCAGTGTGCAACCCTGCCCTAAATATTATAAATAACTCACGGAAACACCTAGTTTCTCTTCAGCGCCGTTTTATTAATACTGGTTTCAATTCTGAAGAAAAACAGGGAGTGTTCAGCATGTGTGAGAAAAACTGTGCCAACAAAAACAGATCTCCTCTGAACTCAGGAGGACGAAGCTAAAAGTGGTGAAACAGACACAGACACAGACACAGACACAGACACAGACACGGACACAGACACGGACACAGACACAGACACAGACACAGACACAGACACAGACACGGACACAGACACGGACACAGACACGGACACAGACACGGACACAGACAGGCTTCACTGCTCCGTCCTGACGTTTATTTGCGGACTCAACACTGATGTTATGATGTGTTCCAGTGTGCACAAAAGCCCTTTATGAAGGTGTGAAAGAGGTTTTCTACCTGCCACACAAACACAGGATTACAGCCATAAAAACACTTTTTCCAAAGCTCCATCTGATGCTCTAAGGTTTTTTTTTGTCCTCTGAAAAGCGCTGGCACTTCAAAAACTATGATCAGCAGCAGAACATGGAGGGAGCACGGTGTGGGTTGTTTCTGGGCAGCGAGCGTCACTAAAGCGATGACAAGCCAGCTGTGTTTCCACATCTTCATGAAGGAGGAGAGGAGGAGGAGGAGGAGAGGAGGAGGAGGAGATGAGGAAGAGGAGGAGGAGGAGAGGAGGAGGAGATGAGGAAGAGGAGATGAGGAAGAGGAGGAGGAGGAGGAGAGGAGGAAGAGGAGGAGGAGGAGGAGGAGGAGGGAGGGAGGAGGAGGAGAGGAGGAGATGAGGAAGAGGAGGAGGAGGAGGAGGAGGAGGAGAGGCGGAAGGGAGATGAGACGAGGAGGACGAGGAGGGGGAGATGAGGGAGAAGAGGAGGAGAGAGGCGATGAGGAAGCGGAGGAGGAGGAAAGAGGAGGATGGAAGGGAGGAACAAGGAGGAGGAAGGCGAGGAGGGATGAGGAAGGAAGAGGAGGACGAGGAGGAGGAGGAGGAGGAGGAGGAGGAGGAGATGAGGAAGAGAAGAGGAAGAGGAGGACGAGGAGGAGGAGGAGAGGAGGAGATGAGGAAGAGGAGGAGGAGGAGGGAGGAGGAGGAGGAGGAGGAGATGAGGAAGAGGAGATGAGGAGGAGGCACGCGGGAGCAGAGGTGAAGATCAGGTTTACTCAAACCCCCTCCTGGGCTCACACTGAAGGCTCTGATGGGTCAGGCCCAGAATGCAACAGTGAAGGAGGGTTTTCCTAAACTTAACCAAAACCTGCCAGTGATTTTACTGCACTGGTTTTAATGGGACCACTGAAGCCTCTGATACAGTCCACTAAAAGACATAAAGTCTGTTTATTAAACGCACTCAACCACTGTTTTACCGCTGCACACAGGTGAATGTGAACCAGCTCATTGTTTCACTCCAACTCCGCAGACAGCTGTTTGATTTTGGCTAACATTAGCAGGCTGATGCTAATTAAAGCAGCGTTCGTTTTGTTTACCTCTGCCGTCCGCAGCGGAGGCGGTTTCTTCAAAGCCAGTTTGAAAGAAGTTTCCATGGCTCCGGTCATTTTCATACCAGCACCCCGGGATTTTCACTTCCTCCTCTTCAGGGGCTCTCTCTTCGCTCCTAGCTGCTCTTTCGCCGGTCGAACAAGCTCACATCCCCGCGGATCGTGTCCCCCGTCGAGCTCGACTCGGAGCTCCTTCCTGTCCGGGAGAGGAAAACAAACTCCCCGAGTCTCAGTCCGAAAAACACAAGACGCCGCTGAAGTGAGACAAAAAGTTCAAATCCCGCGACGTGTTTTGTTGAATCACGTTCATGTTGGCTTAAAATAAAAATCCAGCTCTTGTTCAAACGTCAGTTCAGATCCAGGAGTTCAGATCCAGGAGTTCAGGTTCGGATCCGTCCTCCTGCAGAAAGAGTCGACGACACGGAGCTGCGTTCACGGGCTGTCGGAATATATGAGCTGCCACAGAGGAAAGAAGAAAACGTGTCGCTTTTTATGTTTATTTCTCTTTAATGTGGAGATATGCTCCTTTCTCTTTTTGTTTTTAATTATTATTGTTATAATTGTTACTGCTACTAATTTGATTCACAAACGTTTTTGTGTTTTTCCACATTTGTTCAATTTGCTTTTAAAAAGCTGTCAAATGAACTTTAATAAAAGGTATTTTATGAGATTTATAACAACTATTGTTTATAACAACTATTATGAAGTGAATTTTTTAAGTTGAATGAACTTTTTACATACATTTATTTATTTATATTTATGAGCAAACTGTATCTGATTCCCCTAAATTCCTGTATAATATTGAATAAAGTGCATGTTTCTTTGTTAGTTTTGTATTTGCAAGAGATAAAAAGCATCATTTTAGTAGAGCGAACACATTTTCATCTAGATTATCTTTAACTTCTTGATGCTTTAGTAAAACTACACTAAAGGTTTGCTATAATTAACCAACATGAGCTACTGGTGTCAGACCAATTTAGCTGTGGCAGTAAAACTCCTGCATGTTTTGAACTGTACAAATGTGAATTTTATTTTTATTATTTATAAACTATTTAGTGTTTGTTAGATAAAGTTAACAGAGTGGCAGTCATTGATATGATACTCAAATTAACGAGCTGTGAAAAGAGCCCCTGAATGCAGCACAGATTGATATCAGTGTATTAATCCGATTAATGCAGAACTTCTAAAAGTACAAGTACAAGTACAAGTACAAGTACAAGTACAAGTAAAAGTACAAGTTCACTGAAAGACAGAAAATTAAACGTCACGTCCTGTTTTCGAGGTTTTATTTTACAGTAAATCAGGTTGTTTCAAAAGCTGCAAATCAAATAAAAAACGCTCCTGTGGTGGTTCTGGTTTCATGATTTTAAAAATAAATATTCTTCTTTAAATAAATCAAATCAAATAAATGTGAAGAAGGTGCGTTTAAAGTCCTGTTCTCACTGACAGGAGGTGCGTTCACGGTTCTTATCAGTGTGGTTCATCAGCCTGGACGCTCCTTTCTTTATTGCATAACTGATGTGTGCTCGTTTTCCTTTTCCTCTAGTGCCGCCAAGAGGTGACGTGGGGGTGGAGTCGGGATGGCAAAGACAAAGGTGAGTAAAATATGCAAACCACCTGTATTCTGAAACCCAGGTGCTGGAGTGGTGTGGTGTTAGCACTGATTTATAGCTACTGTGCAGTTTGCTTTTCATCCTCTAACATGAAACATCCACACAAAGAAATCTCAACATCAGCATCTTTATTGCACAACATTCCCATAAAATTGGGAAAAAATAATTTGTGGAGACAGTTTTTAAAAGGACATTCTGTACAAATACATGGAAATAAACTGAGTATGTACAGTTTACATGAACCGATACACATACCGTAGGCAACTAAATAATTTATTCATATACAAAGAGGGAAAAGCAGATATAAATTCAGACCTTTTAAACATAATAGCGGGCTTGTACAAAATGTAGGCCGATAGCGAAGCAACTTCTATACAGTATCAAGCATGTATATATCAATTTATCAGCAAAGGGAGCTCTCCAGTAGCACACGGTGGGCTCGTGTCACTTCTCCATTAAGACTCGGGTTCTACAGTCGTCAGGGTGCGATTTGATTTGACAGACGGTCAGATGCACAGGGTTACACTGCTGGCTTCGTCCCCGTTCTTTGCCATGAAGGTACATTTTCTGGGTTAAAAGCACAGTTACTGTGGTAAAGTGCTGTAAAGAGGTCATTATTTTGTCCTCAAACAAGGAAAATTAATTAAAAGCACTGATCATGACCTAATGAACGAATGTGTCGTTGGTCGTGCTGCTGCAGGATTCACTTCATGCTCAGCAAAGATTTCAAATAAGCAAATTTAAAAAAAAGAAGCTGGAAAACCAGCTCGAGCAAATCGCACCCTGCTTCTATTAACAGCCAAAATCACTTATCTGCCAATGTCAAGATAAAAGTGTGTTATTAAACTTTTGGATTTTGTCTGAGAAACGTGGGAAAATAGTGTTAACTGATACATACAGATCCACTAGAAGGCCTACTGCGTTGCCCTACTCCTCTTTCCGCAGCAAACGTCAAAGCCGTAAACATCGTATAAAGGTGGCGAAGCTACAAAAGTGTGAAAATATTTCAGCATTTTGGTTTTAAAATATATGTAGGTGGTGCCTGGTTTAGCTTTTCCACAGTAGAAAGGGACCCTTCGCAATCACACTGATGCAAAAATACCTTTTTCTCCCATCTTCTCCGTCATAAGGAATTAAACAGTCTTCCCTTTATCAAAGAACACAGCATAGAGTCTGCACACAGTTGACACCGACATTCTGATTAAAATAGCTTAAAAACTTTACCTCAGGGTTTTCTACGGGGCAGCTGTAAATGAGTGTCATCTACGGCCCATAAGAAGATCTGAGGTAGTGCTGTACCTTTGAAAAGAATGTCAAAGTCACTTTTAGCCATTTCAAAACCAGTTTGTAGAACGAAAAGAAAAATCACGGTGTGCATCAGTTACAGCCAAACAAGAAGCTTTAAAGTCCAATGTGCAACGCAATTTGACAAAATAATATTAATAATAATAATAATAATAATAATAATAAGTCATGGAGATATCTGAGGGACATTTTGGCTTGTAAACAAAAACATGAAGACAAAATAATGTAATTGGCATGAGACTGATACTGTTCTCAAATATATTTAACTCAGAGTGAAGTTTTAAAATGTTCAGTTTCCTATCAACCTGTCGTCTGTCGCATCAAACGACGAAGTTTAAGATTGTACAAGAAAAAAGAAAAGAGTTAATTTACTGTAGCGACGTTTCATTCTCCACTTGAAAAATGAGTAAAGTCTTTGGCTTCTTCTGTGTCCAAAAATAAGAGAGAGCTGTTTTAAAAAGAAACATTCAAACAACAGGAGGAGGTCGTTTGAGGGACGCTTCGGTCGCCCGCTGAGCCTCGCTCCATCTGTGGGACTGTGGTCTCTAGCCCCCCCATGTGGAACAACATCAACATTGCACCAGATTCAGCAGCAGCAGTAGTGAGACCAGGTGTGGGCTGTGGACGTGGTCCGAAAAGACGCGTACTCCTCAGGCTCAGGACCAAGAGCTCGCTCAGCCCGGGCACACAGGGCGGGAAACCACGCCAGGTGCCCGCTGCAGAGCACGGTCGGCCGTGTTTAGGGCCAAGGTGGCGCCGCTGTGGTCTGACTGGGTTCCTGAGGCGGTTTGGGATCATTACAGTCTCATAGTAGGATCTGAGCCACATAGGGGGAGTGAGTGCTGGCTACTGCGGCTAACAGGGGAAGGTCGCTGGACTCGATTCTGCAAAGACAGCAACATAAAAGATTTTAATGTGCTTAAACTTAAAAGGAAAGAAATGTTGTCAGAGCGCTCGACGTCGACTTGTTCACAGACTGAAAGTGCGAAGTGAGAATTAACCCTAACTGCTCACCCTAAGACCATGCCCAGTTCTTTCACGTGGACTCTCGTCTGGCCCTTCAAATACTCAGCAAGCATCTTACTCTTGAAGTAAATTTCCTGCAGACGATCCTCAAGGTGCATTATACACTAAGAAGGAGAGAGAGACGATAACGTGGTTAGTAAAGCACAATTCAACGGCCCGATTCTCACGGACACACAGACAATCAGTGGGTACAACAAACCACCTACAAAGTTGGGGGAGAGGTTGAGTTTGTAGAGCTGGTAAGTGGACTGCAGTAAGCTGGAGACCAGGCTGGACACCAGGACCTCCTTCCCCAGCTTGTTGACGTCTGTGGCTCGTCTCTGACTGCTGGCCACCTGCACCGTCCACTTGTCTGTGTCTGCTATAATGCAGACGGCCTCCGCTATGGGCTCGTCCAGTACCGGATGCTACACAGGACAAACTCGTTTAGGCCAAAGACACATACAGAAAAGAAAAACATGCACGCCCCTAAATCTAAATCTAAATATACGTTATATATCTGAAATAAACAAAAATGATAACTGTTACTTCATGAAACTAGTTGGAGACAATAGTCATTGATATGAAACCCAATGTGACCAGTGCTACCTGAACTGCGTGGGTTAATTCTGGCATGAGACTCTGCCGTAGCTTCTCGTCGCTGGGCATCCCCTGCAGTACAAAGTCTGGCACGTAGGTGGGGCAGTAGCCTCCAAACAGAGACCGGCCAAAGTTGGCAATAATTGGTTTCGAGTAGTTCTCCACTAACTTTGCTCTGAAAATCAAACACATTAAATAACAACTTTGATTTCTGTTTTTAAAAATATCAGGTTGAATTAATATTGGTATCATTTAAATCAAAGCTGTGGCGCGTCACTGTGCACAGAGCAGAAACAACGTACGGATCCTCGACTCACCCCGGGAAGGGCACCAGCACCTCCTCCTGCCAGTCCTCGGTCTCCTCACTCTCACTGTCTCCCAGAGCGCTGTCCGAGCTCTCGTTGCGCGGGATCTCCCAGTCGTTCACAGGAACCACTTTACACTTTTGGTCCTCTTTGCTGCTGCTTCCATCCCGCGGTACTGGGACTGACAACACCAGACCCTTGTCCTGCTCAGCAGAACAGCTCTGGCAGCAGCAGCAGGTGTCAGAGGAGTCTGTGGACCCACACCTGCACCTTGTCTGCCTATCCAGCAGTGTGTCTTCCTTCCTACTGGACCCCACCTCTCCATTACCTGAGCCTAAACAGTGACCCCCAACCTGACCCCTGACTGTACCCTGTAAGCTATGACCTCCCAAGTCACCAGACTGGGGGACCCCCGAGGGATCCAGCAAGTCTTTGTGCATACTGTCTATAGTGCTGGCCTCCTGTTTGGCCACATCGTCTATAGTCCGAGTCTCCACAGGATTCTCTAGGCTGAAATACTCATCAAAATCGTCCATACAGTTTGAGCTCCACTTGGGCATCCTACTGGACACCCGCTGCAGGGCTGGAGCCCCCTTGGTCTGTTTGGTTTGGTCCTCTGATGCACTGATATTGCTGGTCTTTGAATCGGCTCTGCCCTTCAGCTGCTGAAGATAATGTTGCCCTAGATGTTGCTGCTGCTGCTGCTGCTGCTGCTGATGTAGAAGCTGCTGCTTGTGCTTTTTGATCTCCTCCTCCATCTTCTTTCCACGGCTCTCCGTGTCCGACTCAGGAGACATGGAGTCTCCGATGAGGAAAGTGACTTTTGTCGCTGGCTCACCTTCTTCTGTTAGAGTTAAAACCATCGGCCCCGACATCGTGTTTCCTGGTGTCACTGGTACTGGCACTGCAGCAGCGAGGTTCTTATCTGGAGGTTTCTTCTCCAGCTGGTTCCCCATCAGCCGCGGAGCCAGCACCTTGATGGCCTGGTTCCCCATCCCTGAATCCATCCCAATCTCTCTGGGGACAGAAACCGGAAAGAGACTTGACGCAAGTGCTGTGGGTGTGGGCGGTGCGCTGATGTTCAGGTCACACTTGGTCTCCGTATCCAGCACACAGACCTGCTCCCTGGGGGAGGCTGAGCCAACACGCAGCACCGTCTCCAGTCGGGCCTCTGTGCCCACTGGGCTGCTAGTCTCCCTCTGCAGCTCCCCAGGTTCTGCTGCTTCTACCATCCTGATAACAGGAATTATGCCCCGATTGTGTCCCGTCTGAAGCACACTGCTCCTGGACCCTTGACTCTCACTGCTGTCCTCTTCTTCCTCGTCCTCGTCTTCCTCTTTGGGTGTATCCCCGGTGCCGTGCTCCGCCTCAGCATCTGTGTACGTGCTGCTCTGGAGGCTGTTGTCGGAGGGACAGCTACTGTCCTCTGTCTCTGTGTGACGGTCATGAGCAGCCTGAGATAAGTAGTCTCCACTTGGTTTGTGGACGGTAACCAGGACATATTCCGACTCCTCCACCTCCCCTTTCCTTAGGGAGGTGGTGATGAGGGAACCAGGCATGACGATGGCCTCGTCCTCAGCACTGTCCAGCATGTGGGTCTCCAGCAGTTCAGAACAGCGGATGAAGTAGGTGAGGACGTAGAGGAGTCTCTGGACCAGCTCCTGTCTGCGGCCAACCACCACGGTCCTCGATAGCCGCACTGGTGACCCAATGGCCCCGTACAGGTCCCCTACACACAGAAGAAACAGCACAACTGAACCAGGTCCTGGACGATCTAGTTCCTTTAACATGTATTTGTTCATACAACTCTTCATATGATTGATAATATTTGTATTTTCATGCTGAGTGAGAACGATGATGCTGGATTTACAGATATGTTCAATTACACTCCTTTAATTTATTTTTCACAAATCAATTTCCAGTTCTCAGTTATGAACACTAGGTGTCCCCATTTACTTACTTTCTTAAAGTTTCCCAGGTCATCTGAAGTTAAACTATGTGGACTACTCAGCGTACTGTTTAGGATTTCTGTGTATTTAAAGATCATTCCTTGCTAAACGGGCCAATAAATCATCGACATCTATTCACACATCAGCTGTCTATCAGCTCTTTTTATAAAACTGTATCTGTGGTTTTCCACATGCTGCTCCACAGAACATGATGGCTGCGTTTCTTATGACACAGAGACAACTAAGAACAGTTTAACATCGAAGATGGAGAAAGTATAAAACTTTCACACTGTTGTTTAATTGAACATATTTGTTACAACTAACAAATGTAAATTTTAATGTGAGAGGATTTAAACCTAACTACAGGAAAAATGAACATATCACAATGGAAGCCCTTGACTTGCTAATAAAGACTCAACAGAGTTTGATATTGAGAAGAAAGTTCAGTCCTAACTTGTCTTCCTGCTGTAACGATGAATACCAGCAAGTTGGGATGTGTTGCACCTTCAGCCAAGACGAGGATCAGCACAGGTGCTATATTTGGACTGCCCTCCAGCCAGGTGCATTAACAGACAATAAAAGGAACGTTCTGCTCAGTGTGTTTGTGTGTTTCTGTTTCACTGTCTCACCGAGCTGTGCCCACAGCGGGTTGTAGGGGTGCGTCTTTGCCAGCATGTCGACGCTCTGCGAGGAGTGTTTCTCGAGGAAGATCTTGATCGGAGGTTGCCCATTTGGCATGACGGTGGGCACCCAGGCCAGATGATTGGTCAGGATGGCAGTCAATAACGCAGGGAGGAACCTGGAATATCAGAAGTGTTGGTCACAAGAAAGTCCACACACCAAAAAATGGATTTCCTATCTAACACTTTGTTTCTCAAGTCTTCCCCGTGACCTTGTTTCTTAGGTCAGATGTTCTCTCACTACGTGGAAAACTTTGGTCAGACGTTTTCTTGCTGGACTGGACATGACATACACACATTCACTGTTTGCAACACACACACACACACACACACACACACACACACACACACACACACACACACACACACACACACACACACACACACACACACACACACACACACACACACACACACACACACACACACACACACACACACACACACACACACACACACACACACACACTGTATTAGTATGACTCACTTCTCTTTCCTAACCACAAGTCTACTTCCCTTCCTGTCTCATGGTTTAGTCAAGTTCAATCACGTGCTCAGACAAAGCTGTGGCTGCAGCAGTCATCAAAACCCATCAGTCATCACAGCCATGATGCCTCACGCCAGCATAAAGAAGTAGTAGTTGTGTGGTAGAAAAAGAAAAACAAAACAAAAAGAAAATTGTTGTCTAGGAGACACACTTTTAATTGATGGTGAATGGATTTAGAGAAAAGGAAAATTCAAGGTCTGTAGTGATTCAAATTGGAACATGCCATCTTGTACAGATGTTTAAAACTAATAATAGTCCTCAATTATTATTATTCAGTCATTTGCACTTTTAAATAACAACTAGAGTAAAACAATTTTTGAAGAAATTACGTGAGAGCTGATCTGTTCCGAAAAGACAAGACGGCTTAGAAGCTGCTGACCGATGACAAGTTACTGAAAGTTCTTATCTAAAAAAAACATCACAAAGAAAAGTTCAGAAAAAAAGAAAAGTTGACCATAACAAAACGTGTTGAAAAAGCAGAAAAAGAGGAAAAAGGGTCAAAAGAAGAAAGTGAAAAGAAAAATACAGGACAGAAAAAGCAGTAAGAAAAGAAAGACATGTTAAAAAGAAGGTGAAATAAAAGAGACATAAGCCAGTGAAAAACAAGACGTAGACGGTAAATGATCAAAGAAGGAGAAACAAAAACGGATGGGGTAACAGGAATTTTGACCTTTCATATGCTTTTAGTTTGAAAATCTAGCATACTGCACTCTGACATATAGATTCATGATGCTAACTGGAGCTAATATTTTGAATATTCAAGCGACTTTAAGCCTTTTCTTTTAGATTTTATAACAGGTGAGGACAAAAATAATGTATCAGAAGAAAGACAGACACGCATGCACCTCATTAAATGACTCAACAGTCATCCTGTAATATTTACCAATTATAATGAACCAGTCAGAAGCAGAACTCTAAGTATTTGACTTTCATAGATGGTCATTCAAAAAAAAAAAAAAACATGAACAAGCTCTCTCTCACACTAATAAAACATTGCTGGAATTAAAGTTGGATTGTTTGTCTTTTGTATGCACAACCAGACTAATGTGCCCATTAAGACTAGAAAAACATCTTTGGTATTACTTTTTAATATCAACATGTAATAATTCAGTTCAGTGTGCTGTAAGCTGCTGTCGTCTGAATCAACTCTATACGATTGCCATGTTCAATAAAGGCCCTGCTACCATGCACAATTATCAGTGGCTTGACATGGCTTTGTAACAGCAACAATAAGCAAGTAGAGACTGGCAGGGATCTTCTCATTCACAGCTCTCACTAAGACAAATAAAGGCAAAGAGCATGAAAAATTCACTATGTGTGCGTTTATGTGTGGGGGAGAAAACGAATCGTGTGTGTGAATCTGCTCGTGTTTCTCTGCTGATAAGCTTGTTCAGGAAATATAAACCAACAGAAAGGATGTTGAAAGATTAAGCAAATGAACCACTTTGTAATGTCTGAGTGCTCATGTTCAAGTCTTTCCCTTTTTTCATCTGTGAGTTTGCTTCTGTGTGTTTGTAGTGACCACACAACTGCTAATATGTAGGATATGATAGGATGCAAATATCTGGGTTTAGAAACTAGAAGGTTTTAGAAAATGAGGTGCGAGTACACAGACACTCACTGGTTCTTGGAGGCCTGCTCCATCAGCAATGACAGCTCCCTCATGAATTGACCACAGAGCTGGTTCTTCTCTGATGCTCCAGACATCATAGTCAACCAGACGGGCTCAGCCACCCGGGGCATGGTGTAGAGGTTGCAGATGGTCATCCTGGAGGTGAGGTACGATGAGGGAAGGGTGGGATGAAAGAGAGAGAGGGCATGTAAAGAGTGAATGAAGGGGAAGGAGGAGAAAAAGTGAGAAAACAGACAGAAAGAACAGACGTGTTATTGTCTCTCCGGGTAAACAAAAGAGATCTCAGTTCACAGAGCTTCACTGTCTGCGCTGAGGCCATGGGAGACCCTGTGTGTCTGTGTGTGTTGTAAAATTCTGACACACACACACCCTTGTCTCTTGCTCTTTACAGTGTGTGTGTGTAGCTCTGTATGTGGCTGAGTCGGGACATTTGTCCATTGAGGAGGACTGGAGTTTCCATGGAACGTGGGTGTGTTGGTGGGCATGTCTCATGCAGAGGCCAAGCTTTGACACAGGCACTGCAGCCTGAGGAATTTACAGAATCAGACATTTTTTTTGTTGAAGCGGGACTAAAGACTACAGCAGCTCGATTGGGCTGTACAGATAAAAAGGAAGTGTCAATATTGATTAGAGGACGAGGCGTTTTATTTCCTTTACTCTTATTTCTAACAATCTTCAGCAACCACAGCTAATGCAACAGCATTGACAGGCTAACTTATAATCCTCATCATCACAGGCTGTAAACAAGGTGGATTCTGTAGTAAACTCATAACCTCTTTGACCTATAATGAACCTGTGTGCGTGCAGAAAGAAAATACTGGTGGCACACAGTGTAAGTGACTTTCACCAGAATTACAGCACTGCTGTGACCAAATGTTTTATGTGTAGTTGTGTTTATGAGTCATAAGCCTAGTGGGAAAAGAAGAACCAATACATTTAACTGCTTTGTTAGGGGAAGTGGATCTTTTGTGACTAAGCAGTTCAGTGCTGTCACCCTAAACCTGTCTTCTAAAGATAAGAATCAATAGTGTGACAGAGAGTAGTTCACTGTGGAAACATACAATGCCCGTCCTCCAGAGGGTTCCTTAACTGTCAACGGGAAACAAATTTCAAAACGGCTTTATGAAATGGAGTTGGGTTGCATTTCAAATGATGTCCTGCTTTCTCTGTCCAAGAAATTAGTTATTCAACAAGAACAAGTGTATAAGGAACCTAAAATAGACTATAATATAACTTTCCTATTAAGCAATCGCTACATTAGACCATCTGAGCTTGACTGATGAAATTCTTGACTTAGTCAATGACCGATGAATCATTAATAAACACATTACTTCGTGGTCATAGCAGGGTTCAGCAGGGAAAACCAGAACAGATTTCATGTCACTTACGATTCAACACACGTCTCTTAACTCTAACTCATAGCTCTCTCTGTTGATGACAGCAGGCCAGCACGGAAGTTATGTTATTTGGACTGAGGAATCAAATGACCTAATAATGTTGTAATCATTCCTGTGTATAAAACAGGTTGACTTAGCCGTGGCCTTTTTAATCCCCATTTGACCCGTGTCTGTTGTACATTCATATACTAAAAGCCCCCTGTGGGCAGAAGTGTGGGGCCGAGCCAGCACAGGACGACAGGGAGATCTGGTCTCCGCCTCTCTGCAGCAGCTCTTTAGGTGAACTCTAAAGAGTGCACCTGTGATGTGGACTTAAAACTTTATGTTTTTACTTCTAATAAAAGTTTTTTTTACACGTTTTGCTTTGACCAATACTCCTGCTTGTAGTGTAACGGCAATCTGTGACATAACCCCAATAAAGGCTGGTGTGACTTTCATGTACACATGCCTACGCCAAGTGCACAGTTTATCTTTTCCAGCACGCATGGGTATGTGCCCCTGCCCACTCTACAGCTACGTCAAAGCAGTGTCAGCAGTAAGCAACGGCATTTCTTCATGAAGCCAAAACCACTTAATGGCAAAGGTGGCTACGCTTATATTTAGCTGCTGTCTGAAGGTGAGATTTTACAGATTTTGTTTGTCCCGGGCAATCGCGTTCCTCCTGCTGGCACACACATATTTACTATTCTTGTGCTCGTGGCCAGTGTCTGAGGTAGATAGGGTTGCCACTCTGGAGGCTTGAGTTCCTTTGGCCGGCTGCCAGCAGGCATATGACTGCAGCAATGACGGGACCTCAGACAGGGAACTGCCTGCCAGTGTGTGTGCCAAGTGAAAGTGGTGGTGGAGAAGGCACGTATGCACATACACATCTTAAATAAGTCGTTAATAAGGCGTTTTTGACTTTGTGAGCGTCAAAAGTGACACAGTTCTGACAAGCACGTAATCATTTTGGAACCTAACCAATAAATTAGGTACAAATTGATGATCTCATGTTTGATGTAATCACAAAAAAAAGGTTAAATGGTGTTTTTAAAAGCCTAAATAAACTATATTCCCTTAAAATGAGAGAAACTTAGCTATACAACGTCCTCCCACCACCAGAATTATTTTATTATTAACTGCTGCACCTCAGCATACGGTCAGTAGCTGGAGCAGAATTACAGAATCCCCTCACAAGATCCCATAAATTCACCTTGTTACGAGGATCAACAAAGTGTGACTCTGTCCTAGTGAACCTAAGAGATTAAATGTCAAAACTGTTCTCTTGTAAACCACGCTGATAGAGGAGATGCTTCTTTTGTCTCCAAGCCACAGCCGACAGCTACTGAAACACAATTTACTGCCATGTTCACAGAGTTTTAGAAGAGATGTTATCATTATCCTTTCGCTTAATAAAACTGAAGTAAATGGAGATGTTGCTTGTAATGAAAGGCATGTGTAAAATACTTCTCAGGTCATTAAAGCTGCCCAAATGTTAGCACCATTACATGAGTAACACAGGATAAATATGGGGACGTGGTGACCTACTTTAAGCAACATTAAAACTTCACAACTGGTGTATATAGTTGTAATTGAAGAAGACAAGGAACTAGGTGAAAGGTACCTTCAAAGATTTAAAATGATAATTTGCCTTTCCTGCATCTTATTCGCGCCTGTGTATTCTCACTATCTAGAAACAAGATCTTGTAAAGTACAGTTTTCCAGTGTGTAGCGTGGACTGATCGACAAAATAAATGATGCACATTGTAAAACCCCGGGTGGCGGATTTCACGCTCCAGGGATCCACAGTGAAAATATTAGATATGTACGTGCATCATCAGTTTCCTGGAAACAAGATTTAAAATGTCACATTTTTCCAGAGTCTCTCCATGATGCAGAGACTCAGCTATGTATCCAGGAAGACAATACTTAGACCGTAGCACTCAGAAAACAAGTAAATGGATGATGGCGTAGGTGAATTAAATAGTTTGCCAATACACATGTAGTAAAACGGTTAGTGGGTTAAGAAAACTGACTGTGTAGTTCTTATGTTGTTATTCTGTTGAATTATATTATATTATAGAAGATAAATTCTGTAATTCATTCATTATTAAGTTGTATAATGGAGAATGCTTTCAACAAAGCACCTGCATTTCTGTCATATTTGCAGGATTAATCCTGAGAAAAATAAATAAATTATGTAAGTCTGTGTAGGTCAGTGTGAGTCAATGTGTGTTGTTTCCCAACCTGAACTCGTTCAGTCCGTCCACCATTCGGCTATAAGCCAAAGCCCTCTGGCTGGCATCAGCTGACCGCCGACTCATCTTCATGGCCTTGACAGTGACACAACACACACAAGCACTAAGATATTTGGCAAGATATTTTGGCACTGAAGTTACAGGAAAGGTGGAGCAAGAAATTTGTGAGGGGGAAGACAGGGAGAGGAGCAAAAAGGCAAATGGAGGATAAAACTGGAAGTCATCCAGAGCTTTGACAGTGCCAACAACAGACACCAGTATACACAACCACAGATATACAAGGTATGTCAAACAGACAGCAACTCAGTTCATTACAAGAGTAAAGGGTGTACGGTTTGCATGTGGGATCTATTCATATCTCACTGACAAGCTTATGTTCCAGTGTGTCAGTCAGTGAGTTAATCAAGGAGTGAAACAAACAATCAACACACTGATTTCACAATAAAAAATAGCCTTTGTGTCAACATCAGGGAAAGAAACACAAAAGGAAAATCAAGATGAAGTTCAGCTTTTGTAAAGAACAACATGTAGTCAGTCTGTAATAGCAGTAATAAACATTAATTCACCTGTTCGATGGCGCTCTTGAGTTTGTTCATGTGACTTTCAAAGAGAGGGAAGTGGGAGAAAAAGAAATCCTGGAAACGGTTGTTCTCCTCAGGATTGGGGGACAGCATGAAGATGACCCCGATGGCGATCTTCTTTTTTCGAGCCACACCGAGGCTCGGCCCCGCGCTTTCGTCAGACATGTTGAAGCTCTCCTCCACTGACCTGATCGTGACACAGACACAAGGTGAACTTCAGAGCAGAGACAGATCTGAAAAGTGCAAATAACTTTTACGTGACAAAGAAAACTGAATCCTTGTAAAACTCACGATAGATCAGTAAAGCTATACTTCATCCAACATCCTGGTAAATACAGGTTACCTGATGGTTTTAGTAGTTAGTTCGACTTTAACTAGTAATTCTACAGCAAACCAACAGTTACCAGTAGGTCTTTAACAGGTTACAAGAAAAAATACCAGAGCACATCTGTTAAACAAAAAACATGTACAGACTTTAATCCTAGACTTTTTTTACTGCTGCAGCTGGTAAACAAGATGCTTTTGTGGTGCTCAACTGAAGCGCCTGGAAGATTAAAGCACTCAGAGGCTGACAGCTGCGTTTACTGTGACAGGCCAGCACAGCATCCCGTCTAGTCACAGCACTGTGTGTTATTAGCACGTAGCAGCAGCTTGTGTCATTCTCCCAGCTGCCCGCTGGATTCTGAGGAAGCCCTACTAGAATAAACTTTTTAAAAGCTGATGGGGGGGAATGAGTGATGGGGGGAGACCGAGTATAGAGGGAAGTTCTGAAGAGGTTTGTTTGATTATGTGCATTTTAGAAATTAAACTATTGATTAGTTGATCAGCTGCCAGCATCAGCCAATTAATAAACTTATTCATAAATCAATTCAAAATCCAAATCAAGTGTTTTCTTTACGGTGTTGCATCTGTTTAATGACTGGAAACTAGAAGATTTTTTTTGCCTTGATGAGACAAAAGTAAAATACCTAGATCACTTTGGGCTTATTGAGTTAGCTAATTAGCTCATTTGCTAATTAGGGCTTCATTGATAGGCATTTTCCAACAGTGTAAATATCAACAAATCATGAAATGAACGTGTTTGCATGCTGGTTTATTTGTTTCTTTTCATATGCAGGTTCATTTGCTGTATGTAAAATGTGTGAACAATCATTTGTCTATGTTTAGTCTCACCATCGGGGAAAAACAGCATTCTCTAGGCTGGTGGTCTGGCTGCGGAGCCATCGACGCTGGTAGCTGGATGCACAGCTGCTGGTCAGAGAGGAGCCAGGAGACGGGAAGGGAGTGATCAACAAGCTGCTCAGAGAAGCTGAAGGGATAGAGAGAAAGAAGAAGAGGAAGAAGAAGAAGAGGAGGAGGAGGGATGAACAGAGAGAAGAGTTGAGAAACCAAGAGAGCAAGAAAGAGGAGAAGGAGAACAGAAAGGAGCAAGGAACAGATGGAAGGAATAGTGGGTGACAAGAGAAAAAGGACAAGAGTGAGTCAGACATCAAGTGCGTAGGGTTACTCATTCTGAACAACCCGTCACATGCACACAAACACACAAAGTAACATACAGCTCAACAAAGGTCTAGAGGATAATAAGTGTTTAAGACAAAGAAAATGTTCATACACACCCACCCAAATGTAGCCCCTAATTACTGGATAGCTTACATATGAGCTCTAATATCAGTTACATGCTGCAGTTGTTGGACAACTGGCTTTACACCAGGCTGCAACACACACACACCCTGATCACGGGGTTATTTACTGCCCAGACAGCCGACATCGATCACTGGTCACATGAACAATTTACAAGGTGTCTCATCTTGTGAGTGTTTGAAGAGATAAGAGATAACTGATAAATGAAGAAAGGGAACTATAGTAAAAGGAGAGAGTGGGTGGCGGGAAGCAGATTGTGTTTTACAGAGGAACATGTACACATTTATGTGCATGTCAGAGGAAGATAAAGAGCTCTAAAGCCCAACCACAGCGGGAGATGAGAGGACGAGGCTTGAATTAGAAGCTCATTTACTAGTAGCAGGTTTTGAGAGCTGCTATATTTAATCCTCTGCATGTGACCGGGGTTTGAGCAGAAAGAGCAGTTCCCTTCATACCAGTCATGCCAGTGGTGCATCGTGGTGTTTGTAGAAGGGAGGGTGAGGGGGCCAAGGGTTAGTTTTCATGGCACAAGGTTTTTCCAGACCCCACAGGACATGTATCTCCAGATTGTCTTCCATCCATAGATCATCATCATCGTTCTGATTTTAATTTGAAAGGATGGAAGGATTGATACCGAGAAGACATATCGTCACTCTCTCTTTCCAGTCACCTCCATTAACAGTAAGGGAGAATTTAAGTAATGTAAAAAGTCCCACCATCTAAAGTAACCAGTGCTTGTGTAACTGTTCGTATCAAGTCAAAGCTATATGAGATTAAGGTAACCTGAATAACTAATAACTCATTAGCTGCATCCCTCGTGATACAAGTAATCAGCAGATATATGAAAAACATCTGTGAGGAGGCAAAAAGTGTAAAACCTTTTTTGTTCCTTGACCTTATTGATCTCGAGTATAAATTTAAACCCAATTCAAATCTCAGCTGCATGACTGAATGCTGCATTGAGTGTAGGTCAATCCAGGATTTGGCTCCTGCTCTCACCAACTTACCAGACCTGGCGATGCCGCTGTCCCTCTCGTCATACAGCCCCCGGCCAGGCATGTCCATGGGATGACTGTGGCCTGGAGGGAGGAAGGAGGAAGATGGAGAAGTGGGAGGAAGAATGTGAACAGCAGAGGAAGAAAAAGGTCAAAGAGAGATGGGTGAGAGAGAGAGAAAAAAAAAAAAAAAAAACAGTGAGAAACCAAGCAATGTGACTGTCAAAATAGAGCACCGGGTATACTGAAGATGCACTTACCACCACTAAGTATTCCTCTAAAGATCGGTCAACATAAAACCTAATCTAACACCTGTACAATCTAACTATGAACCAACCTAACTTCTACATGTTACCACAATAACCAAACACAAGCAGGTGCTGGACTAATTCCTACTGTGAAATCGCTTACTGATTGATTCTCATGCTGGTAGAGAAACATTTGTTTTGTAACACCAAAAACAGGAAGTGTCACAACAAAAAGGCAAAAAACAGCACTGCTGTAATAGACTGTTGCTTAATGCCTCAGTCACTGTCCCCATCTACTGAAGCTACTACACCTTCAGTACAACTTTCAACCAGAAACACCATAGTACAGATGTCCCCGAGCTTGTTTGGTTGTTCTCAAATGTCCTGCTCGTCAACTCTTTGGGGTACAGGAAAAATGTCCTTGCTACTTGCAGCAAATGTGTGAAAACCACAAACATATGAATGTGTAGTTGAAAGTGTGGTTCTGGTTGTGTGTGTGGGTGTGTGTGTACTCATGTGTCACACCTTGCATCACACCCATACCAAAGTTGCATAACTGACAGAACTACACACTGTGCCCTAAAATCAATTGTGGGGAGGAAACATGGTCCAGGGAGAAGCTCTTTTTATAGAAGTTACCACTTTACTCATTTTATTATAGCAAGACCAGTGTCTGAGAGGGAATAACCACTGGAAACATCTGGGCCAAGGGCTCCTTGATCAGCATGATAGTGCATACTATGATGATAGCAATTTCAGTGTGCCACCTTAATGAAGGATTGCACTAAAAGCTTGTGAAAGTGCCAGTCAAGGTAACATCAGTAAAACCTATTTATTTAAAAACTGTGAGAAGCTATCTGGGCTGACCAGGAAATGCACACGGAGGAAATCGGTACAGATCAGAAGCAAAAGAATCAGCAGCTTTTCTTCATGCTAGAAAACACCAAGCTGATCAAAGAGCCCATCAAGAGAGAATTCCATCCATTTCTTTGCAGTAATGGTACATGGGCAAGGCTTAAAGCAAAACAAGTTATGCAATGGGTGACATATTATCATAGAAAAACAAACGCTGATACCACACAGGCCGTGTGCTGTGGAACAGGTGACCTAACCTGAAGCAGGTTTTATAGTTACTGGCAGGGATAGATGTTGGAGTCCCCACTCTGGCTACCTTACTCTACTCTTTTTTTAAAGCGGGATTCTGACATCACCGAGTTAAATACACGGTACTGACGAAAGAAAGTGAAATACCAAGTTATCTTTTCTTTAACAGCTACTACCAAGGTGGGGCTGCTTGGTGATGTATAAGGAGAAAAGAAACTTAAAATTCATCAGTCTACTAAATAGCATCGAATTGACTGTTAAAATACAATCATTGCCCAAGTATCACACACACCGTCAAAGACAACAGGTTAGTAATGTGAGTAAATATAAAAAAGCAGAGGGAGCTAAATAAACAGTGACTAAAACTATAGAACCCAGCACCAGTGAGCACCAATGTACCCCATTTCTGCATGTGTAACACACCTGTGGACCTGGGTCAGACAGTGCTGGTGAAATATATTTCGATTCACATTCATTTTGATATTTGAACAGGAGGCAGGTGATTGAAGGTACAAGTATTCTCTTTGTCTGTCCATGTAATGGTGGGACAGAACTGCATTTTCATTCTTTTTAGTGCTGCTGAGATTTTAATCCAGGGAATAAATGAAGACTGTATCCTCTACTTACAAAACAACAAACATTTCTATTATTTATTTACTTTATGTCTATCTAATAATAAAACCACATCAAATAATTATTTCTGCAGCTACTACTTGACCCAGGTTATCTGTGGACATGCTGTGGCATTGTGTGCTATGACTACTGCTACCACTGCTAGTGCGAGAAACACCACACAAACATGCAGCCGCATAAAGTCAAGGCCTGCGCAACCACTACTATTGTACTGCACCTACAGCCAACACATGCATGCAACTGGCACACATCAGTCGTGGCCAGTTTGAAGCGCCAACCTGAAAAGAAAGATGCGCTCTTGATGAGGCGCAGAGGGCCTTGTTCAGAGAAGGCCCGGCGAGGGCTGCAGAGCTGAGAAAATCCTGCGCAGCAGAAACAAAAACATGGAAAAGAAGAAAGGGAGGAAGAGGGGAAAAGACAAAAAATATGAACCATTGTTAGTGAATGAATAAGGAGGACAGCTGGCAACCTCCTGTCGTCCGGCCGTCTCGTCCTTAACAACTTAGTTACAACAGCTTTTTAGGCTGGAATGAAATAATGTCATCAGATAGATCAGTCAGACAGAAAAACAAGGAGCCTGGTATCACTCACAGAAAACACAGCTGATTAACCAAACAAATTTATCAGGCTTCGAATATATCGGATTTTTACAAAGGTGACTTTTGTCTTTTCTGTGAGGATTACAGAAAATGCACAAAAAGATAGAGTTTGCCAACAGTTCTTTACAGTCTTCTCTGTAATGGAAGGATTTTCTTCTGATACCAACACATATATCCTCTGTGAATCTGCACCTTGTGCATTCAAGGCCAGTTTGAAAGTCTTCTAAGAATTCTTGAGGGTAATGTAGGGTAGCAGTAAGACAGAGCTGTTGGCAGAGTCTCTTCAGTCTGGTTTGTATTCAAACAGGATTGTTAAAGGGTGAGAAAGAGAGAAACACGGTCTGCTGCTGCACAGTCTTACTAAGGCACTGTGTAATAAACTTCAGAAAAGTAATAGTCAAGTTGCACTTGGAGTACTAATCAATGGTAAATATATGGCTGTAAATACTAACAATATTTTACATCCATGGCCTGTACACAGTTGTATTACCATTATCTTTTTGCTTATTCTCAAAGGGTAAAATAGACACCGACACTGAGATATGCCTACAGTAAATAATGTGAAAATAATCACATATTATTACAAAATAATAATTACCATAATCAAATGTGTCAGATTTAATATGTAGTCATGTATGGTTGAGTATTAAGTATGTTCAAAATTAAACTAACAGGCGGGAAAAGGACTGGCACTGGTGGCTAAAAAGGTCTGGAGAGGCTCTGGGTCAATGTGGTTACCTATGTTTCCTAGGAGGCTGCTGGGCCCAGTGTGATCTGGCCTTAGAGTGTTACTGTCCTGTCCTATGAACTCCAGGCTGTCCTGTAACCTGCAAGAGATGAAAGAGAAAGGCAGCAATAAAAGTTTATGTGGATAACATGGTGGTCTGCTGTATTCACATGGTATGTACTCCGGGGGACCTTGCTGTCAAAACCGCTGCATTACAAGTTACAATGTAGGAGATTATAGAGGGAAAAGGTGTAAAATACAGAGGAAAGCAGAGAAACCTGGGTGACATTAAGTGAAACAAAGATGACATGACAGTGTGTCTGCATGTGCTTGTTTATGGCAGAAGGAATCTGAGCAAGGTGTGTGTGTTGATAAGCATGTGGGCGTGCTTACGTGTTGAGACTGCCGTACACACTGCTGCCCGTCCTGGCGGTGAAGACCTTACTCAGCATCAGCTGAGGTGGCGATCTGATGTGATGACAGTTCAGGGACAAAGATCATCACCATGTGTGCTGATGTCACATGATTTTGCACATTTGTCTTTTACATCAACCTCATTTGTCTCCACCTACCTAAGCAGTTAGCAACTTTTATTTTTCCTTCACTTACCACATTTACATGGTTCATTAATGTAAATCTAATCTCCACAACAGATCTATAAAGAAAAATGAAACAAACAAAAAACCAAAGCATTGAATCCATCCCAGTTCTTACCTGATCTGGTGGATTTTCAGTGTGGAGCCTTTATAGCTCATGGCGACAGAGCCAAACATCATTTCCCCCAACATTACCACATCGGACGAACACCTCGAACCCTGGAGAGAAGGAAAGCGGTGATGACAAGCATGTTTCTGCATGCATATACAGCATATCTGCAGCTTATGGAGCTGTAGATTTAGGTATTTAAAGTCTTACAGAGGAATGTTACATGCAGATCTGTATATTACCTGGAAGCGGAGACCCTGCTCCTTTGTTTCCTTGCTTTCTGAGGTGCAGGAGGAGGAGCTGTCCAACGAACTGCTGCTGCCACCTGTGGATCGGAGCTGACAGCATTTCCCGAACATCTTCACCTGGCCCTCAGTGCTCTGTGGGTAGAAACAAAAGGTTTAGGGCTTATGAGTTTATAGCTCGACTTAATGGATAAAATCAACAATGTGAATCCATTAAAGATAAAAACATTAACCGGTGCCCAGACTCCTAAGATTTCTTATGGTTTATTGGAGTATTTTCAATTCAAATTCAAAGAGAAGCTCACAAAAATACTTCGTTTGACAGTGAGCAACGATGGCTGAAGTGTTTACGTTGTGACTGATATCAGCATGTCAACCCTAATAATTAGGGACTAAACAACAAAACATGTAATGCAACAAAAATGAGCAGTAGTCATTTGGTGCACCGCTACATGAACTCACTTACATGTATATATTTATTTCTTAAAAGGTTTGCACCTATTCATGTGGGAAGAGCTCATGCAAGTGGCAATAGATAACAAAGTCATGAGGATTTTATTGCTGGAGGATTTCAGTTATAGAGGCATTAGCTAATATAAACATAACGAGAGAAACCTGTCGAATTTGACCCTGATGTCCCGATATGTACAAACAGGAAGTCACTGGTTCATAAGAAGTAAACTTCTTAATGGAAAGAAATGTGTTGAGTTGAATTGTTTAGTTGAAAAACACTAAGAACCTAATCCACATGCACTTGTATACACAGGAAACTAAAAGCAATGTGAGCTCAACCAGCCTGTGTCATGTGCCTTCTTAACTTGGCAGCCTGTTCAACAGGAATGCATTTGGGAGGGTGGGAAAGGGAGGGTGTGTGTGTGTGTGTGTGTGTGTGTGTGTGTGTGTGTGTGTGTGTGTGTGTGTGTGTGTGTGTGTGTGTGTGTGTGTGTGTGTTTTAGCAAGGCTCTGGTAATGGCTCACTTGAAACCACTGTGGCTTTCAGTGTAAGAGGAGAGAGGAAGAATTAGAGATGAGGATTAATGGAAAACAGATCATTGTTTTTGCTTCATTCTTCTCTTTTAAAGCACATTTGTAAACGTTATAGACCTATGCAGCTTGTATGATTTCTATTCTCTCAGTACTTTTGTAACACACACACAAGCATGTATACAGTTATGCTAATGAATCCTCTCCGATTCTGAGCAAGCTTGTATTTGACTGTGTACATGCGTGTTTGCTGCAGTGCAGTGTGATGTGTGTACACAGAGGCCAGCAGCATGTGACTGCCAGTCATATGACTCTTTCTGGAACTCGTGAGCCAGCAGCACTGCAATCATAGCCTCCTCCCTCCCTCCCTCTCTCCCTCCCTCCACCCTCCCTCCACCACACCAACTTCATCCGAGTCTAATTCCTGAGGCTTTCCTTCTCTTCTTTAGTGGATGGGATTCGATTCTGTCTTTACATTACCTTCCTCCCTACTTTTCTTCTTTCTTTATTTTGTTCTCGCCCTCTCTATCTGTCCCATCCCCGTTTCTCTATTCCTCATTCTCTTTGTCCCTGGGTGCTTTGCTTGTTCCTGTTGTTCATATGTCAAAAATAAATTCCTCTGAGTTGACAAAAAAAATAAACAAAAAAACTATCATGTGATAGATGTCACACTGTAGCTGACAAAGCCCTAACAATGCAGAATGCACCAACACATTATTGGCCCAGGAAACACTCACTGACACACACACACACACAGCACATTAACTAATCTTGGTGCAGTTCTCTTTATCGTTTCTAAATGCTGACTTCACACAAATGTCACTGCAACATGTGCACTCAAGGTAAATTATGTTCCAACATGTTGAATATAAATGCAAACACTGCCATATAATAGCATAAATCATGTAGGCTGCTGATTTTCCTGACGTGAGCTAAGCAACAGTACCTTCATCAGCACAAAGCTCCAGTGAGCTCTCTTTCTCACTCTTGCCTCTGAGCACACCTGACACTGTATGTGTTCGAGTCCATTTGAATCCAAGACGCAGAGCAGTAAAAGGAGACCTAACCTGAACCTCAGAGCTGAATAGATCATTCGTACACACTGTGTACTTTTTAAATGTGGTTCTATATCTGGCTCTAGTCCAATCCAAAAGTAGTGCTTAACCAAACACAGAAGAGAAAGAGAGAGAGTTGAGAAAGTTGAACAAACAAACCATCCTTTTTCCTTCTGTCAGGGTTACAAACAGTAAATTGGCAGGAGGTAAGTGTGTGTTATGACAAAGATGGACACGATGCAGATAAACAACAGAAGTTGAGACCAGTCACTATGAAATATAACAGAGAAAGGTCATGGAGGAAGTAAAAAGATGAGAGAAAGAGGCAGGTGAGATGGAGGAAGTATGACGATTGAAAAAGAAAAGCAGGAGGAACGGAGAAAAGAAAGTGAGAAGTTTAAATACTGTAAGACACAAAGGAACAAAGCAAACTAAGAAAAGGCGAAACAGGAAAGACGTTCAGGTAGAAGAAGCTAGATGGAGAATTAGAAGTGGACTAAAAGGCACACGCAGAAAGAGAAAAGTCATTTATAAAAGATTAGAGAGATAATGTAGGAGAGACGAAGATAACCAGATTAGCACAGCGAACAGGACATTAAAGAGAGACAGAGATGGAGACAGAAAGACGTAAAGGTCAGAGAGAAGGAGAAAGCAGGAGACGGCACGTTTATCAAGTACAGCTACAGAATGAGAGTAAGATTTTGAGAAAAGAGTCCCCACTATAGACAGATGAAGACAGACAGCCAGTGACAGGGCTGTCATGTGAGGATGAAAGAATGCTGCTTACACACGAGCTGTCAGCTGAGGCTATTATTATTGGAGATAAGAGGACCAGAACAAACCGGTCAGGGTCAGACAGCCACACACAGCAGCGTTATGAAAATACTGGGCATGTTATTGTAAAGTAAAAGGAAAAGAGAGTGGTGACTGTGTGTCACCGTTTGTTGGAAAAATCAGATGGCAGGTGTCATATGGGAGAGGCCATACACATAAAGCTGGTAGTCAAAACACACAATTCAGATGTTCAAGCTCTACTGTTGTACACACCCTGATTAAGAATGAAACCCTGTAGTAAAACTATTTTTACCATCACGTCTCACTAGCTGAAAAGGGTGTGTGACAGTTTATCAGTTCAGGTCTCATGATCTGAGTTGCATGCCCTCAGTGACACACACACACACCCCTACCATCTACCTTCTAGCTGACTTGAGCCTTTCAGAGAGATGTTTGTGTGTTCTCCGACAGCCTGGGTTTCCTTCCACTGTCCACGGGTGAAGTCAACTTGTGACTAAATTACCTTTCTATCTTTATGTGTCTGCACCGCCGCCCTGTCCAGGTTGTAATGGTCATCAAACATCACACACACTAACAGGTACTAAACAGATATGTCACTCACGGTCATGGAGGTTTCGTCCGTTCCCCTCTTTTTGGTATTGGAGTCGAAGAGGACATTTCTGCCGCGCCTCTCACAGTCCTGGTACACAATCAGCCTGATTTGGCTGGGCTCAAGCTGTGGTAGGGGCCAGCTAAATGGAAGGATGTACAGAAAAGAAAAGAGGGAGATAGTCGAGATGGAGATAAGGTCAGAGAGGGAATTGGAGGATGGAAGGTGGGAGAGAGAAAATAATGATGTTAGACTACATAATGTTTAACAATCTTTCATGCAATTCTCAAATTGAGATAACGAGGTCATGCTCCAGTAACAAAACACTTCCCAAAACAATCTGGTTTGGCACAGCACTGAATGTGGCAGAGGAGTGATAACTTTGTCCGTTAGAAATATTGGAGTCACTTTACGTTCATCTAATATTTTTAGACTAACGGGGAAATAGAAATCAAAATACTTGTATATACATAATAAAGAATTGAGTTTATTGACACTTGACACAGTTCAAACACTATCCACCGTCTGCAACCAATCATTCAGATATACATGTGAGCAGAAAAGAGCCACAACCCGCCCACGACTACAGATTTAGAGAACCCACATAAAATGCCACAGCTCCACACACTCACTCAGCTCCATTTTTTTTTTTTTTAACTCATCCAACATTTGTCTGTAATATTTAATGTTTGCAGCTCCTCCCTAAACCTGTGACATTGACCCAGTATAACCAGTCTGCAGCTCCACTGGGTAAGTTGAGTCACCATTGATACTTTCCCTCAAGCTAATGAGCTTTAGTCTGCTGCTAAAACTGAACACTGATCACCAACCGTGAGTACAGAGGCTGTTCTCAACCAAAATTCATGGGATTGAGTTTATTATCCAAATTCTAAGACCTGTCAAGTTGTAACATCCCTCATTAACGTGATCATTTATTTAAAAAAAGAAAAAACTTGAACCAAGATTAATATTTGGTAATTCAGATTATAAAGTGGTACATCTGAAAACAGTTAGGGAATAGTTAAACCATTTTGCTGCCAGCCTCAGCTCCGTGGCTGTTGCTAAGTAACCTGATGTTTCATACAGATTATCATCTAAAGTAATACTTGGGATTGTGGGGTAGAAAATCTACACCTGCAACTATAGATAGAGCTGGATGCCGCACTGTCACTGGAGGTAGGGCTCTGGCAGTCCAATCTGCTTTTGGGGAAACTCAGTGGCCTGGTTGATTTAGTAGAGGCTATAAAAGATGACAGAGGGTTGGACCGACACATAGATGGTCGAGGATTTGTGTCTGATCTGATGGATAGATGGGTCAACCAGATGGACACAGGGCTGGAGCTAAATTTAACCGTTTATTGGGGGGCAGGGAGCATCCATAAACACAAGTGTTTATAGTAAATGGGTTGATGAACGTGGGTGGAAAAGGAACTGTTAAGTCCATTTCGCTTTCAAACAAAATAGGACACTCCAGCCCACATTCAGAAGCAGTTCAACTGTTGGTTAGTAACCCCTGACAGCACGAGGAATACCTGTATGTTGGTGTGCAGTTTGTGTGTGTGAGAGAGTCTGTGTACGTTTGCATGCATGTTAGCTACAATTTACCAAACACATTAGAAAAAAATTGTTTTCATCCAAATAATATCCAAATTTGAAGAAATTAAATTCCCTCGTTTGCCTCTTTAGTGGACACTTACATCCCGTATTGCATGTCCCTTATAATTTATTTGCTAAATCTGTTTCCATTTGTTGCAGTTTGTGGTGATGGAATCCAACCAAAATGTTTTTGAGGAGGGTGCCAAGTTGTCAAGCCAAAGTCATTTGCAGGAGTAATTTTATGGTACTCACACAGGCAGCACAGTACAATGAGCTGCTTCACCATCTCTGCATTAAACAAAAAAACATCTCCGGCATTCAGTTCTTTAGTTCACTTTGTGTTTTTCTGCTTGCCAAAAGCACTGCCTACCAATATGGACCAAAGTCACCACCTGAATTTTAATTAGTCATAGTGGGAATCCAACAGAAGGAGACACATTTTACTGCGTACATGCTGCTGCACGTCGTTCCCCTCAGTCGTATATGACCTGCTGAAAGAAAGGCTATATTATCCAGCTGCTTAAACTTCTGTGCTTATAGGCTTTTTTTACTTATAGACAAAGAGTACAGGTAAATATATATTTAGATTAAATGTATTAAGTCAACTTTCTGTAATATTAGTCAACTACAGCGAGAAAAGTGGCAAAGTAGAGGCCTTGTTAAGTGTTACTGCACATTTATTGACACTAAGATATTTATATTTCAGGCACAGGTGCTTTGGTAGAATCACTATTGTGAGCAACAGTTCAAAACTTGGCTGTAACATTTATTTATTTATTTATTTATTTTAATTTCTAACTGGAGTTTTATATTCTAAGCCTGCAATTAACTGAGGTGTAAAATAAATATTTGCTGTTCTACTACAATTTTGAACAAAATATGAATAAGAATAAGACCCTGCTCCCTTTCTGGTCAAAGATAACTAATAATACCATGTGATGTTTACAGATCAGCATAGAATGGAAGTGTGATTTAACAGCAAGATCACTGTTCCCTTTGTTTTAATGAAATCACAGTGAAAACACAGAGATGCAAGGAAAGAGGAGAAAACACATGACAGCAAGCAAGACAAAAAAAAGACAGATTTTATCAGCAACAGCAAATAAGGAGTGAAACATGTTTCCAAGAGGATGGAAAGGAGAAAAAATAAAAACAGGGTTCACAACAAAAGCAGGAGGGGAACAACAGACAAAGAACAAAAGCTCAGAACTGACAAAATGCAGCTAATATTAAAAAACAACCAAGGGAAACTCAGAATTCAGATAATTTGGAAAATGAGACAACCAGTGCCAGAAAGAAACAAAACCATCTGACAGACAGAAAACCTAAAAGAAACACAAAGCAGAAAGAGAAGGAGGAAGTATGGCATTAGAGAGCTTGTGACAGTCACAGCGCTTGACAGAGGAGAGAGGGGAGTCATTCATAAAAGCAGCGCATGACTTCATGACTGTTACATACTGTGCTTGTACCGCCTCAACCTCGATTTGAACCAAAAGAATATAGGTATGCATTTCCTTGAACCACCTGTTCATCTCAATGGGAAAGCCAACGCAACATTTGAACTACAACTCCACCCACAAGAAAGGGTTTTCTTTAATACCCCCAAACAAAAAGCATGCTTCACCATACATCCATCAATTCACATTATATAACATGACCTCAAGTAGCACACTCAGTGTCACGGTCATCAGCCGAGGCTAAAAACTACTGCCCGTCTTCAAACTGCCAGGGCCATCCACAGGTTGCCAACACTTAAGCTGAGCAAAAAACGAACAAACTACATTAAAAACATTGCTGTCAAACATCTCTTAACAATACCATGCCCACTTGGATGCACTTAAGCCTGGTTAAATATTACCAACTCCTACCTGGGCATCATTGCGAGTCTGCCAGTCTTTCCCCAGCCCTCTCTCTCTCCCTCTCTCTTTCTCTTTCTCTCTCTCTCCCTCTTCCTCTCTTCTCTCCTCTCTCAGCCAAAGCAGGGCCTAAGAATAGCGGTGAACTAAATTCACGCAACAACATGAGACTGTCAGGTGATCGCAGGAGCACTGTGTGTGCTGGACAGTGCAGAGGCAGCAACAGCAGTGAGCCTGGACTGCTGACTGCCAGAAAGAGAGTGACAGTGGGGGATTGTTTCTGTGTGGCTTTTTCATCTCGCTCTTTTTGTTCCTCTCTCTCTTGTGTTGTCCGTCTTTCTTTCTTCAATACACTTAAAACGCCAATACGGAAATCTGTCCTCTAAACAAATAGCTTAAAGAAGCCAGACTCTCAGGAGAAAGTGTCCCAGATCTTGATTTCTCTTTAAATCTTCCCACACTGATAACCCAGGAAACTCGCTCTAGTCTTTATTTCATTTATTTAAGCTCTGCTTTGTTTCCTATTTAAAAACTAATTCTATGTGTTTTCAGTAATGCTATGACTAATTCTTAGGTTACACTTTACTTTTCGTTTGCAACATGCAGTGAAAACTACGTGTGATATCAAACAAACCACATTAACAGTTTTGATGAGTAAGGACAGCCTGCTTGTTAGGTGGTGACTGCCGAGGTGACCTGACCTGAGTGAACACCACACAGCAATGCTGCCAAACTGATAACCCAACACTCAACTGTCTATTTAGTCACATGTTTGCACCTTGACAAACTGCCTGATGTATCTCAGGTCTAATACACATGTATGAGCCCAAGCTGCATTGCTTAGCGCTATACCGTAGCTAATTCTGTGCTGTGATGCAGCTTCCCCATGACATACTATACTACTACCGCTAGATATGCATCACTGGTGTAATCAGGAGCCCCGTATTCACATCTAATCTTCAAATACCTCTATGCTTATAGAGGCTCTTCTTGCACGTACTCTCAGAACTATACAAATGTGATGTGTGTGATGCTATATGGGTTGAAAATTAACATTTAATACTGTCTGTTGGACAGGCCAAGTCTCACATGTCACACTGTGAAACACAATACACCTTAAACCCCTTGTCACATCACACAATGCTTCACTTCCCTGAACAGTTTCGCCGTGACTAAGCCCTGGAAAGTGCGATTCCCTTAAGAGGTTGGCATACAAGGGCTGAAAATCACCTGACTACCTGTATACCTGGTTTCTGTGTTGGTTGTGTTGCATTAAGGACTTCTGCATTCCAGTAGTCACATGATGCTGAGTGGGTGAAGATGCTGCGACTCGACAGTGGTTTTGCTCAAAGCTATAATGCACTGAAAAAAAATAAACTGCTCGACTGTGAGGACCTGTCCAGGCTGAAATAAGCTGCATTGTTATTGTTAGCTCATACCATGCCAAACAAGTAAAGAGAGTGTATGTTTTATTTATAAAAGGGTGTAAGTAAAGGACTTACAAAAGCACTAAATTGTACAGTTGTGTTAAGGAGGTTTTTGTATTGGAAGCTTTATTTCTATTTATTTCTTGCATAGTGTCTTGAAGACAATCTAGACAATGAATGCTTAGATACGATGTGTTTGTTACATCAAGTGTTTTATTCCTGTGTCACAACTTCTGAATCACCAACACATGACAGAATATGAGCAATGACAGTAATGAGTGTATGACTGTGTATCACAGAGAATCACATGAACAAATCATCAAGCTGGACAGGGCTGGTGGAAATAAGCTGAGTGTAGAAATCAGCTTACAGGTAAAAGGTCTCTCTAGTATAACAACTGTAAGTACTGCATGTGAACATTTCTTTCTTATTTTCTCCATATAGTAGTCAAAGGAACAGAAAGTGTTATACAATACCTGTATTATTTATGAATACCTGTATTATTTTTACATTTACTTCTCATTCTTGCACCTTCATCTGTTTCTGTCAGATGCTTAACACGCAAATTTCCCCACTGTGGGATCAGTAAAGTTTCATCTTAAATAATAACCCAGAACCTTCTTGCAGTCAGGTGGCTGAGCTAAACACTGTGCTGTCTCGGTTCCTGTAGTTTCTCTCTTCCTCAATCTTTTATGTAAACTGTAATTGGGTTAATGAGGTGATGTGACAGTGAACTTTTAGTTCTGACTTTCATTATCTAAGCAGACAAACAAATCACTATGTACAACACAACAGTGTGGGTTAAATGCACACTGACCCTTCTTACATTACAAAATATTTTTTAGTGCAGAACACAATGTTCTACAAACTGCTCAATATCATCATTACAGCAATCAATAAATCAGTATGACAAAAGAAAATAGATAAAGACCACCTATTGCACTGTACTGTATACTTTCAACTGAATCTAAAGTATTCAGTATACCAAACTAGAGGCCAACATTAGACACAGAATGAAGAATCACTTGATGAGTATCAACAATCCACTGCCCATAGTATGTGTTTCACAATATCTCTGCACTGTCTGGGCAGGCATGCAGCTTGTGTATCATGTGTCAGTATTAGCTGTTAAAGTAGAAACTGATCACTAACACGCTTGGTGATTATTGTGATTCTGGTAATCGTTAATTTTGCAATAAGTTGTCAAAAAATCCTGACTTGAAACTTAGCTTGCTTTGCAAGTTCTCCAATTTTATATTTTACTATAATATACCTTCAAACTACTTTACTGTCAGCTTATCTAGATTTATCAACTAACCTATCAACAACACCCACAAAACCTAGAGGAGCTTAGAATCCTGCAGCTTATATAACATGATCTCAGTATTTGAATTGATGTCTTTATTTGTGAGTTATGACAACACCCAGGCCTAGCTAGATGTCAAGGAATTACCAGAAAACTACTGGATGTGTGTGCAGCTTTTACAAAAAAAACTATATCTTTACCATGACCCTGCACTTCTGAGAAGCTTGAGTGTGGCCACTTAAAATAGCCCTGATAGGAACCTGGTGACAGCCGCTACCTTTACAAAACTCTGGCGTGCCTGCAGTATTCGCACACACAAACAAGTAGCTTTGCAATGCAAACATATCACATGCACAAGTTTGTGATACTAAAATGCTTTAAATATGCACTAGTAGCAGAAATACTGAGTGTGAGTAAAGCAGACATGCACACCGCTACTTTTTTATCCAACCTCTAGGTTTATTCCAGTGACCGAGAATGCAGCCATGTGATCGTCCCACAAACATGACAGCTTGAGATTGATGAAAGCCTCACATGACACACCGAGTTATGAAAGTACGCAGTGGAGAAAGGATGCCACGCCAACCAGGAACCTGAGACACAACTTCTCCTGTACACTACCAAGGAAAAGGCGTCACTATATATACACACATCTAATGTGGTGTAAAATTTTGTTCAGCTATATGCAACATCATGCATTTTCACTGGTGAGGGAGTGATCCAGGATCTGCTCCAATAAACCGTGTAAAGCAAATGTGATTTAGTAAGTCTATAAATCATAAACACAGGATTTTCCAGACCATCTCCTTTTCATACCAACCTAAAAGTGCAATGTGCTTCTAGACACTGAGTAAGAGTCAGTGTGAGCAGGCAGAATGGATGAAACATTCAGCATGTTAATAAGTATTACTTCAAAACTTCAGAGAAGATCTTACAAAATAATGTGTCTCAAGACCAATACCATTTCTCCTTTATTTTCATATCTCAACACAAACACAGCTATATTGAGCTCTTTGGCCCAGGTCAAGAAGGAAGTTTCCTCGGCATGCTACAGAGGCAGGGGGCAGCCAAAACAAGCAGTCTGGATGTGGGTGGGGAGGACAAAGCAATTGGCTCAAGCCCATCAGAGGATGGGCCAGGAGCTTGCGGTGTAATGTACAGTATGCTGTCCCTCATCAGGTGCTGCAGCCAGGGAAACAGGAGAGGCTTTAGGCTTTCCTCCTGGGGTCAGCCAGCCTGCTGCCCTCTGTGGTATTCTGGAGGGCACAGTGCTGTGATGTGACAGAGCTTTGGCTAATGCATTATGCAGGGAAACTGGATTATGAAACCACCATACCTTCTAAAAAAATGTGTTTATTATTACTAGCAAGGCTGTAGCTAGAGCAGCACATGTTAAGGTCTTACATAAATTAAACTGCTTAATTTGTTTGTTGATTATGAACATTAACAGTTTCCAACATTTTGTACAGGTTTGTAAATTAACTTTTGGTGATGGCCCAATTTTGATGTTAAGCTGACTCTGCTGCAAGACAGCTTTACTTATTTACACTAAACGCCAAAGGGACAGCAAAATACTGACCCAGTGTTCATTTTACACAGCTGCCGGCATTCCTGGTATTAGAGACGTGACGCCTATAATGATGTATAACACACACATTCGAAATACAATGCAGATTGCTTTCAAAACAACAATGGTGGGTGAACCCATTGATGTGCTTTTGCAGGTTTTGCTGATTAAGACGTGATTCTGATTTAAAGTTGATGTTTGTCTGGTACAACATAATCACCATGAGCGATTATGATCACGGATTAAATTTCCTGCAAGCAACATATGTTTAGAAGTTAAATGGGGAACAGGGGGAATCTTCAGGATGGTTACGACGTGCAGATCGAGAGTACGCAGAAATAACTAGATAGAGTTGGAGTAGGACTAAGATCAAGTGACGCATAACACCATAACATCTGACTGATTGTGCTGTGTCACCCAAAAGTGACTCTTTCAAAACTGCCTTATGTTTATTACTTTCTCCTCTCACATTATTCAAGACCTTATTAAAATTATGCAATTCCTCTCTGATTATTTGCCTCTAATTGAATTTGCTCAGCCTGTCCTAGCTTCTACTTTTAAACCATCTTATATTTGTGCCTGATGAATGGGGATCTCACGCCAGGGATATGAAGAGCTGACCAGTGAGTTAACAGAAATGCTTGCTGCCTGCCTGTTCGCTCTAGGACTGAAGCCAGCCAGCCAGCCAGCCAGCCAGCCACACACACACACACACACACACTCTCACAGCATTTATATCACAGGGTACAGAGCAACTTTATGACCATAGAACGTGCTCTGGCTCAGACATGGGCCAAAGTGCAAGCAACACCACACGGAGGTGAGCTTTCAGGTCCACCGGTATACGTATATATTATCCACCAGGGGTGATAGGCTGAGAGCAGCATTTTCCAATGAAAGCGTGTGTGCTAAAGAGCACCTTCCCCTCCGTGTCAGACCTTAAGCTGACCTACAATATGAGTACTAGGAACATACACATGGAAACTGGAATTCAACTCAGGGTGTATAGAGTATCCTACTTGCCAGCTAAATGATGCATTGCACCATGAGGTTGAATTTAACCTTAGGGTATTTCAATAACAAGTATCCTGCTGCTTCTAGTGACATTACAGGCATTAGCTGCATATACTTACATTACGAATAAAAATGCACAGGAATTTATTTAATGTTAAAACCAGCAATAGTCTCTGCTGGTTTTAGTGTTTCAAGAAAAAAAAAATCCTAACAGCACATATCTAGATCTTTTTCTTCCATCATTTGAAATTTTAAATAACTGCTGTGCATCTGCTTTAGTAGGTTTAAGGTGCGACCAGTAAATTAGGATTTACTATTTTGTTTAAAGACAAACTATTATCGGATAATCGTTTACGGTCTCCAGCCTGACTTGACTTCGGTTTTAAGCGGACCCGTGTGTTATCGGTGGCCGCCTGAAGTGATCACATGTGGCTCAACAGACAGCACACTGTGTCCTCCTCTGCTGAGCTACGGACCTGGAGAGTACCGAGAGAAGCCACTTGTGCTCCTAGTTATCGGGGCTACAGCTCGTGATAAGAGACAAAAGAGTGGCTGTAGTGTCACGGCCTGTTTTCTGGCTACTGTGTAGGTTTCACTGCTGTTATCAAAGAAGCGCAAAGGGGGACACATGGGAGACAAAGGGGAAACCAGAGCACCGCTTCTGCAACTTGTAAGCGAAATTAGCGATTAGCTTGTTAAATGACACTCCAGGGAGAGACGATGCGTTTGTCATCAACTTATCAGTTCGTAATAAACACGGGCACGGAAAGCAGCACTTGAGGAAAAAGAGCAATAAGCGCTAGCTGGTGAGGTAATCTATGTCACACAAAGAGACAACATGTGCAGCAGCACCGCTAGCGTTGACGCGTCTGCTAGCTAGCATTAGCATGTTAGCTAACCACCCCGACAAGCGCTGCACGTCTCTCACGTCTCCCTGCACTTTGCGGCATTGATTTTAAACTAACGACAGCATACACGTCTGAAGTTTGTTGCTGTGTCTAACATACTTATTCACCTTAACCCTAATGCTTCCAGCCCCCGTAACGAATGACATTAAGACGTTAGCGTCCACAGGTGACTACAGCGTTACGTTACCCACAAACACACACATGCTAAACAGCTAGCTACCTGAACGCTGGGTCCTCCTTGCTGCATCTCGGGGGCGGCGACGAAATGGCATTTCTCTTGTTGAAAAGTTTCTGGAAGAGAGTCGGAGGCATTTTGTACCAAAATACATTCGACACAAGTGTCTGCTTTTCAAATCCAAGAGCAAGTCTTGTTCCCTGTAGCTGTCTCCATGGGTGTCGGTCATATGACAGCATTAGTCACAGGAGCTGCTCGGCAACCCGCTGCTTTTTTCTGATTGGCTGACCGCACGCTGCGCACGCTACTACAACATGCCTGATTGGCTGGTATTTTTGGCCCCGTACCACGTGGTCAGCGGACTCGCCGTGTTGATGTTTTGTCGGGAATCATGGCAGCATGAAGAAGTGCAGCTGCAAGACACGTAGCACACCGCGAACAACGAGCTGAGGGCAGGAAACAAACCCCTGGGCACGTCCCACTACACCTATTTATTCACATATCTATTGCACCTTCACGTGCTGCAGGCGCACTCTTGCACACACTTGCAAAGAGGCATTACTCAAAACAGGTGTAAAACATCACTGAGACTTACACTCACATTTTAACAACACATTTATTTTACATTCAGCAATTAAATGAAGCTCTTGTGGCACAGACAAAATAATAAATAAGTAAATTGATCAAGAAAAAGAAAACAGATTCCACACAAACTAGAAAACAACTTCTGCGAGACAAGTAAAAGTAAGACTGTGTAAGAATTATTGAGAATGCAGGTCTGACATCTGGTGGTCATATTGTATCACACCAGTTTGATGACATTCAAATAAAACGAAAGTGTGACACAGTGTGTACAGAGGAAGTGCATTTTCATAAACGGATGTTTGATTCAAAAGCACCAATCCTGTGAACTGTATCTGACAACAAAAACTAATATTGAATAGTAAAGCATATAGATTAGATTATGGTGAGCAAACACATGGCAGACTCGTAAAATAACACATTTAGATAATAATTAAATGGTGCATTTTATTATTATTAGATTATTTTTAGATTTCCAATACACACAGACTGCTCATCTACAGGTCATTTTACAATCAAAACTCATTAATACTGTTTATGGAACATAATCCACATCTTTATATAGATTATTTTGACTTAAAATGTCACAGAACAGAAGCAACTGTGTGTTTAGCAGCTGTGAGAGGAAGTAAAGGAGCACTTCGGAGTTTGTTACACCTTTCTCTCATCATCTGAAAGAACAGATCTCTGTCGTTGTCAGTGACAAAGTCAAAGAACTTGGCTTTTTCTGGACTACGTTTTCCCGGCCTTTTCAGTGTCACCTTCAGATGTAATGTGTCATCGTTAGAATTATTCTTCACTGCTCTTGCCGTTTGTTCAGGCTTCATCTGATCTGCTCGGCTGAATATTTGGACAGGAGAAATCTCAGCAATGGGGCTTTTAAAAACCACCTTCTTGCACAAAATGGGCCTTTTCTTGGTGAGCTGTGAGAGCAAAATAACATTTGACCATGACCATAACCATAAGTAAACATGGATAAATTATATTTTAGATCACATGCAATAGGTAAATAGGTGGTTTTCTTACTTCATCTGGGGTTTTGCCCTTTTTTTCTTTGTCTAAAAATTTAAAAACACAAAATTACTGATTGTAATACATTCAGCATTTCCTGAAAGATTAATAATACGTTGAATATGTGTGCATACTGTTTGATAAATATTGTTAAATGAAGTGTGTGTTAATGTGTTAAACTCTTTACCTGATTTAAATGAGTCTGATTGTATTTGAGTCTCAGCTTCAGGTCCTCTGTTGTTGCTTCAAAGAGACAAAAGCAGTTACTGAACTAGTTCTGGCTCTAAATCAGTCAATGCAGAAGCATCAGCATATTATAAGGCATTACTTGTCAAATGTTGCATTAACCGACCTTTCTAGACCAAATGCACCTGACAAACTCACCTGATTTCACACTTTTCAGCAAGAATTGTGGAGGCATCTGCAGACAGAGGTTGAGGTTAAGCTACATACCAACACTCAGACATCAAATTAAATCATACAGGATTAGGGTTAGGGTTAAGATGTGTGTGGGATTTGTTTCCCCACTTACCAATGATGGCAGACAGGTTTGGAGGCTGATGCATGTGGATACTCTGAGCCTGGCTCACATCCAGTAAGGTGGAGTTTTTCATGTTAGTGTGCAGACACCAAAGTTCAGTATTAACTGTTTCAGCTGTGAAGACAAAAGAAAACATTAGAATCCTTCTGTATGTAGTTTAGTGATGGATCTCCAAGCATGCACACACACCATCGTTCTCTCTTCTGAAGATCTCAGGCGAGGGTAAGCTGCTGCAACATGAGGAGTAGCACTCTTCATCATCATCATCGGAGCTGAAAGTTGTGTCTGACTCCATGCCAGAAGATGTTACGCTTGTTTGAGCCACTGCCAAGTTTTGCTCGTCTTCCTTAACTACTATTTCGCCACCTCTAATGGCTTCAGGGTCTGGAGCCATCTGAATGGGTGGGTGACACGCTGAAGATACTTGGCACGCAGATTTTTTATTGGCACGAGTGGCAGGCGAGACGGCTGTGTCTCTGGGGTTTTCAGTAAATCCAGGTCTGCTCAAGTGTAACACGGATTTACAGTGGACAGGCTTAATGCTAGTCTGTGTGTATAGAGGATGGAAAGGAGGAGAGAGTAGTATCAATTTTAAATAACAGCCACAAACTTAAAAGTGTTGGTCTAACACAGCTGATGGATATGTTTTACCTTTTCAAACAACTTTAAATTTAAAGTTCTAGCACCCCAAATATAAATGCTCTCTGACCCCATACAGATCCTTAACAAGGGGGCAAACAGGTGACTGTCTAGGGACATAATTTGATTAATTTCTTAGAGAATAACCTGAGACACACATGGAGTAAAACAGAGCCACCCCATGATCAGCACACTCACCCACACAGGACTGATGGTTGTGCCAGTGGGAACAAGCAGCTCCTCCACCTCAGGTTCCTCTGGAAGTGCCTCATGGTTCCTGCTGGGCAGAAGTCTCCTGTGCTCTGAGGGTCGAAGTGAACATCTAATGATCAGCTGAGTTTAAATAGTTAGTAGAGACATTCCTAGTGGTTCACATGAGAAACATAAGGCCTGTGTGTGTGTTTTCTTACTCTCTCGTCTTCCCAGCGCTGGTTTCACAGGTGTATCTCGTTTCTGATGTAAACCTGTCTCACGACAAACTCGCCACTTGTTTCGCCCCATTACCAAATAAAGTGATTTCAAATTTAAACTCCCCAATAAACCAATAAACTGCTAGGTATCCAGGTTCAGGTCTGATCCGGATGTTTGAGACGCTGATGAGACCGCAGCTGCTCCTCTCGGTCCCTAGCAACCACCTGAGCTCACCTGAGCACGTGCACTCTGTCAGTCGGATGCTGATGATCATTTAAATCACAATGTGCACCATCTACGTTTTATTTTGTCTTTAAAGGAGGTTGTACTGTGCTTTCATGTCCATATATTCGTTGTCGTGTGACCTTTTTACAGGGTCGTATGTTTATAAGGATTCACACCCCCTGGTGGCCGCAGCGAATAATTACAGTTGTGGAAGGAAACTACTTTAACTCTGTATTTAAGTAACATTTAAAGTTACTTCTTGTTTTTTATTTGAGTATTTCCATTTTATGTTTGCTTTAGTTATAAGTCACTTTGCAGACAAGAATGATTTCACATTCTTGTATTTTTAAATCATGTCCCAATACATTTACTCCAATAAACAACTTCTTACATTTACATTACAAATAACATCTGAATGGGAGGTCAACAAAATTTAATGGACATGTATTTGTTTTAGGACCTCTCACTGAAAGCCACGCTTCCACTCATGCAGCTTCACACATTCAGATCCAATTGCCCACGCTTGCTTTAACGTCACCAGTAGAAGAAAGAACAAAGACACAAGTTTAAAATCATTCCAGAATATCTTTTATTTCATTGTCCTTTTCTTATTCCCCACCCTCCCTCGTCCCTATTGCTGCACTCAATCATTACAAGGATATGGTGCTGATTCCATTTTACAGCAGAATAGATAAATAAATAGGTACAATTCTTCTCACTACACGCAAAAAGAGAGAAAAAATCCATTCAAACCATTGATTTCATAAATATGCTTACATCTAGCTGTCCTCGTTAATGTACATCCACATTGTTTATGCTTTGGGACGGTAATCAACTTAAAAAGCCTATACATTACTTCTACTCTAAGTGTAAACCCCTTCAGAAAAAAAGTTTATTCGTTTAAAAATCAGTGTTTGTTCTGGTTACCTTCAGTAAGTGGGATTCATCGGCTTTGCTTACTGTACGTTACAAAGCCTCACGCTAGCAGCAGTGGCTCTGGGCAGCTGTGCGCAACGTCCTATGAATGGCCACAAAGAATATTTCTCTTTTTCAAGTCAAATGCTAACGGTGTTAGAATCAGGGACAAACTGCATGCATTGCCCTGAACCCTGGTTTTTCTTTTTTATTTACTTTTACCTGCCATACACATACTGTGCAAAACTGGATAAAACGAAAGCTGCTGTTTGGACTGTAGAGCGGGGAGTGTGATGACAGCTGCAGTGGGCCAGTGCTTCATATAAACAAGGATCATGCATGCTAAACGTCTGACCACAGCCATGTAGAGATGACGTCATGAACGAGGGAATACATGACACAAAAAGTGATTTGGATTTGGCTCAAACATTCATATGTTCCACGTGGAACAAAGTCAACAGCAATGGTTTGTAAGGCAGGAGCTACTACCCTCTCTACCTCACTAATTCTGATGTCAAACAGAAGCATTTGGTCTGATTGCACCGTGTCTGGGCTGAACATAGCTTCAATCCTTGTTGTGTCAGGGGAGACGTACAAGGCCCTACTTAATGTGCAGTAAAAAGCTTGTTTGGTGAAATGAACATCTACTAGTTTCCACTGGGGATTAAATCTGTTACTGTCCCACAAGGTGTCAGCGTTATCACACATCTAGACATCTCCTTAAGCTACACTACACACAAAGACATCACGCTTGCTGTCACACAACTATGGATTCAGGCTGTGTCGGACTGATAGGTTTAAACTGATAAAGAGGAGAGAAGAGAAGCAGAGTGACAGGAAGTAGGAATGGTCTGCTCAACATAATGAGATGATGAGATTCTGCTGCTGGGAACGGAGCATTGGGTGGTGTGATTGGGTGGGAAGCAGGTAGCAATGTATGGAAGATTTCAAATGTCTAAATTAAAAAATCAGACATAGAAGTAAAATAAAGTTTGTTTTATAGCTTTTGTATTTAATAACTAAATTAATTCGTTTTCACTGTGACGTGAATTCCTCATTCAATGTTAAAATCAAATCACACACAGAAAGACACGTATTGCATTTCAGGGTTCCCCAGCAGGTGCGATGCCAACGTATTGTATTGTAAATACAAAGCACTGATGTTAAATTTAAGTTAGAAAACAACTTGTTGATGCTAAAATGAAAAACTGTCTAATTGCAGCTTAGAGCTGGGACAGTGGGGTTACAGGTGAGATGACAGGAAGTCATCCAGGTACAAGAGGACAGGTCTCTTCTTACATTCATTATTAAACAAAAACATTATACTTTGTTGTGTTGAAGAAAAGTGACAGTGGCAGACTTTAAATAGTTCAGTTCAGCCCTTCAGGCGTTTCTAGCTATCTATCCTACAGACATCTATTAGCATAAGTTTATCCTGTTCCACTCTTTGCTATAAGCTAACACTAGCTAGCACTAACCAACACTCCAATACAACTCCTAAAACTCCAGTAAACTACAAACTCATCTAACTGTACAGTCAACTAGTGTCCCTGCAGCGGGCTAGCCCACAGTAAACGGCTTTAACGTCAAAAGCCGCCATCAGCGCCTGTGTCAACACCAATATTTTTGATTGGACAGTTCATTTTGGCATCAATAACACATTTTAAAAATAAAGTACACTTGCAGCTTTTCTTGAAAACTAATGACAGTGCTTTGTATTCGGCGTTGGCAAATCTGTGCTGCTCTCTGCTAGACAACAATGAACTGCAAAAAGACTTTGTTTGTGTGGCATGAAAAAGTCCCAGTCACAAAAAGAATTCAGTTATTACAGCCAAAAGCTAAATAATTGTCTTTTTAAAGATTAAGATTTTCATTATGATGCCAATGCATACATCAAAGGAGTACACATAGCAATTTGTTTCGTATTTTATTTGTTTTGATGTTTGATTTTTCTTCTATTTAGACATTTCAGATCTTCTACAGTAGGGCCAGGTTTGCCTTTCTTTCCCAAAGCATGTTAAACCTAAGGTATCACATCTTTCTTCCACTGTAAATCAATGGTCAAAGCAAATCTTAGTGTTAAGATGCCTGAAGGGAAATGAGATCCGCCAGCCTTTACATGGAGATGCTGCTATAGAGCTGCTCGATCTTGTCCTTAAAGTACTCTTTCAGCTCCGGTCTCTTGGCCTTTAGTGTTGGGGTCAGGAGGCCATTTTCAATGGAGAACATCTCACTGTGGATGTAGATGTTCTTAACCTTTAAAAGCAAAATGGAAAAGCATAGAAAAATATGGAATTGTTATTACAGCATTTTATATATTAACAAAGCATTAGGGTATGGAAGCCTACAAGTGACACAAATACAAAACATGTTAAAATAATTACATAAATAATATATCTTTCCATGTTTTTATTCTTTTGTGACAATCAAGATGTTTATCATTTAAACAATAATAAATAACAGCAATAACAAACATGTTTGAGTCTAATATGCAAACATATAGCTGCCTGCCTACCTGCTCAAAAGAGTGGAGGCCACTGGCCTTGCCAAGACGTACTAAATCATCAATAATTGCCTTCTTTAGTTCCTGTTGATAAAAGAAGAAAGTTATATTCGTCATTTTCAGCATCTACCATTAACAGTATTATGATAAAGCTGATTATATCAGGTCATGTAGCAGGATTTAGGTCCCGAGTCACCCACCGTGTTTTTACAGAGGTCCTTGTAGGTACCTAATATGCCCTTCTTCTTGGCCCATTCAGGCATGACTTCGGGGTCAGGAACGACAATTCCTACCAAACATGACTGTAAAGAACAAACAGTTGGTGAACAATCAATTGACTATGTAGTGAGTCAACTTAGAAATGGCACCACGTAACTGAGCATATGTGACATTAGTTCTGCTTCAGTACACTTTCTAAAGCTAAACACGAATTATAACTATAAATGTGAGCAGGAAACATGCTCTATATTGATGCCTATCAGCCATTGAAGTAGTGGGCATGTATAATATGTCAGTCTGTTAATGTCCTTACCTGCAGACTGTCTCCGTGAACATAAAGCTGTGCCACAGGTTCACTCCGAATGTAGATGTTCTCGATCTTCTCCGGGGAGATGTACTCACCCTGCGCCAACTTGAAGATATGCTTCTTCCTGTCAATGATCTTCAGTGTGCCATTCTACAGTACAAGAAACAAGACGATACACAGAGCATTATTTAAAACACATGTTGTGCAATAAAAAATACTTAATTATGATTAAATACTGAGGCTGTGTGCACATACAGGTAACCATTTTCCGATGTCTCCAGTGTGCAGCCAGCCATCTGGGTCTAGCGTCTCAGCTGTTCTCTCTGGGTCTTTGAGGTAGCCCTTAAACACATTTGGTCCCTTCACACAAACCTAGACAAACAATTAGACAAGGCTGAAGGTGAAATATATGTATACTCTGTACAAACACATCACTTTGATTCACTCTGAATACTCTAGAATTATGTTTTATACATCTATATTTTTTAAGGTATTGAATTCAAACGGCATGATGCTCTCACATTTTGTATGTATATGTATTATTTTTCTTTCTGAATATTCTTCGCTCACCTCTCCTTCTCCCTTTGAGGCAAAGTAGTTCTTCTCAGGAACATCTACCAGTTTAATGAGGTTACACGGCAGTGGGGCTCCGACGTGACCTAAGTCCAAACAAAAAGGAAACTTTAGTGAAAATCTTGAAATAAAGAAATACATATAGTTAATGAAATATCACAACTGAGCAGCAGGGGGTGATGACAGGCTGCATTTTGATGTTAGTCAGCATGGTGTTTCCAACAATCTGTTAAGTGCTACCTCTACTGCAGGCAGCACAACAGGCTGAGGCACATACCAATTCACACTCATGTTGTGGTTTAGTCTGAAATGTAATTATACAGCATTGAGATTCTCTGAGTTCTTTTCCGCCTTCCTTTCTCTTAAAAAATATGTGGATGTATTGCAGAAGACGTAAAAGCTGATATTACATTACAAATTCGTTGTAGTGTTTTATTTTTTCAGCATTAATTATCATCATCAAGTAAAATTTAAAAATAGCTAGTGTATTATTTCCCACTTCCCACCATTCGTCTCAGTACATCCTCATTACATGTTAAAGAGAAAGTTTTTTATCTTTATTTACACAGTTTTTACCACAGTGCTTTTTTTAGTTAATTATCAGTAGCTTAGCTGCAAATGTTTAACTTCAAAATGTACAGTAATGGACATTTCTCAAGAGAAATGATGCTGAAAACACTATTACAGCAGTAATAGCTGTGTGATAAAGATCAAAATGATTGGAGTTAAGATCAACTTGGTGGTAGTTAAACAGTTTGCAATATCCCAATGCAAACCTCTGTGTCCAGCATATAGACGAAATAAAACAACAATTACACTAGACTAGACTAAGATACTAAAAATACTAATGCTAACACGTTAACAAAAGATTTTATGTACATTATAAAACCCTGAACAGACAAGAAAAAGTCTGTTCTGACTGTTCTGGCTCAATGAAACACCTCTATATCCCAGCGTGCACGATCCATATGCTGACTTTCCCTGAGTCACACCTACAGGAATTAAGTGAATTTATTCAGTGAATTCATTATTATATTAAGAGATCAAAGTCTTCATGTGGTTTAACTTCTAATCCTGTTTTATAGGAAAATTCATTATTGTGAAAGCTCCCTATACACTGTGTAAACTTTAGAGTGCATATGTAAACGTCTACACCTGAGCAGGTGCTGGCATGTTCATCGTTGGTATGAAGTTAGATACCATCAGACTTTGTGTGGCCCTTTTGCCTTGATCATAGCCAGAGGCTCAAAAATGCGAAGGGTCGGAAGAAATGCAATGTGCTGGATGATCATGTTTAACCAGTATCCTTATCTCATGATAGCATGAAACTGTAAATTCTCCTGTCACATTTTTCTCCCTGAGACACTCAACAATAATCCTCCCACAGATCCAAATACCTTCATTAAAAGACATTTCTTCCGCAATGCAACGTTGACGTGTTTCTCATTTGGCACTTTCAGAAACATTTGAAGAGCTATTTATGATGAATGACAACTGTAATATTTAAAATTTTAGCATCATTTATCTGTATTGTGTGTAAAATACTTTTGTTTATATTGATTAAATCATAAGAGGTAGTCATTGGATCTACAGTTGTTTTCATAATACTTCACATTATTATTAAAACTTCACTTTAAATCATGTAGCTAACTGTAACATATCATCAAATCCCACCTGTGGTCCAGTCTCCAGGTGTGGTGTAGGTGCAGCCAGCTGTGCACTCGGTCTGGCCGTACGCCTCGTACACCTAAACACACACAACAATGAAATGTGAACGTGTAGTTTAATTAAACTTATGTATGTCAGTGCATTCTTCAGTGGACTGATTGTTGAACAGGTAGGGTACACAGGGTTTGTAGAGCTGCGATCTTCAACTAACAGAAATGTTTTTACAATGCTCTTTGACGTGTGTGTGTGTGTGTGTGTGTGTGTTTTTGACCTGGCATCCCAGAGCTGCTCTGAGGAATCCCAGTACACTGGGCGAGGTGGGAGCTGCTCCTGTTATAATCATCCTCAACCTTCCACCAAGGCTGTTCTGTACAAAGAGAAAACACCTCATCAATACAAAAATAAAGTCTTCATTTCTGTTAAAATCATAATGAGAATAAATGAAGAAAAGACTTCATGCTGAGTGCTGAAGTTAAAACTAGTTTGGTGTCCATATTTAATATGTCTTGTACTTCCATGTATTAACTGGGATTTACAAACATTCTTTTATTCATTTCCTGTCAAAACCCTTTTTCCTTTAAGCCTCAAGAGCGTGTTGGAGTCAATCCAAGGAGCGTACACACTGGTCTATCACAGTGTTGACACATGGAGCGGCTGGATAGTGTCATGTTAACACTAGATAAGGGAACCACCTCTACGCTGGTCCTCCTATCTACCTACCTCCAGTAGAACAGACAACCATTCATGCTCACATTTACTAGCAGAGTCACTCTGGTTTTCTAAAGCCACACTGAGCAGCTGAAGTGCCAACTGGAGTACAGCTAAATCAGAATCTGATGGCAGCTGCTGGGAGGTCATATTTCAGTGGAAGTTGCCACCCGAGCAGTTCTGATGAAGTAGTGTCACTCCCCAAATAAATATCTTTTTATCTATTTATATCTATCTATTGATAATCTCAGATTATGTACTTAGATAGAGACTGACTTCTAAAATCCAGGAGAATAAAATGTGTTTGTGTTGTTGCAGGATGTCGACAGCTGATGTGACAGACGTCCCCAGCTGCACATGAAGTCGACGCCTCATGTTTAACTTGGGGAGAGAACTCAGTATTTACCTGAATCCTACTGAAGAAGATTTTGTCCCAGATGCTGTCATTGCGAATGACTCCGCAGCTGACTTCTGCACCTTTTCTCTTGGCAGCAAAGTTGAGCAGCCAACGTTTCCACTGGCTGTTCGCCTGGCTGAAGATCTGCAGAGGAGCCAAAGAAATACGTGGACCTTTTTTTGGTTTGGATTGGTTGGGGACAGTCCCTTCTAATTTCTACTGCTGAAAACACCTATTAATGTAAACTACCCTGGCATTGCCAGGAAGAAGGCAAAACTATTTAAAGTGCAAAACAAAAACTTTTTTTTCCTGCTGTTGATTGAGCAATTTGCATTTCCGAAGAAATCAGTCTGGAATTACTACCTGTAAACCTCAGCAGCAGTACTGGATGGAAAAGAGCTGTACATGACTCATAAAGGTGATCCCACTTAAAGTGTGAATCAGTTTCCAAGCCAGAGGCAATCATGACAGCTGATGTGTTTATTTCTGGAGTGATGCACAATAAGCTAAGATTAAATTGCTTCATCACCAGTTTCTGTAAAAGCCTCTTTTTCCGTTATCTCACCTTGTCGTACATGCGGTTGAGCAGTCGAGGCACAACAGGGAAAATGGTTGGCCGAAGGGCTTTCATGTCATCTGGGAGGAGACGGATGTCGCCCTGGTAGAACCCAATCCGTCCTCCATGGCAATACACAACAGCCTGCAAGACAGACACATACAGCAACACGAACATTGTGAGCAGAGTTTTCACATAATATTAAAAATCAAGTCACATTAATACTAAAACATTAGAAAAAAATAAACCTTTTATTTAAACACAAAATCTGGTGACTATTGTCAGTGTGTGAATTTGCAGTAACAATACCTCAACTGTTTACTTCAGGAAATACATGATGATAGATTACCGATAAACTTAGAAGCACTTTTTGGGCATTCATGTGCAATACCTCTCAATAATGGGAACGAGTTTCCAAACTTTTGAACAGCACCGTATTAGTCATCATATGTGTTGTCATTTAGCAAAAAGAGGAAGCTTCACTCTTCACATGTCATGTTTCAACACTGCTGTCATTGCCATCACTGTGATGTACTGGAAAACACCGGCAGTGCTCCAGCAGAGTTTATGCAGATTCAAATCTTGTTTTAATTCTACACATTCTACCACATACGTTCATGCATAATCAGAATTTGATGATTTAATCTGATCTACTACATTTACATTTACAGCCACCTCCAGTAGTTCCAATAAAGACTAAATTCTAGAGGGCTGAGGTACAGCTTGCATAAAAGTAGCATGAAATTGAGGCAATCAAGCTCAAGAATAGTCTGCACTGAGAGAGGAAAAACAGGAGAAGTGAACCATCATTCGGTAATGATCTACTAATCATCAGTGAAACTGCTCCTCTCCACCTCAGTATATATACGATGTAGTGCTGCATTTGAATATTTCTGACTCAATTCAATAACTACAAATCAGGCAGTGAGACAACTAAGGTTGCAGCTTGCAAAGGTTTGCAATTTAGGCATTGTAGTCTTTAAAAATCTGAGTGAAACATACTTTATGTGCTCTTCAAAATATTGTGATGACTGTGACACAGATTAACTCTGCATGCATCCTTTTGTTGTCAAGTGGTTGTAATAAAACGCAGCACCTGTGACCCTCTTCCTGTTACTCAAGCTATCTGCAGACACGCAAAAACACACACGGTTCTCTCTCTCTCTCGTTTTTTGCCTTTGATTGAAACCAGTATCAGATATAGAGGGATGTGTTTGTGTCTTTTTGACTTCTGAACTTGCGTCTATTGTGTGATCTGATGCTGCACTCAGGGGAAGTTAGGTGGTTTCCTGTGTCTGTGTATCATGTTCCAGACAACGCTGTTGTACGTTGAAGACAAACAAACCAAGCTGGTTCAAGCCGATGCAGCTGATTGGCCAAACACTTGTGAGGGCACATACTGTATACACAAGTATTCACACCTACTCGTTCACGTTCTTATATAAAACATATTTATATATTAACTATTAAAAAGGACCATGAGAACATCCTTTTTGTAAGAGTTAGTGAAGAGTTTGATGAAAATGGCTTTAGCTTCACCGCTCACTGTCTGCAGCTGCTCAAATTGTTCTCAATGCTCAGTCAGTGGATGTGAATGAAACTTTCTCCAAATGGGCTGTTTATGTGTTCTCATCTAGAGGAAGGAATGTAGCAGCAACTTTAAGCTGACCAAACCACCAATGCACCTGGGCCATTAAAAAAATTAAACAGGAAAAGCAAGACTGGGTAGACCGCCGTGCTTATGTTTCCTGTGTGTTCTCACGTTATCGAGATGCTGCTGTACTTTGACAGGTGACTAAGCAAACACGAACATCAAGACTCTCATTTTAAGCGGATGCAACCTTTGCTTTTTATGTCTTTGATGCGTGTGCATGGTCTTTTCATGAATTCAGTGTGTTTCTCTGCAGTAACCTCATGTCGTCCACTGTATTTCTAAATGGGTTTTTACTGGAAAACATGTGCATGTTAGGGAAAGTGTCCCTGTGGCAGCAGTGAGATGGACAGAAATATGTTCTCACTTTGTAAACATTGAAAATTAAAACCAAACTCTGACTAAAACAGAAACTGAAAAATCTAGTTATTTTCCACAGTTCAACAGTAGACTTTTTATAAAATTCAGACTGGGCATGTTCTCATCACTTATTAAGGCCACAAAAATGTTCCAGTGAAGACTGTTCAGTCTGCACAGTCATCATTAAAGCAGTTAAATATACTACCTCTGGTTGGAAAAAAAGTCTGAGAGGAGGTACATGAGGCATGTGAACACAGCCAAGTAGCAGGTAAACATGGGATTTACAGTAAAGTGTTTCATATGGTTATGCAACATGTACAAAGGGCAGATTTGTAAAGTGAAACTAGAGAAGAGAGAGAGAGAGAGAGAGAGAGAGAGAAGGAAATGAGGGTACAGAGCCTCTCCCACTGTTTTCATCCTGCCTACACACTGAATGACTAACAACTAATTAACGCCCACTGTCTGATCCCACTGTAAATCCTTCCTCTGCCTCCTCCTCACATCCCGAAACCCCTCACGGACCTATTGCATTCTTTCGGCTACAGATCTGAATTCAGGCCATTTACCTCAATGAGTCTCTCAAACATGTGAGCCAGTGGCAGGAAGGAAATGAGGCAATCATCTTGGTTGGGGAATATGACTTTCTGCAGGGGACAGAGGAAGGCAAACAATTAGAAAAGCTAAAACAGTAAAGTCAAAAGTATTACAACCACAGTGACGAAACACTTTGCAAAATCAGGCCACTTTGTAAAATTGTCCCAAGTGACTGGGTGAAAGCAATAAAAACTTCCTGTGGAAAGAGAGAGTGGGTCACTCACATCAGTTACTTTGAGGAAGCCAGCGAAATCTGCTATCACGTTCCCGTGGCTGAGCATGACTCCCTTTGGGTTTCCTGTGTTATTCAGAAAACACACAAATCATCATACCTGCACAAAGGACCATACAGTGCTGCAAGGGGAAGATCGACACTCAGCAGAACTACCACCACATTTTACTCATATCATCTTAAAACACAAGAATAACCTGTGACAGAGCTGTGTTGTTAAATAGTATTTGATACCTAAAGCTGACAGATTAAGCTGAGGGACAGATTAATAAACTATGTGATGGACGGAGCAAAAACTATGTTTAATTTTCATTTTATTTGCATTTCAAACCTAACACGATAACACACAAACTATTCAAACTAATCTATTGCTGAAAACACTGCCTCTCCTGTCACGTGCCTCCGTTATTTCAACAACTATTGTTGGAAATTAAATAATTAAAGTGTCTTTCCGTGAACAGCATTTCTTATAATAGACTAAAATTGCCATTTCTCAGTTACTGTAATGCCATTTCATTCCTCAGCCCCCTTTTCACACACTCTGTGGTCTATGTGAGGCAATGGCTCTTAAATAAAGCCGTTCCTCTTTCTAGACATACCATCTGACTCCAACACATGTGGGACATGTTTTTTTGGTTCAGAGCTGAATAGATGGCGCAACAAGGAGGGAGGGAATTCTCTGGAAATGCTCAACGACTTGTGGAAACGTAACCCGGTGCTGGAGTTTCTGTCAGCCCCAGCAGGTGGCTCCATTTTCAGCCGGTGGACACGGAAAGAAGGGAGCTGCAGCTTGTGTCAGTTGTAAAATGACACCATAAGTCCTCATGTGACCCTGCATTTGTTCCCTCGCTGTGGGATCAAGCGTCCCCAACGAGCACATGTATGCGACACCCTCTTACATGTTGGAACACGCTGGGGAATCCAGAGTGGACATTTACAGTATATAATGAGAGGAGGGAGAACTGAAATGAGCCTCTTGCTATCTCTCTGTTGTTCCTACAAAACTGGGGTCATTTACAGTAAACGTTTGTCCTTCTGTCTCCTGTGAATCTGCTGTCTAACAATCAAACCAAAGCACAGTATTTATTTATTTTACTGTGGAGTAATCAGCTTTCGAGTGACTAGTCACAGTTTCTGTACATATTATGTGTCATAAAATACAAACTATATTAAATAAGTGAAAATTTTACTATTCTAAATATATATTAGTGCTCTGATTACTGAAAATAGAAAACAAGGAGCAGGTGACAGATTATACAGGCAGCTCTATAAAATCTCTCTATAAAATAGACGACAGGTGATTACCTACAGGGCCTGCAGCTGCTTTTTAACGCAGTACAATAAGATGAAGCACGAGTGCTGTCCTGTACTGTTTATGACATAGCTGCTGAAACTTCACCACTACACTGACCTGGAAAGGAATTTTAAAGACATTAAATTACCAATGCTCATGTGTCATCAGGGGGTTTGTCCTGTCCTACTCGTTTGCTAATAACCCAGAGTGAGTGTTACATCAACAACAAATATTTTTTATAAATTTCACTGAGATTTTGAATTTGATCCACTAAAGGCGACGTGCCAACGTGAATTCTGTTATACAGTAAAGTACAGTTGTGTGTCTTGCATGTAAATACAAACAAAACAACAACAAAGTATTTACAAGATTGATCAGGAGTCAGAATGGACATTCATATTTAAGAATTATATAAAGGGAGTAGGTCAACATATCACTCTGAGCTTATCTGGTAGTTGGTGAAAAACATTGTGTGGACTGACGTCAGTCAGGGAAACCTTGTTAAGGGTGTGGTTGTTATTGGTGGTTAATAATAGAGCATACCATATTCCTTGGCTGGGCATGATGCAGAATAGGTTTGCACAGGCATGCACACAGAAGCACACAGTAAATGATCTAATCCAATTAGTAAATATGATTTTCTTATAAATAGAACTGGCTGTAAAATGTTGTTGATTGATATTAAGGCTTAATAATAATGGAAACACATTAATAGTGATGTAATAAAAGTAACTATTAAATATTATTCTATCTCCTCCTCATCAGACACAACTGATTCATGTTATTTATAATTAATATACCTGTGGTTCCACTGGTGAAACACACAATGGACAGGTCATCTGGTGCTGGTGGCTGTGGAGAAACAAAGACGTCTGAGGATTTGTTTTGTCTGCCGTCACATCTGCAGCAGTTTGGGGCGTAGTAACATGACAGCTGCTAATAATCAAGAATGTTTTAACACTTGCACTCAACTCAACTTTCTATTGTGATAACGCATATTGTCACTGATTAGTATGTTAATCACATACCAGGCTCTAAACTGGTTCAGTTACATGTGATGTTAAATTCACTGAGTTCATCACAAAGATGCTGTTTGCTGGGAACTGGACTCGTTGAAGCCGCCAAACAGAACCTCTGGGAGAAACCAATGGACTCATCATCTTTTTCTAGTCAGAGCAGAGTCAATGAGCGGCTCTGTGAGGAGGTGGTTTGAGCTAAACGCTATTAAGAGCATGAAAACATGCTTGTAATGTTAATATGTTGATGTTAAGCAGGTATGATCATGTTCACCAGGCTAGTTCACAGTGCTAACATGCAACTATGTGCACTATTAATAAGCACGTCGTGAAAATCCATCAAATAGTTATTTCAGTGTGGACTAATGCAGGTGGGATTTTGAATTAAGACTTACTATAGGTTTTCTGTGGTGGTCTCTGCCCAGAGCCTGTAAGAAAGCAACACGAAAATAAGAAGTGAGATCATCACATGACATTTGCAATGCAAAACTCCACCAAACACCAAACGTGAGGTTGTGTGTTGATCGAACACCATTTGTGGGTATTTTTCCTGCCACATGTGAAATTCTATGTCAGCATTTGTAGCAGTAGCATTTACACTAACTGCTCTCATTTCTTTTAAACCATGTAATAGTAGTAAACCAGATGGGCAAGACTCTATTACAAAGAAAGATCATCACAGAAAAATGACAATTATGTACTTGGTCTGCCAACAACTTTCCTGTGATTGTCTTGGCTTCTGCAACTCATTCAATTGTCTCTGCAGTGCCACAAAATTCTTGTTTAATTACTCGGACATGCAAAATGGTTCTCCCTTTATCGATGCTGCCATGTTCAGAACCAAACAAAGACAAGGGAGTAAATATGCTTGTATCCTAACTGCTCGCCTTAGATCACATGCATGTTGGTTGTGAATGAGCTTCATATTTACAGGAATGAAAACAGCTGCAGGATTAGTCTGAACGCTCACATACAGGAGAAGTACGATTGGGATTTTGTGGTTATGAAACGCCATGGTTGGTAGATTCTGTGCAGCCAGAAGCGAGCTGATAAAGACATCATCTAACATTCCTGATAAGAAAGTTACTATCTGTTCATTTTCTGACTGATCTAAATGGGAGTTTGTTTTGTCTACACATTCATAGAATCTCACTTTGTGAACAGCAACAAACTTTTTCAAGACTATAAAAAGTTTGTGCACTGATGTTTGGACAAATCAATAACTCGATGTTATTCAATCTGCCAACAACGGCCTGAATTGGTCGATACAATAATACGATTAAAATGATAATTAAAAAAAGGATAATATGCAGTTTTTTACATTTTTCTTATTGCTAAATTCCATGAAAAGGTCAAAACCTTGTTCCTTATTCCTCGATGCAATCGATGTTCAATGTTTCCCCAAAACACACAGTGTCACAATCACACAGCTGGACTGGGTTATACGACCTTTTACTAACATTAATACTGGCACCGTGGTCTAGTTTGGGTAAATTCCACACGTACCATCATTCTGTTGTGAATACTGAATACTCACTCACTACAGGCCTGTGTCCATGGCTGAAAATAGTTACCACCAAATGCACAATGTACTTCTATATGAGTAAGGTTCCGTATCAACTACATGTTTTGATGTTTTAAAGCATTAATTCGGCTTTTTCAATAAGTAAAATGTGTAAAATAATCACTGTTACTCTTGAAATAAGACATGTGATTACATAAACTTGCTCACTGGCACTGCGTTGACTGTATCTCATCACGTGGTGAGTTCTATATTGGTCCTTATCACATGTCATTGTGCAGACTTTAATTTTATCATGGTAAGGGTGAGTTTTCACTCCAGCCCATCTCCTTTATATTGACCCTGACTTTTACAAACTGTTCAGTAATGTGTCTGACTAACCAGACAAGACATTTAAGACATTCTGTGTGACTTGCACTGAGCCAAAACGTCCACGAGGCCCATTTTGTCTTCCCCTACATCTCATACCTCGACTTCCTGTATGGCCTGCACGTGGATGTTGCAGCTCCTGCCACGTTCCTCAAGAGCAGAGTCAAATGCGTCCATCAGGATGATTCTTTTCAGGCCCGGAGTCTCCTTCCTCTCCACATTTTCCAAAAGCACCTGAGCTTTTTCTACTTTGTCACAGATGACCGTGGAGATGTCAGCTGCAACGACACAAGCACACAAGAGCACACGTACCCTTGTGTGAATAACAGCAGAACAAAAGAAGGCACAAAAACATAAAGAGAGAGACCCAGATGTGGGTTTGGGGTTCATTGGAAATCTGATTTGATGTGCTGTTAATGCCTCTTTTCAGTTCAGTGGTAAGTTCAGTGTATTTTGGGTTTTGTTACACATTACATAGCAAAGTATTGTTTGTAAGATTAATAGATCAGCAGCTCTCATTTACAACAAAGTTCTCACGTTATAATTGCGTCTGTTGCTTCTGTAGTTGTTACTGTAAATAAGCTTTTAGCCAGGAAGTGTGTGTGAGGCTGATAACGATGCTTCCAGTCACCAGTGAGGGGAGCTCCACTGCTGCTGTGTGAGCTGCTGTTTCATAACCCACACACGTCTTATGGTGTCATCTCATTTGTTCTTCTGAGTATTCCAGTGTGTATTAGCGCGACCGTCACTTCGAGTGTGTGTGTTCTTACCGGTGTTAATGATGAACCGTATGGCGTCGGGGCCCAGAGTGTCATAAAGTGGAACCACCACCATGGAGTAAGTGTAGCAAGCAAGCTCTGAGATGATCCACTACAATCACAAGTCAGGGGTCAAAGGTCAGGAGTGTAACAATGGTATGCAGTGAAACAGAGACAACATGACAAAAAAACACTGAGACAAAGACGGAGAGCTGAGCGTCACCTCTGGCCTGTTCTGGGCAAACACTCCTATGAACTGGTTTGGGTTGGGCTTACAGCCCTGGTGCAGCAGGCCAGAACCCAAGTGCTCAGCCCGGGCCATCACCTACAGAGTGGGAAGATGGAACAACAACTCGTTAGAGTGGGTGGAACAAATAAAATCTAAAAAGAACAAAGTAAAATAAAAATAATCAAGAAAGGAGAAGGATTCATGTGAAGCTATTTTAGAAACTCTACACCTCTACTCTACTCTTTCACCTTCTTTGTAAAAACTACAGGAGGCAGGACTTGTCCTTAGTGTTGGGAGTTTGACTGAAAGCCTGATACTAGTTATTAGCTAAATTTGGATCCACGTTGGTGATATCATCGGTTTAACTCTCAACACGCTTCAGTGACACTGACAGCTCATCTTACCCACTTACAAATATTCACAGTTTTCGTCATTATTGGAAAACTGCACAAGCTTCTACTGTGTAAATTCTTGAACTGCCAAAATGTCGTGTCTCAATCTACAGTCATGTTGAAATCAAATCAGAACAAACAGGATTTGAGCTACTTTACTAAAACAGCGTAATAACTTGTGCATAATTGTTGTGCCTGATGAATGAATTGTGCAGTGTTTGAATTAAAGAATGCAGCGACCTCTCTCTGATTCTGTAAACAAACCCGGCTTTGTCTTCCTTTCCAGGGAATTACAGTGGAAGGAAAAAAGAAGAAGATTTCCACCCACCTCTGTCTTTTAAAAACATGATGTCACTGATAAATGTTGAAGGTGGCGTAATTCACATAGTTCATCTACAACAATTTGTACATCTCTCGTCTGAATAAAATTCCCCGCCAACCACCATGACTGCTCTCCAAGACAGGGCAGGTTGTCAGTTGTCAGCCGTGCTCAGATTTGTTGGAACCTAAAACTGCTTCCGTGGATGTTGGAAGTTTTCAGCTGCTGTGAGTAAATATGTAAGAAAGCCTCCAATCGACACGCACGGCTGGATATTTAAAAAATGATTTAAAGTAAAACTGCCATTAACACTGAGATCCTGACGCTGTCTTGTTCTAAACATCAACTCGATTGCTGTGATAAAATCATTCAGGCCTTGACATTGTTGGGAGTTGTGCTTTTTCTTCCTGTACATACAAAACATATAGAAGGACAATTCAAAAGCTGTCAGAATATTAAATTGGTTATTTTATCTATTTTCAAGTGTATGTTTAGGCACGTTGTGCACAGGCAAAGACTGTGGTCTGATGTTATACAGAAAAAAAGTTCACAGACACAACATGTTTATTTATATTTAATCAAAACCATGATCTTACTTTAACCTGAACCAAAGTCCTGGATTAGCAAACCCATGTCTCTGATGTGAGGCTTCATTTGAAAAGCTACACTTTACAAAGATAAATGTATGTTTCCTACAAAAACCTGGATATAAAGAGAATTTATAAAAGTATTTATGTTGTTGGCCAACTACAGAGTGGTAATTAATCCTTGTGTAATCAGCTCATTCTAACACAGAAGACACTTTCTACTGTATATGTGTAAATTAAATATGCATGTGTTTGCAAACTCACAAAATGCATCTTGAAAGCTGAATAAAATATAATTTTTGTACTTAGAAAAAGCTGTAACAAAGTCTTCCATTGCGCCTCTGTTGCTTTCATATGTAATCATTATTTCTGCAGGATAGATAGCCAGTGATTTATGAGCTATAGCCATAGTGTAAAAACAGCGCAGCAAGATGATGAACTAACAACCTACATGTCATCCAACGTCTGTAACGTCTGTAAGTTAATTATAACTTTGACTCTAATGCTGTTGCCCTCTAGTAAACCTCCATTGCAACATTTTACAGCCGGTTTGTTAATGTTTGCAGACTGCTGTACAGTTTTAGTTGCTAGGCAGAGTGAGTGCTACAAAGCCTCTCTGTTACACAAGCTGTAAACTACAATATAGTGATTCCCTATACAGTTACTGCAATAGTTTGGGTTAGTTTAGAGCTCATCAAATGTCATAACAAACCTGTTAATTAGAGATAATGATGTTTGAGATTGGGGAACAGAGAGCTGCAGAATGTCTTCACAGAATAAGCTTATTATCCGACTGTTTGAAGAGATTTTTACAAACTAAAATTATAATAATGTTGTGATCAAAGCCACAACTGTAGGATTTGTTGGAGTATTTGCCTGTGATTTCAAATGCAGGTCACATCTTTATCACGCTCCTTCTACATGCTCCTCTGTTCTCAGATAGAACTGTGCTTGTTAGAAAGAGATAAGATGTCCCCTGCATGGCACTAACCTCTTTATAGGAGATCCATTTGTAAGGTTGGTTAGGGAGCCGCGAGCCTAAGCAAGGTCCATCACCTGTTGAACACACATTAGGAGGAGAAAACCCCACTTTAAAATCTATATGATGGTGGAAAACACATCACACGTTAACATGCTATTAGCAGAGACAGATTTTAAACATGATGCTGAAACAAAAATTGAAGTGAACGTCATCTCAAGTGAGAATCCTCCAAGGTTTTAAAGTAGGTTTCATTCTAACTCTTCTTATTAAATAGTTCCTTGCTGAGCTGCAGTGGTGGACAGTAAGACACGTATTGGAACGTATCCAGATGATGGACTAATGCAGGCTGCATTGCACAGAACAGAGGCTGTGGGTTTTCTCCTTCATTCGTTAATATTATGACCCGTTCAAACAGGAGGGATGATGACAAAGAGCAAAGACTTTTCTGCAACAACACAAATTACAAAATTCCTCAAACCCTCATTACACAATATTTAGTTTCCCAACTAACTAACCACTGTGTTATTTCAGGCTTAAAATAAATGATTTATTCAACCATAAAGACAGAATGACTTTTTAACCTGTAGTTATCTATCTGAGCAGGTGCGCAACTCGATCAGATAGAAATATCTCTGCATTGTGAGTCAATAAACTCTCTGGCTGTGAGGCCTGACACTGTTACTGTTAGCAACGATGGCCATCACCTTGGCAACTAGAGGGCTCGTTTTACCTCCAGCAGCAGGGACACGATTGGAGGTTTTACCATCAGACCACAGCGATGTCAGACTGTGTGCTATCTCTGTCTGCAGTGTTGCTCACATGCATTAAAAAAAAGAAGTGTGTTTCTGTGAATGTGTGTGTACCTGCTCGTCCAGCAGTGTTTTTGTATTCCTAAATGTATTCTGTCCTACGTAGTATTTAAGGTTTGAGTTGCAGATGATGAACTTCTCTCATTTAGATATTAGCAGATAAATTGTGTACATGACATAACGTGTCAGAATGTGTCCATTATCATATAGTGAATCAATGTGCGTGTTGTACGTGTGACTATAAATCATTAGCGTCCCCGTTGTGTCTAATGGTTTATTGACTGCAGTTTTTTATATTACTTTTACACATCTCATCACCTCTGATTTGTCCTTTGTTGACTCTATTGTATATTTAGACTGTATTATTTGTATTTTAAGCTATGTTCTAAGCGTGCTCTTGTTAAAGAGAGTTTTAATCTCTGTAAATATTGAACTTGTTGTAATTATTGTAATTGTATTGTAAAACCAGTCCGGGTCCATGTATATTACCCACCAGAAATACGGAGGCCTCTCTGGAAGACCTCATACATGGTTGTGGCGTCATCATGGTAATGTGTCAGCAGCTTGGTCCTGTCGCCCATCATGGACCGGCGACCTCCACCCTCATGCTGATGCACAGAGAGACAGAGTGTGTGACATCACAAATCATTTTCAGTGTCATCGATACACAGCTACATGTGATGAAGACGTGACTTTATGCTGTGACGCTAAAAACATAATTTGCATAAGAAAAACAAGATCAACGACTTCTTCATTATAAAGACCGTGTTGAATAGACACTAAGGCCTCTGGGAGGGTTTGAAGACATTCGGTTCTCCTGTTCCGTCTTTTGTCAGCTCATATATATAAATATCTACTGAGCTTTGTCACGTAGCCCTGTGTGTACACTGCTGGAGCATTCTTATTTCTAATGAAGACAAAGACTGGTAAATTAAATTCCTCTGTGCAAATGAGTCAGGTCAAAAGGATTAGGGCATGTTATTAAACTCACAACAGCACTGACCTGGAATCCTGTGTGTTTGTCTGTGTGTCTTTACGTGCACATGTGTCAGTCATCCTGTCGAACCACTACTTTAAAACACTTTTACCAACAAAACACCTCGTAGCCACAAAAAGCCTTTCAGGGGAGTTTCACACTGGCTGACGACACATGCTGCCAGTCTCGGTTGTCACTGAGAGGGCACAGGGCTGTGGTGTGCACGTGTGAAAACTACACAGAAATAAATGTCTTCGCTTTGGTTGGAACCGTGGTTAAGGTAAACCAGGACAGGGGTGGATTCAAGGGCATGTTGGGCACTCGTAGCACTGAATGATGTCAAAACAAGCAACACCGCGGTTTAATAGAGGCTAAAGTTTGTTGTGATGTTATTTTAGGACATGTAATGTAATATATTGCAATTTTACATTATTAATATGTGAAGATTGCAAAATGTTTTGATCTGAAGGTGGAAGCTTGATGTTTTGTTAATAATAAACCATCAGGAGGCCACAGTGTCTGTCAGTTTTATGATCAGACTGCTGATTGTCCCAACAAGCCCCACATATCTAGTCTGACAGGTAAAACTCAGGGCAAAAACAACAAACAACCCCAGTGCACTCCTTCTTATGACTTATTGCTGTGAGTGCATGAAAGCAACTGAAGGTGACCTAAATGAGTGTATCAACATTTTTATTTTTATCAACTCAGAGCTTTTCTTATCTGGGGCTTTGCAGAGCGACAGTAAAATATCAAACATCCAAATCAAACAAAAGCTGGAAGTGTAGGGAGAGAGAAATACAATTGTTAATATTCTTCATGTGTTTGTGAAGTAGTTCACAAATACTCTCTAAAATACTGTTCCAGTAAAGCAGTAAAAGGCAGTAAAGCAGTAAAACCCTGCTCCAATTTACCGGCACCTCCTCAGACTGGTGCTGCAGGCTGCAGGGCGGCTTGATGGGGCGTGGTCTGGTCGCCAGCCAGTACGTAAGCACGGCAGTCAGCGCACCGATGCCCACCAACGTGGAGGTTGGCAGGGAGAGGAAGAACTGGCTGATATCATCCATCTCTGGTATTCTCAGGCCACTTATCATCTCCTGGGCCTGCATCTTCTCCATCAAGGTGGAACTCAGCTCTGCGGGAAAGAAGACACTAGTTAGTTTGTAGTGTTTCAGCCATGTTAACAAAACTATCCTCATACAGAACAATTTGGTAAAAGAGACTTAAAATATATGTAATCAATATTTTATTCAGCTAAATCAGGTACAGCAGGCGATGGCTTTGACATTTCTGATGCACTGTTGTTAAAGAATAGAAATAATCTGAGAATACATGGCTATAAACAGTCCAAGAATTCAATTCGAAATACATTTAAATCTGCAAGCAGATCATGTTCAAACCCACAGACTCTGCATACGTCTATGTTGTAGCGTTACACTTTCCATTTTGTCTGACCTTCATATTTTCGCAGAGCCTTCTAAGGGTTGAGAGACCAAAAAGAAGAAGAGGGACTGAAACAGATAAAACCACAGTCTGGCACCTGACACCGGACTGCAGCAGTAAGCATAAAACTGACCAAAGACAACTATGTGAAAACGTGATAAACAGTCCACAATTCCTGGTTTAAAAAGATCTTTTACTTCCACAGTCAATAAACTCTAAATAAAAAATTCTTAACTGTTAGTAAAACATTCAGATTTCAGCTTAAATAAATGAGCAAAGATTGAAGGACACGCTGAATTCTTCAGTTCAAACGAGATGTCAGATGTTACAGACGCACACATCAGCATCATGACACGTTTATTTATTCATGTTTCACACATAACTAAACCCTCCTACAAAGTTTCAGCTTGAAACACGTGATAATCTTAGTCTCACTACAGTGGTTAATGAATATATTTAGCCTAACTAGTCCTTCACCCAGTTCTCGTGACCTTAAACGCATCTGTGCTTAAAAAAGGGGTCAGTGGGTGTTCCCCCACGTTCCTGGTCTTACTGTAAAAGCAGCTCATAGATGGTCTGTAGTGAAGTATGGAAAAGTGGTGGGACTGGTAAGTAGATAAAACACACACTTGTCACGCATATTGCTCATTACAGCTCAGCCTCCATCACACACACACACACACTCAGTGTAAGATGCATAATTTAGCTGAAGGGGAGCTTGACTGCAGCGCTGACTGGAGGGTTTCCTTCCCTCCCTCGGGGAAATGAGTCAGAGACAGCACCACCTAGCAGAGCGAATGGCATCGGGGCATTGCTGCAGCTCACAGCCAATCAGAATCACTTCCTCTGTGCTCGCCGTCTCTTCCCCCGACATATGCACACACACATACACACATGCACAGAACCACGGACACCAACGGGCTGACGGGTATAAATATCTGAGACCGTGGGAACGCCGACTTCCTCATTTACTTATTATGCGAACAAGCGCTAATGTCTTCACTAGCTGAACTGTATCAGACTGCAGAGGGCGGCTACCAGCAGCTTGTCTGCATCTGTATCTGTGCTGGTGGTGATGATGGCACTAAAATAACCCATTCTATGTTCTGTGGCAAGAACGGGCCTGCTGCCGTTGGTTGCATGCACCTGACACTGTCTCATGAAAGGCCTGGAGTCATGTCTGCGAACAGTTGTTTGATCTAACATGAAAGTATGGTGTAAATCTAAGATATCAAAGCTCACTCAGCACTGCCAGAAATACAGTTACGATGGGGAAATGATGCATCCTTTGTTTGTTTGTGCTTCCCAGCTCAAAAGTAATCATCAGCGTAATCTGACTGTGTGGGTTTTGAACTGCAGAATCCAAACTCCAAATATCATAAAATACATTTGATGATAACACACATTAAAGAACTATGTGGTGTAATGGCAGCGTGCAGTGCTGCTGTAGTATGTTGCTCCTTACTGCTTAAGGATTACACATAATAAACATGAGAATAGGCATGCTGGGAAGTCACGGCAAAGTTTAAATCATAGCTGTTAATCATAAACATGCATCTCTGCCGACAATTAAAAATTCTATTTTCTTACTGTGTTTATGATATTTTTATAATATTTTACCAAAACAAACCTCGTACACTTTGACATAATCAAAGGCCAAATACCAGCACACCCATCTTATCACATGCTCCAACGCTCGCTTGTTCTTACTGTAGTAAGTAGTTTCTACGTGACACAACCCACAGAAACCAACACACACACACACACACACACACACACACACACACACACACACACACACACACACACACACACACACACACACACACACACACACACACACACACACACACACACTGAGCAGTCAGCACCTCAGCAGTAATCATCTATAGTCATTTGTCACCACATTTACATACTACGAAGTATTGCTCATCACTTCCACTGCTGCGATTCGCGGCGAAAGCAAATGACCTTCATCTGCTCTACAGTAATTCCCTGAGATGCTTCTTTCCCAAACTTTACTTGTGCTCGAATCCTCTTAACGCAACTCAACTCTAGTTTCTGTTGAGACAGAAACCATCACCTGTAACTGAAAAACCACAGCATGACATATCCCTCTGATGAGGATAAAAACAGTACTGAGCGTGTATCATCACAGGACTCCCTGCTTCTCTTTATTTTCTTACTGCGCTGATAAGTTGTTTCCTCTTTTTTCTGTTGTCCGTTTTTTTGTTTCAATGCAGTTCTGATAAATTTGCGGGGGAATTAAGAGTTGCTCAAGTGCTGGGAAATGTTGAGCACAGCAGCGACTAAAAAAACAACTAAATGCTCCTGAACTAAACAAAGCTGTCCTTTGGCATCTGTATGGATGTTGAACCAGTTACTACTGTCAAATTTAATTCTGAGATCAGTCGTCCTGCCCTGAGAACACACTGTGCACAGCTGGAGTCTGTCCGACTGTAATGCTTAATTACTGTAAGGACACGACTAACTAAAAACATAAAACATAATCTGGCACAGTTTACACAGCCTGGTGGTTTCAACTGGGAGAAATATGCTTCAGTGCAGAACAAAAAGAGATTTATATCAGGAACTTATACAGAGAATGCACCACTAAGTGGAAGGACACTGTTCCCGTTAGTTATGTAACACAGAACGACACAAAGAAAACATCTTAAACAAAAACTCGCTTGATTTTCCTTCATCATGTCATTTTTGTACCCATTACAAAACACTCCTCGTTGACCTGGTGCAGATTAGAACCATGTTGCCTTCAAGAAATTTGGGAACTTTATGTTTTATGTTAACAAGAGTGACGCTGCAGAGAATATAACATTTTTCCAGTCTCTGCTGAGCCAAGCTACTGTAGCTGGCTGTAGTTTCTAATTGAACTCTCAGCTTAAAAGCAATTGAGCATATTTCCCTGTGTCACACAATTCCTGTAATGCTCAGACATACTGTGAGGTGGCTACTGATCCTTCAAGGAAACCCTTTCATACACATTTATTTTCCACATTACAGCACATATCCTCTACCTCGTGCTGTAGTGCTCCACATTATACGCTACAGCTGAACAGTTGTGATGGGAAGATCAATGCCAGAGCATCAGCCAAGCAGGCATCACAACACACACAGACAAGATCATTTCCATGTCAGCATCATGCCAACAGAACACGAGTCAGAAAACCAAACAAACAAACCTCCCTGCTGTGAAACACGAACCAGCATCAACAGAAATCCACCATGTTTATGTTCTGTGGGGCAGAAACACTAATCTGACCAATTCTATTTCACATCTGCTCCGATTGTAAATATACAGTCTACCTGATCATTGTTGCATTTTTACAGAAAGATTTAGATGCTGATCTTTGTTCTGTTTTATTAAAAAGTTGCCAAAGCACTGGTCCACATTGTGATGAAACTTTATATTGACTCAGCGTGACAGATGACGTGTTTATTTACTTACTTTGTCCGCTTGTTGGCCTGCATGCTCGACTAATTTTGTAATCAAAGTCCAAATGTTCCCTAGACACCCCTGTGGGAATACTTAAATCAAAGTGAGCTGTTTAGATGACACAAATGCATCTCACTGTGTGTGTTTAGTGCTGTGCTCAGTGGCTAACATGGCTCGGCTGCAGAGACGACACAGACATGCTGGATTAACTGGTGAAAAAAGAGGCTCTAAATATAGACAGACTCCGTAACCTACAGACACCACTGTGCTGATAGCTGGAAAAGAGGAGGCTGGAGAGAGTGCGTCTGGTTACAAACGCAGTACTGCACACACACACACACACACACACACACACACACACACACACACACACACACACACACACACACACACACACACACACACACACACACACACGCTCCATCTCAATCACCAGAGAAACAGAACGAGACAGAGAAAATAAACAGAACGGTTCCTGGGGACTGACTTAGTGGTAGCATTAAAACGAACATTACTACGAGTAGTAATGGGGCAAAAAGTGAAGGTTATCCTTTATTTAACTAATGTTAAATTATCAATTTAAAAAACAAACATTCTTTTTAAAGCACATTTAACATTTAGTGATATGTGGTATATATATGATATCAAGTCAACTGTATTCATGTAAGTTTGCTTTATAAAATTAACAACACACTAAAATAATCCGTCCATTATGTTTCCTGCTTTTGTTTTTTGTGCCAGTGAGTCACAAAAGACAAGACAGAATTCTGTCCATGTTAAAATCATTAGAATGCATTTTGCAATAAAGCTGTTAAATGCAACATTCATGTGGTTGCAAAGCATTCAGATTTTACTGGCAATGGTTGAACTACAGCTGCAAATGATCCTGCCCTGCTGACTCATAATGGGACTCCCACTCTTGGCACCTGTTTGAGAAAGAGCACGCTTTCATGTGGATCCTGCAGGGTTAAACAAACCAGCAAATTCCACAGAACAGACATACTAGCACACCACACTGTCCGCCAGCAGCAGGAGCCTCGCAGCCTGGTCGACTCTATTTGGCTCCGGAAAAAGATGCAAACATCCAACTGCCTGTTATTGTGTCTTACTCTCTTTGTTCTGCTCTTGTTTGCTTTTTCCAGTTCTACTGCCAAAAAATATTTATCTTATTATAAAAGACAAAACACAGGAAATCAGGAAGTAATAAGGGCAAAATCTGAAGTACACAGACGATCACCTTTACATTAACCTCTGGTGTTGATTCACTTAACCCACAGTATGCTTCACCTTAGGAAGTGAGACTGTAGCAGGGTGTAGTTCTGGTTGGGAGGCAATAAACACATCAGACCTCTTCTCTGTACAATGTCTGTGTCCCATTTCCTATATTCCCGTACACGTTCCCATATATATCTCAAACATCGGTGAGATTCAAGAGGCTCCTCTGAGACATGCAGTCTTCTTCAGTTTAGATGCTGACTGGTATCCTTCACTCAAGGTGACTCTAAGCTGGACTCCGTCTGGACACAGACTGAATGTTTCTTTTCTAAAAACCTTCTGTTTGATGCAGACGTCTCAAAACATAAGACAAACGTTTCTTAGTGGTTCAAACAAGGCTGCATGTTTAAATTTGCACAAATATTTACATGATTATTTCAGATAAACTGGGTAATTTACTCATTTACTCCTTTCTGTTTCAGTGTACGGCACTGGTTGGTCTCCAAATCTCTGCCCTGTAGTAACCTAAATCTAAATAACTCACCCCAGGGACACACATGCACAAACTTGCATGCACGCACGCGTAACACCCCCGTTGCCCTCTAGCACGATTGTTGCTTCAGCTGGTGTGACGGAGAGACAGCAGGTCAGCAGCATCCCCATCAGCACCAACAGGGACCTTTACCAGCGCAGAGTTTAATTTGTGAAGCGACGCGCACCATGATCACGCCATCACGCCATGACAACTGAATTAACTCCATCATCGCTATAGGTTTGTTGGGGGATCTGAGACCTGATGTAATCTAGATCACAAGAATAGCATAATAATAAAGGTTTATTGTAATGTAGTAATGGTTTTTAGAAGATTTATTGTAAATATGATTCTAAATATGATTCTGAATGTGTTTGTTCCTGAATGAGCAAAAGAAGAAGAAAAAGAAGAAGAAGTCCCATGACAACTAGAGTTGTGGAAATTGCTAATGAGCGTAATTGAAAAGCTGATACAGTCCTTCTCCTCTTTTGATTAGTGTTTTCGTTTATGAAATGCTTTTGTTAACAGTTTCCTTCAGAATTGAATCACAGCATCTGTCTGTGATGTTTCTGACTGTAGCAGAGAGACAGTATCAGTGCCAACGAAATCTAATCTTAAGTGAGTTCTGTCAACACAGCAAACAGACCAGTTTATCTGACACAAGAGAATCAGATTCAATGAGAAAAGCTGAATCTATTGATAAATTAAAAAAACGTACAACAAAAAAACTGAGGAAGCATCAGTCGATATGCAGTTGGCTGCAAATCCTGCCAGATGTGCACCGTCAAACGCTGCACTGGGGAAACATAACACAGACTGTTATATCCATTACAAAACATTTAGAGTACGTACTGTGCATGCACAGCTGGACGGGAAAATAAACAGTCGAACATTTTGTACTGAAGGATGTACCTCAACTGTGACACATGCTGAAGTCCGATGCATCATGGACCTTCATGCTTTAACCCAGGTTAAATGACTGAGCTCTAAAAAAAGCTTTAATTTTCTTTAGATATAAAGTTTGACTTGAGGATGAATTCCAGCTCAATCAGCTCACATGAAAAGTTAAATGTGTTTCTGAAGAGTCTCCGTGCATCAGTGTTTTATCCCGTCACTTTAAATGACAACATGAGTAAAACATCCCACCACTGTTCGTTAGACATGAACCTCTGCTGCACTGAAGCTGGTTTAAAGCAGCAGCTCCTCGTCTGTTCTGTTCTATCACATGAACACGAGGACACTTTCTCTTCTTCACTCAGGAAGAGTCCGCTTAGCAAAGACTTTGGTCTGGTGTGAGTACTGCAAGCTGTGCAGGTATGAGGGCCTGTGAATGGGCCAGCTTTACTTCCTGTGACCTCTCAGGCTTAAAGTGGAGCAAAGGCAACCCTTCGTCCTTTAAGTCCCGCCCCATCGGCCCATCTGAGGGCCATCACCAATGACAGGCTTCCAGCATGTGGAGATTACCGCCTATTAGCAGAGGGACGGATGACCAGTAGTAACCTCTAGTTAAAGACGTCCTCTTTGGTTTGCTTTTATTATTTAAATGCATTTTTCTATTTTGCAGCTCTGCTCACATCGACTCTCAAGAATCGTTGTTTCTTTTCTATTTTTTAACCGTCAATGATTTTTCATCTCTGCACAGCAGCTACTCCAACTCACTCGCTTTAAAACCACTCCTCCTCATCTCTCTCTGCTCAGACCACCCTCCACAAGTCCAAACCACTACATCTTCCTGTCGCTGTCACTGAGGGATAACTGCACAGACACCGTTAACATCATGTGGACGCGAAACAGTAGTTTCCTCTCTTGAACTGAGATGCAGCTGTAAATCATAAAATAAAACAAGCTGATAGAAGCTTAAGCAACAGGAACTGCCATTTATAAAATTAGAAATGCAGAACCGCAGTAAAACACGCACAGAGAGAAAGTCTAAAAATGCAAATCAGGTAAAAGGTCTAAACTGTAATTGCACAGAAATGTTGAAGCAGCTGTGGTTTAGGCAGCAGCAACTTACACAGGCGTCGAATGCAGCTGGACAGCTCATGAGGTGAGATGTGTGTAAATGTGTAGTGTGTCAAGGGGCCTCAGGCGAGTGTCACATCAGTCTGTGCCAACTAGTGATTACCTGCCACCGGCCAGATTAAGCTGAGGCAAGGAAGAGCAGGGCAGCGGGATGCGTTTCGGCCTAGTGTGGGCCTGACTGGCCTCCGTATCACACCACCCTCAGCTCGACAGACGCTGCTCTCTCTCTCTCAGCACAACCTCCCACCCCTCCCTGCACCACTCTCTCGGACTCCTTCCCCCCACCATCTCCTCTTTCACTAACGCACACAAAGACACGCACGCTGTGATACTATATACATTACATGCACCTGTAGGCAGACATGCAAATAAACACTCCTGCTCTTTTGAAATGTGCACACAGCAACACTTAACGAGGCTGCACCCAGTTTGATTTGACTATCAAAGTGAGAGGAAAGGAAGGCTTGTGGAGATGAGCCGGGGGGGGATTAAGACAATTTTGTTAAGGTGATGAGATTATTTCAGGAGAAAAAAATGGATTTCTGGTTTTCAGTGGACTAAAACCATCAATGTACTCAGCAGACTGATCTATACGAGAGCTGCTTGAGTCAGTGAGCACCATGGTTCAGCACTTTAAGCTGAGCCATTACTGCCCTGCATCCCTCAATAAGAGGTAGAGGAAGCACTGAATGCTGACACGGCACAAAGCCACTCCGAGGGAAAGCTGCCATGTGGACCCAAACTGGCTGATATCACTGATTAGACTGTGGTTAAAACTTGAGACTAATGTGTGTGCGAATCACATTTTAACATCATTAAGTGTTTTTCCTGTTACGCAGCACAGAGGTGCTGCTGCTAGAGCCAGTGTCAGCTGTCACTGTCCTGTGCAGCTGTGAGCCTTGTGTCTCGTCTTGGTGTAGAACATTAAGAAGTATTAGCCTCCTAACACTCAGCCGCACGATGACAAACATTTATTACATCACTGTGCAGATGTAAAAGATGCTGTGCAGTCATGCAGAGTCTTTAATTAGCAGATTATTCCTTCTTATCATCTAAATCACATCAAATTGAAAAGATGTTTGTTATAGTTAAGTCATTAAATATTTTAGCGGTCATGTGTTGTGTAAACAGACCTGTCGTCTTTAAATACTCAGAGCCACAGGGGGGGCAAAGCCACCCCCATCACTTTAATTAAAAATTGAGGAGGGAAAAAGAATAGGCTTACACACTGTTCAGGGCTACACTAGAAACTAGAATTAATTATTTATATTGAGCAGCAGCAGGGTGCTGGGATGTGATGCCGGGTTAAAGGTGTAATGAATCCCCCCCCCCCCCCCCAGGTGGGGTCTGGCTCTTCAGTCTGTTCAGTCCCTTTTAAACTATTTGGGGAGTTCATTCTGATTTGCTCTGTCACTTATTAAATATGCAACACATGCAAACTTCAATATTAATGCACCAACTAAAACCCAGCTGTTACTGATTGTTTGTCACTTAGCAACCAGGCAGAGGATCTATACTCTACGGCGGAGTAAGAAACAATAGAACCGGGGATTATTCATCATCACGATGCAGTAAAAGCCGAACATTTATCATGTTTTCTTTTTTTTAAATGACAAACTGCATTCAGCAACAACTCTCCACCTTAAATCGAGTCGAATCTGCTGTTTAACACCGGTGTGATCGCTCAGTGCACCGAGGGGCGTTGGTGGAGGCTCCAGCAGCGCATGGTGCTCTCTCCAGTTTACAGGTAGGCCACAGGATTTCAGCACCCCTCTCTCCTGGACAGCTCCGTCCAATCAGACGCGCTGATTTGAAGCGCGTCATCCTTCCTCATCCTCCTCATCTTCCCCTCCTCCATCCCTGAGGCATGGCGGAGGACAGCACAGACAAAATGCTGACTTCACAACCGGCTTCCTGCCAATCTGACATGTTAGAGTCTGAATAAAAACGTAAAAGATGGATGTTTGAGCTGCTTCCTTCAAGAGGAAACGAGCAGCGTCTGAGAGCGGCTCTTATAAGATGTGCGCTAATAGGTTTCTTTGTAAATGACGCACAATGTCACACGACCTTAGCAGCCGGTGCCGGCCTCAAACGCACAGGTTGTAGCTCTACAGGCCTCTAACAACCGATGGCAGCTTTAGTCTGTGGGATATAATAAGATTTTAAACGCAGAATACAAACAATTCACTGCAGAATGACCCACACGCATGCAGCCGCGTGGCAGCGTGTCCGCGCCACAATACCTGATCAGAGATAAAGCCGGGCCGAAAGCATCCCTCGATGTGTGGCCCAGTAACCCCGAAATGCTGAAGCAGGAGTTCGAGCCCTGTGGCTGGAGCTGGAGGCTACAATGAGATATTAGACGCTTGTGTCGAGGTTGAGCTCACACACACACACACACACACACACACGTGTAGCCGGAGAAAAATTCAAAATGTCACCGGCGACATACGGTGCAGGAAAAGAGCGAAAAGCAGCATTAGACCACGATTTAACGCTCCACAACGTAGACTGAGTTCAAATGAAGCAGCAGCATCACAGCAGCTGATGGAAGAAAACGCCGGCAGAGAACGGTTCACAATGTGGCTCAGCCCCTGCGAGACAGGTGCATCGTGTTCAGCCCAACCCAGCGATGCTAAAGCATCAAAAATGAATGAAATGAACAGATCAGACGTGCAGAACTCACCTAATAATATCCAGAGTGACCCAGAGACCAACACGAATGCGAGCATGTCTTTATCATCGAGTCAGCTGTGCCGGTGCAGGAGCGCCTCGAAACTGCAGCATCGACTGCAGCAAGTCGCAATCCGGGAGATTAAGGAGGGGGGCGACAATATATGTGAGGCAGAGCACGGTGGGGGAGCTGAACGGGGGGATGGCGACGTCCAGCTAGATTTACTGAGCAGCCTTCCCCTGAAACAGCGGACTGTGTTGAGAAGCACCCTACGGCCTATTGCAGCATCTCTGCTCTGTGGATTTTCCTCCTTCACCCAGTTGGCTGCTGCGCAATGGCTCCGCTGCTGGATTTAAAGGGCTTACAGGTCGGAGGGAGATGGATCCACGTTAGGGCAACTGGAGATGAGATGCTAGATGCTATGTTAGTGATGCTAAATAAAAAATATAAGAATAAAAAGACACGTTTTTTATTTTATTTGTATATTTATTGTAAAATAATCTCTAATTTGTGCATTTTAAATTCACCTTTACCTAAAATGTACAAAGATGCAGCCAAACTGTTGGTCAGTAATGTATCTGCACCCTGTGTCTGGGAATGTTTGGCGTTTTTCATCTTGACTTATTTCTAAGGGACCTTTGGTTCCTCACACTATGCACTCTACCCGCTCCTGCAGCTGAGCACTTTGCATCACGGTCACATGGTCCAATAAGACACTCCCAGTGCACTGAAGTAACCTTGAGAAAGGCTGACAAAGTGACTGAGCCACTCAGAGCACGGTCACACTTGCACCGACAGGACCAGATCACTGAGATGCAATTTAAGATTTGGGTTATTCTTGCAACAGTGGGTGATTCACTGTGGTTCAATTTAAAGTGATGACATTTTCCATCCTCCAGAATCCAACCATGAATAAATGACTGGCTCCTCTGACTTCTAGTTGAAATTCTACTAAATTCACCTAACAACACTTTTTGACTCCTCTAAGACTCAATGATGAGTTTAAAATTTAAATCTCGCTGTAAGTAAAGAAATAAATCTAATATTTCTCTCTGTCTGAGTTTATTCAGCACAAACTCTCCGGCAGTGACCCACATGCTAACTGTCTTATTGTGCTACCATCACGTGACTGACCTTATTAAATGGGTCACTCGTCAGGACCTCCAATCTGTCACTTGCAACAGCGCCACCCTCCACCCTCCAGCCTCCAGCCTCCAGCCTCCACCTTCCTGCTCTTCCTCTGCTTCTTCTCTGATTCACTGCAGGAAAAACACACAAGACCAGAAACAAACAACAGGCCTGTGACTGAGACAAACAATCAAGCTGTTTAAGAAGTCAGCGTGGTCAAACACACTCCACATCGAGTACAAGCAGTAGTTCTTCTTTGTGTTTCAGTGTCGTTACCTGTGACCTGCGACCTGCCAGCAGCTCTCCAGGACAGTGAATGTGGTTGTGTGAGGATGTAACAGCCACTGAAATTGATTACTTAGGGTATTTATTTTGCAATGTGGCCAAAGTACACACAATAGAGAGCAGACAACCTGCTCAATACTGTAAGACACCCCCTCCTGTGCAGTCAGCAACTGTTATCTTATATCACAAGAGAGTTGGGGGTTAGAGGTCAAAGGGGAAGCATTATTGAGATGAACTTTCCACATCTCTCACCTGACAGGGAGGGGGGCTCCTGGAGATTCTTTACTCTCTTTTCTTACATTAAACAATCCTCATCCATTAAAACGAGACTCTTTATCTTCATGAGGGAAAAAGAAACATCCCACGTTTTTAAAGCATAAATGAAAAGAGAGATGTTCCTCAGCCCCTGAGTGACGTTTCATCACGACACTCAGGTTCTAATACAGCAGAACCTGCAGCTCTGTGAGGCCTGAAGCTAAAGCTGCCGCCTGATTCCTGAATGTTTGATATTAACAGGTACATTTAGTCATTTGGAGACGTTCTCTACAGACACAATTACATTTTATTTGATTTTTAATAATCCACCTTCATGGCACCAAGTCACTCTGTTAATGCTGACAGAACAAACAACTTACAATTCAGAGATTAATGTAAAAACCTGCTGAAGGCAGGAGATTAAAGATTCCCTGATGATGTTGGTTTGACCATATGAGGAATGGAAATGTGTACGTTTCTTTAATGTGCACGACACATCCATGTGTCTGTCTGCCCCCGGTGTGTTAATGGTTCCTTTGTTTTTACAACACTGAAGATAAGATACAGACATCAGTTTGACCCAGTCACCCTCTCACAGTAAGGGTCATATCTCACTCCTCTCTTCTTAATCATTAACCGTTTTTGATTTAGATGAACTAAATCAAACGTGTTTGTATTTGCAATAAGTTCATTTATCCAACTTCATACATTGGAGAAAACATTCACCTTAATTAAATGTGTACGTCAGCCTGTCAGGTCAACGTCTGCTCATACAGACCTGGATCTACCGCAGCCATCTGTGTTTTATTACAGTCGGAGGGTGAAACACCGAGTCTCAGAGTTTACACAGAGTTAAAAAGTGGCAGACGGGGTCAAAGGTGGAGAGTAAAGGCACAAATTAATAACAAATAGAGAAAGTGGGGAGATAAGAAACTGGAGGAGGAATAAAAGAGCGCTCCCAACACTTTACCAGTGTCCTCCACCTTCTCTCTAAGTTCTCTCTAAGTTGAGGAGCATAGAAAACAAGATGCAGGATAAAAACACTTCACCTCCATAAAGCTGAGTTACTGCTTCAGCACGTTTGTGATGTGGAGTGTTGAACGCTTTGTGATGACTCCTACATTAGATTTTTAATTAGATTAAATTAATATTTAGCACAGAGCTTCTGATGAAAAGAATGGACGTTACAGACGCTACAAACCAAACACATCTCAGTGGTTATCACCTTAAATCTTTAGGAATCATGCAGGAATTTACTAGTTTACTATTTATAATTTACTAACTATTACTAAACTTATCAGCATGAGTTCAACTAAGTACCTTTATTTAAGTGCTGTATTTAAACAGTTATATTCTACTCTTTACTACTTCACTAGAGTTTGATAGAAATAATAATAATAATAATAATAATAATAATAATAATAATAATAATAATAATAATAATAATAATAATTTATGCTTTATTTAACCCTCTTGATGATTTCTCTGGACAGACGCCCCCCCTTTTGAAGTTGCTAAGGGTTCAGGGTTCAGTGTTTTGTCCAGGGACACGTTGACACGTGGCCACCAACTGTGTTTGACTGGAACTGCTAACAAACTTAGTTTTTACCTTGTTTTAATTCCAGTAATCAATTCTCAACCCCTCAGCTGTGTCACATTAGCCCTTTTTGAGGGGGCTGACCTCAAAGTTAGAAACCACGGGGCTCAACTATCTGATTAAATCAGTATAATAATGTGAATCATTGTAATCCACAAAATTCCAGGCAGGTATTTGGAGTAAAAGCAGTAGTTTTACTGGCAGCACGGAGGTGTAGTGTTTGTCACTGATGCCTCACAGCTGGAAGAAGCTTTGTTTAAATCTGCAGGCTGTTTTTCTTCTGGACAGTTTGCCTGTTGGGTTTCCTCTGGTTTATCCTGTGCAGTTAGGTGAACTGGTGTCTTGGTGGTTTCTGTAGGTGTGAATATTTGTCTGTCTCTGTTTCAGCCCTCTAATGGGAGAACTACAGCACCTCCACAACCCTGAACTGGAACCAGTTAGGATGATGGATGGGTGGTAGTTTCACTCAAACCCTAAAACTAGTTGAAAACTTCTATATTCTAACTAAAGCGTCCATTTCCCTGCTTATTACGTCCTATTAATAAAAATGTTCAGCTCTAAGGTCAATAGACTAGTTTTGGAGATGAACACTGTGTCCTCACTCTCACAAACTGCACTTACCGTCCTGCACTGATGGGGGTGCTAAACTTTAAAGACGAAGTGGAAAATGTTGCATAAGGAGGCCAGTTTGGGCAAAACCTGAGGAACTGATGCAAGTCACAGCCTGAGTGACTGAAGTTTTCATGGAAAGTTTCTTCATATCTGTAAATTTGAATTATATGTCGTGGAAAATGTTGCAATATATCAACGGATTTGTCTCCACTTTACGTCTCATTTCTTCATCGACAGCTCGATCTGACAGAAAGAAAAAGGTTCATGAAAAGCTGTTGGATTTTAAAATAGCAGAAGAAGAGCTCTGATTCTTCTTCATCACATTTTATATATTTAACTCTAAATAATCGTACTGTGAAAGATGTTTTTGGTAATAATTATAGGGAAACATTGGCGTTTATATGAAAGTCAGTCTACAGGAAAGCATGTGCATCAGCATACAATAAGAATAAAGTCAATTATAACACATTGTTCTCTTTGTCCAACACCTGTGTGTGTCGTGCACGTGCGTTAGCAGGTGATTCTGAAGAGTGTTTGATGTGGCGAAGATTTCTTGTGTGAGAAAACCAGTGGGGTTTATTTTAAAGACAAAACTTCAAATGTGACTTTAAGGCCTGAAGATATAAAAACAAAAAAAGCACTGTTCTAAGACACCAAACGAAACTCCTCTAAAATTCAGATGAAATGGAAACAGTCTGTCGTTCAGAGGCGATAAGTAGCAAGTCGGCTACGTTTACCTCCATAAATGCTACGTGCTGACTGTCCTTAAGTACAGTTTGAGGTACTTTACAGGAGAAACCGACCGCTGCTTGTGTACTTTCAACGCCTCTGATGTTCTCTGTTTCTTCTCTCTTCTACAATACACCCTCTCACTCCACCATCCTCCCAACCTGCACCAGGTCACAGTGTAATGTCAGGGCTTTGACTTGATCCAGTGTCAGTGAATTGTCATAGCAGATGGTCCAAGGGGAGATTGGCTTCTCAAGCAGCTTGCCTCATGCCAAAGCCTCAAATAAAGTCTTATCCTGTAGGTGGCCTACATATTTAAACATACCTTCATTGCATGCTCAGGTGTGGGTTTAATAAAAGATCACTTGTGTTGGACTAGAGTATACCACAGGAGGAGGTGAGGTACAGATTTAAGTTGAAATGTCAGTTGTCTCCTTTTAGGATGCTGTAGAGGAAAGTTCGTTTCCAGATTCACTGATTAAAAGTGAGAATCTGTAGAATAAAAACATGACGACAGCGTTCGATCGTACCTCCACAGCACAGATAATACCACACAGATAACCTTGTTGACTCATGTTCCCCTAAAATAAAGCGAGATCTGCATGTGATGCAAGATAATAAAAAAGTTTGGGTCAGAAGAACTGTTTATTTGAAATGATCTCGTGGGAGAATCATTTTCCACCAACCCTTCACATTTATCTTGCCTCAGACTCATTAAGTCCCGACCTCCTGTTGACATAAAAAGTACCCACATTTGCAAAACAATGTGTAATTTTTCTAATCACCCTGATCTAAACCAAGAACACTTCTGCCTCAGTTACACCTGTTTCCTCTCAGCCACTGCACTGAATTCCTCTAATTTCCTCTTTTCTCTGCAAACACTCTGTCTGAGCTCCGACTGTCTCAGATAAATTGTCTCAGGTAGGAAAACCGGGATGATTTTCCCCTACGACTCCAGAGATATGCCATCATGGGGAAGTCCCAGACAGTTTGCCGGTGAAAACTCCGCAGGAAAACTCCCTGCTTTCCCTCCCCGGACGCGCGCGTACTCGTTGGGCTACACGAACGCGCAGACACACGACACGGGAAGCCCCGAGATCCACAGCAGTGGAGGCTGCAAAAACATGGTGTGGGGTTTCCCACATTCCCACGATTAATAATAAGAAGTGCCACATGACCCTGTATAACGTCACCTCTGGATTTTTTAGGCGATTTATCGATTTAAAGAAACAAAGTGGAGCCTCAGAACTCAAGATGTGCAGAATAATAAGATATCACGTCATCATCTGTTATTTCCAGTCACCCCTGCTTCGGTTTTGTGCACCCACTGCTTTGTTTTTCATCGTTTCAATATGAATTTCATTCACTGCCAAGGATTTGAATGACCGTGAGGAATTGGCCCTGCAGCCTGTGTCGGTTTGTGCCCACACATGCGCTTCCGGCTGAGCCAGGATCGCTTCAGACACCGACTGCATGCTTCACATTCAGCCCCAGCAGAGCACAGAGGAGTGAGGGAGGGAGGCTTGTCCCACTCTGCCTCTGCCGGCGGCTGAAAATTACTACATCATTTCTTGTAAATGCCTGACTTCTCTGCTGAGTCGCTGTTTATACTAAAGGGCTTGTCTCCTGCACATGTTCATCATGCCAGACTGTGGGATGAACTTTGGCATCTGGTGCATATGCGTGGGTGTGTGTGTGTGTTCATCATGATGGTTAGAATAAAAATGCTTCTAATTGATATACGTTGGTGACAAAATACATTTTATATGTTTACATAGGCACCAGTACCATAAATCAGCAGTTATATAATGAGGTTATTATGAACATGCACTGTACCAGGTCAGCTGCATAGACGAAGAATGGAATAGAAAAGAAAATGCAGAGTGAAGTAAAAAAATGCTGTAAATGTGCAGCACGTATTAAAACGTTTGCAATAAAAAGACTTGACTCTGTAACGTTTGCAGAATTTTCCTGTGCAGAATTTACAACAACACAGGCGACAGATGCTTCGGGTCAGTGGAGTATGAGGGTATACGTGCAGCAAACCACCGCAATCAACACATGTTATTAACTTCCTTCTTGCGTTCAGCAGCGTGATTTCTCGGAAACCGGGCTACTGGCGAACGGGAGAGGCTGCGGCGCATGCGCCTGCACACTGTAAGAAGTGTCCATCCTATTTTACTCTGTAGAACATTTAGAGTCTTCAAATCCCATTTTTTCCTTAGACAGGGAGGTAAATCTGCAGATATATAAAGATGATGGTCAGGTGTTCCCAGTGGAATTCATGATTCATTGATTTTGACGATGCAAGAATAAAATATTAATTAGTAACTGCAGTAATCTGCATTTTAGTTCATGTCTCCACAATATGCGCGCATTTAAGTTAAAATGCTGTCATGAACGAGCTTGCATTTGTATAAATCTGGACAGTTTTCTTCAGATACACAATCTTTTTTCCATATCTTTCATAAAAAACAGAATCCCAGACGTCGACAGTCTGGTTTTTTTTTTTTTTATCTTTTTTTTTATCGACATTTTTTACAGCGTCACCAAATCGGGGAATACCCACGATATAAAGAGTATAAATATCTGTGCGCGGCGCTGAGCAGGACAGAAGGGTACTACTTCTGATCAAGAAGAGTCTCCAAGTGGATAAAACAAAGACGAGGAGAAGCTTCTCTGGAACAAACTCAATCCAAACGGACTAAATTCAGCATTTTTCTTTTTGGGATCATAACAAGCGAAGTCTGTAAGTGATTAGATTTTTATTAAATGATCTATTTGCAATGGATGTTTTATTTTTAAGCATTTTTGTTGCACGGAGTTGCTTCTTAAGAATAAATTACCAATATTCTTCATTGCATGCATGTCGTTTACATCCGAAATCCTCACAAATACTAGTAAGGCTTTAATTTTGTAGAGGTCAAGTTTGTGTGATCCGTGCTCACTTTGCTTCAACCTGACTCCAAGTTTTCGACCGAATTTGATGAAGTCGTTGTCAGAATCTGTTTTTTTAAAAACATATTAGTACGATGTGCATGCATCAGTGCAGGAAGAGACTTTTGTCTCGCGCGTAATCGTGGATCTATTGGCGCACGTCTCCAAACGTCTCCTTCCAGCTTTTGAACTTCAAAATAAATCTACGTGCATTTGAAACATTTTTGAATGCAACAGTTTATGAAACCAGTCAGTAATTTTTATTTAATCGGTACTTATTTTAAACGCCCTGTATGCCCTTATTAAAAGTTGACACCTACGCGTTAACGCCCCCCTGTCGTTGTTCATGCCCTGGTCGTGAACTCCACTCACCCTCCTCATGCGCGCCCAACAGGCTGCAATAAATCTGAAGTAAAGGCGGGAGTGTCTTTGCTCTCGCTACAGTTTAATGCACACAGCATTCCTGGTGTATCTAAATATTTCCTCCATTGGTGCATATTTCAGGAAAACATGCCGGTGTCAAGGATGAGGATGAGGCCATGGTTGGAGAAGATGATCGATTCCAACTCCATCGCGGGTCTGACTTGGGTGGACAAGGTGAGATGCTCACTTCCTATTCAGTTTTTTTAATGCATAGTAATGCTCTCTTTACAAATTGGAAAGATTAGGGATCTTTGCAGGGTTGCATTTTATTTTTAATGGTTGCATGCTGCTCTTAGAAAAACCTGCATGGTGGAAAGCAAGTGGAATAGTCAGTTAAATAATGAAGAAACCTCTTGCAAACACATATACTGTGTTCTAAACTAAGAAAAAGACAAAAGATAGTTTGATGTTTGAGCTGCAACTGCGCTATGCAAATAACATTTACATAATTTGAGGTCATGTTAACAGTTGCCTATGAGATGCTCATGCAGTATTTGCAAAGTTGTGCTTATATGCGCCGAATGTTTGGCCACCATCATCCCAACTTAGCTTTTCCTTTGGTATTTTATAGGAGAAGACGATGTTCTCCATTCCCTGGAAGCATGCAGCTCGCCATGGCTGGGAGCTGAACAAGGATGCATGTCTGTTCAAAGAATGGGCCATTCACACAGGTGAGAACACTGTAAACTGCAAACACTGAAGCAGAAAAGACTTCAGTTCTTTGGATGAGAATCTAAACTGAATGAATTCTGCAGGAAAGTACGCTGAGGGCCAAACCTGTGACCCAAAGACGTGGAAGGCCAACTTCCGCAATGCAATGAACTCCCTGCCTGACATCACGGAGGTAAAAGACAAGAGTGTCAACAAGGGCCATCAAGCTATGCGTGTCTTCAGGATGCTGCCTGTCACCTCAAAATCAAGAGGTGAGAAAACTGACAGGAAATGAGAAAGCAATTTAGCATGAGTCAACATCAGCGTGCATTATTTAGTAGCTGTTGATTTTCTATTTTCCTAATAAAGTTAATTTGCTCTAAATGACACTATGAGGTGTTTCAGATTTCACTTGACCAACATGTTTCTTTCCATCTACACAGATAAACGAAGCAAGACGAAGGAAACAAAGCAAAGGAAGAAGGTAAATACTGTAGATACCACAGCTAATGTAGTAATAGACATGCTATTGTGATGCCTCTGCTGCAGCAGCTAGACACACGACTAAATTTGGCTGCTGATGCTTCCACAGAACACAGTGGTCAAGATGGAGGAAGACGCAGACTACAGTGAAACTCAGTCTCCTGTTCATTCTTCACTGCCAGAAGAGACCATGTCCACTCAGGAAAACACGGTGGACAGCACAGTGCACACAGAGCAGCAAGGTGAGGATGAATGAAAATGTTAAAACGTGGTGACACGTAATATTATCATAGTGACATATAATATTATTTGATATTTGGTTCAAACGTCACATCCTAATGTTCGTATACCAGGAGTAGAGAAGAAGAGCTTAGTTTAAAACATGCAGAATAAAGTATATTGAATGCTATTGTTTGCCATCCTTGCAGACTTACCGTATGTGACTTCATCTGAAGTTCCTGACTGGTCTTTGTCGGTTGAAATTGAGCCTGAGGCTTTTCCACACGCCTTCTGCCACCGATTTGAAGTTTCACCTGACCGCAGCCCCGGTAAGACAACAACACGTGTGTCATTCCTGCTAATAAATGGCTTCAAACCAACAGAATGAAGTTCATTTGAACAGATACGTTGGTGTAACTGTACCATACTCACGTCCATTTCCTTTTCTCCATGTCTCTTCCATGTGATCTTCCAGGTTACGACTACACCGACGACATTATCGAGGTAAGCATGAGTTCCTTCTCCTTCTCTTAATAGCATGCATTTTTCATTGACAGGAATACCCATGTTTGTCTCATTCCGCTTGTTCAGCTTGTGTAACAATACCCCAAAACAATAAGATTGACTGTTTGGTGTTAAAAACTAAAGTTGCACAAAATATAGTATACTTAGTCCAGTGTTGCTCTTTCAGATTTGCGAGCAACTGGAGAAAGACTCACACTGGATGTCAAGCAGTTTAGACGGCAAGGGGTTCCTGAGCAATGAAGCATGCACCAGTCCAGGGAGCCAGTGGAGTGAATCATCTTCAGGTAAATGTTGCTAGTTGATAGCTCAGATGGACAACGGGCTCTGAAGTCATCTGCTAAATGTTTGCCAAATAGAAAACACCTTGATTTAGGTCACATCTGTAGGAGAAGTGGTAGTTGAACTGTTATCCAGCGTCCTGACCTTGAATTTCTTCTGTTTGTTTTACAGTCGACGAAATAGATGAGATGCCACAGTACACAACTCTTGGCACAGAGTTCACAAATCCAACAGACGAATTATGGAACAACTTTTGTCAACAGATCCCTCCTATGCTCTGAGAGCATCAGGACAGGACAGTGCTTTGAAACTCTGAACTTTTAAAAAGCTCTTCCTGACCCTACGTCGAGCCAAAAAACTTACATGACACTTTCAGTCTGTGACTGAACGTGTCCACACCTTAAGCTACATACACCGCCCTGCACACATGGATGCTGTGTGTCACAACATCTTGGAGAATTTTCGTCATTGCACCTGAACATGTCTGTGAAATTGTGAAGTCCACTGCTGTTTATAATCTATGTTTCTGATGGGTTTAAAATGAGTTTTAATGTCATACAGGGCATTGACATCCAAATGAAAATAGGCTCACATTAGCCTTTGGCAGGTAGTTAATGTATAGCATAGTACAGGACAATTATCATGTAATTCTTTCCGTTATGCATATACGTGAGTTATAGTTAACAAGATGTAAAATGATCTAACAAACCTCTCAACTTCTGGTGAAAGCTCTATTTCATAATAGCACATTTACTTTTTAAGGCTTAAGGTGATTGTAAATGTTTTTGTATATAGTTGTTTTTGTTTGTGTGTGTTTTTATAAAATAAAAAAATCAAATTTGAAACTCTGGATGAGTATGACTTAAGTTTATGTATGAAGAGTGGGCAGCATAAGTCAGACAGAAGTTATTACACCTGTAATAACTTTAACTGAAATTATTGCAGCTGTGATTCCCAATTAAGGAAATCCATGTTGTCTAGTGCAACATGGCTCCACCTTGTAAGGAACTAGAAATAAGGAAGTTAAATTCAAACATTAATAGTAGTTAGAACAGAAGGTACAGTGGCTATTCTGAAAAATTCTGCTGCAGCGAATTCAGTATTTACAGATAGTTACATTAAAAAACAGGTTTTATGTGTGGAAATTATTTTTAGTGAGTGATCGTATGTGTGTATGAAGTCTCTACAGACAGTGTCCAGAAAGAAAAACATCCCTCACAAAACAGATGAATTACATATCATTAGAGATCAAATCTAAATAAACCTCAATCTGACTTCACTCCACAGAAACACCGCTCTTGAGGGTTGTAGAATCCCTGCAGGTGGCAAAAGCTGCAGCTCATTGTTCCGTCTTAATCTTACTTGATCTATCTGCAGTCTTTGACTCTGTGAACCAACAGATGTTCCTGTCGACCTGAAACATGAAAATGTCATGATAATCAAATGAGTAAGACTTCGAATAGTACGCAACAGGTTTGAATTGAATGTTGTGTGGAAACATTTGACAGTAAATCATGGGACTTCACAATGAAACCACACATTTCTGTGAAACAATGAGATAAAAGCCAGAAACTATGGATTCAGTTTGGACTTTACTGTCTCGAATATGACTTTCAACAACATTCAGATAATCAGCAACTCAGGAGTCTAATTGGATGCTTTGAATATATTGATTTTATTATGAATTGTGAATTGCAGCTGCAGCCATTTGTTAAAATTCAAAGGAGGTGGTTTGCAGCTACATTCTGATGTATAGAGGTTGTTGCCAGAGGAGAAATGCATATTTCTGTCTCATATACATCACATTTCTGTCAGTGTGATTAATGAACATTGAAGAAAGACAAGATTGTACACATAAACACACACGTAAGACTAAACACTTTGGCATCTGGTGGATCCTGGTGGGTGTATCATCATCACACAACATTCGAACAATAAAAATACCTTTAACTCATAAACTTTGATAAGGACAAATACTAACGATATGTTTAGCTATGGCCTACTACTACGACCTTTTGTGAAAACATCTTTGTGGATTATGACCCGAGCACCAATGGGTCAGGTGCTGCACACGGTTTGTGATTGTGTGGTAGAAACACACAGTAAGATTAAAAACCGTGATAACAGTGCAGACTGTTTTCTTCTCATCGTTTTACACGCCAACACAGTGTCATGCTATTCCTCGAAATAGTCATTTAGTCTGACTGGACTGTAGCCTACATGCAGATATTAAAAGGTTAATACCTGCATGTATTCTTAGAATCATACAATAAGACAAAGGAGAGATGATTCAGGCCCCTGAAGGTAAAAGTGCAACAATCAACACGTTATCAAATTCCTTCTTAAACTCAACAGTGAGATTGAGCTGCAGTGTGCAGCTTCATTTACTTATTAGATCAGTCTTCAAATCCCATTTAGTTTCTTAGACAAGGTTGAAACCTGCACATATATGAAGATGACGGTCAGGTGTTCCCAGTGGAATTCACTTAATGTAATGTTATGAACTTTAAATGAAAATGCTGTCATGTGATTTGTATAAATCTGGAGAGTTTTCTTCAGGTACAGAATCTTTTTTTCATGACTTCCATGGATTGGACATTTTTACAGCGTCAGTCTTTCGGGGAAAACCCGCTGCGCCTCTGGAACATATCCAGGTTGGTGTGCGCAGCGCCGAACACTACAGCAGGTTATCTGCTTCAGATCAAGAAGAGTGGATGAAACGAAGACGAGGAGAAGCTTCTCTGAAACAGACAGATGCTGTTTTTCTTTTTGGGATCATAACAAGCGAAGTCTGTAAGTGATTCGATTTTTATTAAATGATCTATTTGCATTGGATGTTTTATTTTTAAGCATTTTTGTTGCACGGAGTTGCTTCTTAAGAATAAATTACCAATATTCTTCATTGCATGCATGTCGTTTACAGCCGAAATCCTCACAAATACTAGTAAGGCTTTAATTTTGTAGAGGTCAAGTTTGTGTGATCCGTGCTCACTTTGCTTCAGCCTGACTCCAATTTGATGAAGTCGTTGTCAGAGTCTGTTTTTGTTTTTAATCATTATTATTATTATTATTTTTACTTATTTTAAACGCCCTGTATGCCCTTATTAAAAGTTGACACCTACGCGTTAACGCCCCCCTGTCGTTGTTCATGCCCTGGTCGTGAACTCCACTCACCCTCCTCATGCGCGCCCAACAGGCTGCAATAAATCTGAAGTAAAGGCGGGAGTGTCTTTGCTCTCGCTACAGTTTAATGCACACAGTATTCCTGGTGTATCTAAATATTTCCTCCATTGGTGCATATTTCAGGAAAACATGCCGGTGTCAAGGATGAGGATGAGGCCATGGTTGGAGAAGATGATCGATTCCAACTCCATCGCGGGTCTGACTTGGGTGGACAAGGTGAGATGCTCACACAGAAACATAACAACATAACCTACGTCTGGTTTTCTGTCTCAAATATTATATCAAAGTATATTCTCCATTGTTATCTTTAAAAAAAATAAAAAATAAAACCTCTTGTGGCACTATGCAAATGATATTCATCATCATATTCATGTTAACAGTTGCCTATGAGATGCTCATGCTCATATTTAATTTTTTTCTGCGCCGAATGTTTGGCCACCATCATCTCAACTTAGCTTTTCCTTTGGTATTTTATAGGAGAAGACGATGTTCTCCATTCCCTGGAAGCATGCAGCTCGCCATGGCTGGGAGCTGAACAAGGATGCATGTCTGTTCAAAGAATGGGCCATTCACACAGGTGAGAACACTGTAAACTGCAAACACTGAAGCAGAAAAGACTTCTGTTCTTTGGATGAGAATCTAAACTGAATGAATTCTGCAGGAAAGTACGCTGAGGGCCAAACCTGTGACCCAAAGACGTGGAAGGTCAACTTCCGCTGTGCAATGAGATCCCTGCCTGATGTTAAGGAGGTAAAAGACAAGAGTGTCAACAAGGGCCATCAAGCTATGCGTGTCTTCAGGATGCTGCCTGTCACCTCAAAATCAAGAGGTGAGAAAACTGACAGGAAATGAGAAAGCAATTTAGCATGAGTCAACATCAGCGTGCAGCATTTAGTAGCTGTTGATTTTCTATTTTCCTAATAAAGTTAATTTGCTCTAAATGACACTATGAGGTGTTTCAGATTTCAGTTGACCAACATGTTTCTTTCCATCTACACAGATAAACGAAGCAAGACGAAGGAAACAAAGCAAAGGAAGAAGGTAAATACTGTAGATACCACAGCTAATGTAGTAATAGACATGCTATTGTGATGCCTCTGCTGCAGCAGCTAGACACACGACTAAATTTGGCTGCTGATGCTTCCGCAGAACACAGTGGTCAAGATGGAGGAAGACGCAGACTACAGTGAAACTCAGTCTCCTGTTCATTCTTCACTGCCAGAAGAGACCATGTCCACTCAGGAAAACACGGTGGACAGCACAGTGCACACAGAGCAGCAAGGTGAGGATGAATGAAAATGTTAAAACGTGGTGACACGTAATATTATCATAGTGACATATAATATTATTTGATATTTGGTTCAAACGTCACATCCTAATGTTCGTATACCAGGAGTAGAGAAGAAGAGCTTAGTTTAAAACATGCAGAATAAAGTATATTGAATGCTATTGTTTGCCATCCTTGCAGACTTACCGTATGTGACTTCATCTGAAGTTCCTGACTGGTCTTTGTCGGTTGAAATTGAGCCTGAGGCTTTTCCACACGCCTTCTGCCACCGATTTGAAGTTTCACCTGACCGCAGCCCCGGTAAGACAACAACACGTGTGTCATTCCTGCTAATAAATGGTTTCAAACCAACAGAATGAAGTTCATTTGAACAGATACGTTGGTGTAACTGTACCATACTCACGTCCATTTCCTTTTCTCCATGTCTCTTCCATGTGATCTTCCAGGTTACGACTACACCGACGACATTATCGAGGTAGGCATGAGTTCCTTCTCCTTCTCTTAATAGCATGCATTTTTCATTGACAGGAATACCCATGTTTGTCTCATTCCGCTTGTTCAGCTTGTGTAACGATACCCCAAAACAATAAGATTGACTGTTTGGTGTTAAAAACTAAAGTTGCACAAAATATAGTATACTTAGTCCAGTGTTGCTCTTTCAGATTTGCGAGCAACTGGAGAAAGACTCACACTGGATGTCAAGCAGTTTAGACGGCAAGGGGTTCCTGAGCAATGAAGCATGCACCAGTCCAGGGAGCCAGTGGAGTGAATCATCTTCAGGTAAATGTTGCTAGTTGATAGCTCAGATGGACAACGGGCTCTGAAGTCATCTGCTAAATGTTTGCCGAATAGAAAACACCTTGATTTAGGTCAAAGCTGTAGGAGAAGTGGTAGTTGAAGTGTTATCCAGCGTCCTGACCTTGAATTTCTTCTGTTTGTTTTACAGTCGACGAAATAGATGAAATGCCACAGTACACAACTCTTGGCACAGAGTTCACAAATCCAACAGACGAATTATGGAACAGCTTTTGTCAACAGATCCCTCCTATGCTCTGAGAGCATCAGGACAGGACAGTGCTTTGAAACTCTGAACTTTTAAAAAGCTCTTCCTGACTGGAGGTGTCATTTCCATTTTTTAGCTAGGACGTAGGGCTCCAGTCTGGGACTGGAGATGTCATTGGGACTGGAAAGACTCCCACTAATATGACGGGTATATAATATAATAATACAGAATAATTATCACATAAATTATATTTTTCCGTTATGCATATGCGAGTATTAGTAATGGGGATGTCAAATCATCTTAATGAACCTCTATATAGATGGTCAAAGCTCTATTTCCATTTTTGCTGATTGTAGATGTTTAATGTATTTAGTTGTTTTTGTGTGTTTCCATAAAATAAAATAAAAAATCCTATTTTGAAACTCTGGATGAATATTACTTACTTTTATGTGTTTACTAACACATTAATTAATAACACAACAACACAACAACTAAATGAAGTTTCAGATTTAGTGTGTTTATTGCAACATGGCTCCACTCTGCTCAAACCACACACCAGATTCTGAGACGTTATAGTTCCCATATTATGTTAAGTCTACTTTGATCATCTTTATAGACATATGACTCTATAATGGTGCCTAAAGACACACATGTTAATTTTTTGTACATTTCTTTTGTACATTTTCTGGTACTGTAAAAAACACCAAACAACATGGACGGTGCTAACTTTATGGATTTATGGATGGACACAGAAATCTCTGTTTTTACTCACATCTGCTCATAGAGCAAAGCAGTGTGTTTGTGTGTGTGTGTGTGTGTGTGTGTGTGTGTGTGTGTTCACCATCACTGTTCTGACCAGGCTACTGGATTCATTTCAAAATTAAAGCTCAAAGATAGACTGATTCTGAGTGTGACCTAAACCTGGGTCTCACTCAAAGTTTGAAGCTGTAAGTGTTACAGTACCAACACCTAATTAATAAAAAATGCTACTGCAAAGAATCTATTATTTGTTACAATTAACTTATTATTTATTTTAACACATAGTTAAACAATTTATTAGAAAATAAATGGTCTTTGAATCTGAAATCTCTTTGCATTGAAACGTTTGTGGACTAAGTTTGGAAATTATTTCTTGATGACTGATGTGTGAAGGACACTGAAGCCTCTACAGTGTCAAACAACAACAACAACAACAACAAAACATTCCCAAAACAGTAAATAAACTACAACATTATCGGAATGGAATCCTATTTAGTGTTTGTATCAGGAGGCTCCAGCTTGTTTGGCGTAACGCTTGACATGAGTAACACAGTGACTGTGCCAACCCGGAGGTGTGGGAGTGTGTGAATGTGAGGCTACATGCGTGCAAAAGAGTGGGAGAGATGACATTTATAGATAATACTATGAATAGTTTGACTTCCAGAAGCTATGACCTGGCCGAGCACTGTGTTTCTAAATATTTCTGTTTTCCAAATTAATAGATTCTATTTCTCTTGGGCTTAAAACTGATTATTATTATTTTGTATGTAACATGAATTACTGTATTTGTCCATCTCTCTCTGGGAATCCCCTATAATCCCCACATATTTTGAGGAACTGGTGTAATTGCACAACACACTGCTGTCATGCATGTTGATGTTACAATCAGCATATATAGCAATAAAAAGCAGTAAGAAAGATTCTGACTGATTCCATAAATATGTCTGTGTATTTTGGGAGCTGCCAGTTTTTTCCATCATGAACCACAGCGCTGACAAAGGACAGCAACAGGTTTATCCAGGTGTTTGCTGGTGACAACGAGCTTCATAAATACACCTGTTGATCCACATGAAACATGTGATGATAATCAAATGATTAAGCCTTGAATACTCTGCTACAAATTTGTATTGAATGTTTTTTGGAAACGTTTGACAGTAAATCACGTGATTCACATGGGACCAATGAAACAACACATTTCTGTGAAACATAGAAATAAAAGCCAGAAACTATGGATTCAGTTTGGACTTTACTATCACCCTTTTTTTTTTAGAGATGTCTGGACCTATGTTTTTACTTCATATCCGTACAGAGTTATATTATATATAGATTAAAGGTGTCAACCTAAACTAATGTGTCATAACGTTTTACAATTATCTAGACCATTTAAAGTGTTTACTTAGGAATCATAAAGCTCTAAAAAGTTATTGTGGTTATATATGGAGACATTTATTTGAGGTGCACTCTGATGGAAGTATTGAAAAGCAGTACAAGTAGCAGCCTGAAGAGTCTTTCCACCGTTCCTTTGTGGATAAACATCTGAATAAATCAACTCTGGCTGATGCTGCCGTTAACCAACTGCTATAAAGCTATCAGCCCAACCTGTTTGATACACTGATACAGACAGGTAGGTGGTACAGGTGTGACACGCAAGTACACCAAACTCCTCTAATAAAAAAAGCTGTTAAAGGTAAGACTTAGTTCATGAATCCCGTAACTTGTCTGTTTATCTTCACCTGTCACAAACTAAATTCCAATTATAAAACATATAAAAGAAAAAACTTACACAAAAAGCAACTTTACCACGAACTGTAGTTTTATTGTAAAATATAGAAAACAGCCTCAAACAATACCTCTTACTGACTCACTTTATAATGTAGTTGGATGTTAGTGAACTAACATAAAGTGATATTTACATTACAAGTTAGCTATTAGCTAATTTTGATTCTTACCATTAGTGTCAAGCTGTATTAAAATTTTTGATTAAAAAAATGATTTAAAAACATACATTAATTGTTTGTTCATAGGCACATGAGCTGAGGTTGGAAAAACCACTGAAAACCAGATGTGAAACACTGAAATGTATATATTATGTGCTGTAAGTCCATATTTTGTTGCTAAAGTCATATTTGCACAATTCCCACAGTGTGTCTCCATCGTAGTTTCACACATCAGTCAGACGACAATCACGTTTTCTTCTTCCCTCTTCTGTCTCCGATGAAGAAGCTGAGGGCACCACCGCTTCTTATACTTGGTAAACTGGTGTCCTGTCAGAAAAGAGAATGAAGAAGTATTTCAATGCATAATCATATTCTCCTAAACAAGGGGAATTGTGCACTAATTTTCAGTTCCTGTGTAATTTTACATAAGCATCGGGCATGTTAGGTCAGATCTGAGGAATCCCACAACTGATAAGTCTGAGAAAGAAAGAAAGAAGTTTGAGGAAGCTGCCAAAAAAAAAAAAAAAAAAAAACCTCTGAGGTGAATGTACTGATTCAAAATAACTAAAATAAAGAGTTAGGATGTAGAAGAGCAACTATTTCTATAGACCGTCCGATCACGTCTTCACTCTTCTTAATATTTTAATGTAGTAATTCAGCTCTAACTTTCTTCTCCTGTGTGGAAACCAGAAAGAACGGAACCCCCTTTCTGTCTGACAGTTACCAAATTAAAAGCATTTAGTAAGTAAGCATCACTTACTTAAAGGAGCAGCCACAGACAGTCCACAGATCATGCTGCTAAACGTCATAAATGACTGATCAGTCCTTCATCCTTCAAGACTCAGACCTCCGAACTAACATCAAACTCACTTGGAAACTTCACCCATTTTCTTTCACATTCTTCAGTGAACTTGACTTCAGTGTAATTTACTGAATTGTGCATTAAAATAATGATAATAAATAATAAAAACATGTTTTGATTATATCACTGGGGATGATACAGTAAACCGTATCTGTCATTGACAAATGAATGCATTTACCCATATTTGATGTACATAAATAACACGTGAAGCTTCTGTATAGTAAATTCACAGCAGGTGACCTAAACAGGTGCTGATTGTGATATAAATCTACACAAGCAGGAAAAACAACAAACCTGCATAGTCACTGAAACAACAACGGCCGACTGTACGTCGGACTCTTTACATAAATATTCTGTAGCACCAGAAATTCAGACATTCAACTTAAGCCTAATTTGTATTATGTTATTTAAAATGATCAAGTTTAATTGAATTAATCAGAAATAAAGTTGAAATATTTAACTATTGGTGGGTGTCTGCAGCCTACAGTGTGTATCCATGTTAACTAGAGGGTTGTTGCTCTAACTACGTATTAGTAGAAGTCAATGTTGTGTATTTCGGTTTCTTAGAATAATTTTCAACATTATCTGCAGCAATGACTTAGCTTGTCTATTTTTTTCTTTACAGTGGAGCAAAGGTTCAATTCTGCTGCTGCAGCACAACTGGTCATGCAAACAAAGGTCAGGGGAGGAGGAAGTGGAAAATGCCTCCTGGGAAGTGCCTCAACTGCCATTTTCTCTGTTGCAAAAATGTTGGCACTGCCAACCTGCACCAACCTGATGCAGAGACAGAGCAGTGATGGCGACTGATGGATGTGCATGTTTGCACCTGCTGATTCCAGCTTACTGTGACAGCTCAGTGTTGTTTAGCATAATATAAAGTTAACAGTTGTCCCCTCTTATTATCCCTTAAACAACTTAAGTTTGACAATAAAACATCATCCACCATCAGGTACTGACGGAGCAACATCATTTTTACACTGACAAATATTTAAAGGCAACAACTTTTAATTATAAGGACTCAGAACTCAGAAATGACTCAGAAATGAGTGAAGGTTCAGTTCTTTACTCCGTCTTTATTGGAGAACAGCATTAGATTACACTAGTTCAACTACATTCATATTTACATAGTGAGTAAGTAGTAAATAGTAGTTAAATTACTGTAATTTAACTACTATTATTATAATTACTACTGTAATTATAAACAACTGAAACTACAACTTTTGGCCATAAAATAAAAATCTATGAGATAAATAAAATGTTCTGCTCTGATAAATAAAACCATCAATCCAGTTTTTACAGCAGTGTTCGAGCTGTTTGCACTGTCTAAACTGTTTTAGTTAAGACTGCACGGGTTAAATGACGAGTCAAGGTGCATTTTTTTGGTGCAAAAGTAAAATTTTTTTCAGTTGTTGTCAGAAAATACAAAATCCAGATTTGTTTACAACAAAAATATTACATTTCTAGAGATTTTGCCCTCATGACATGATCTCTTTTAGCACAGGTTCAGGTGTCGGGCATATTCCAGGTAAACTGGAGGATCAGCTCACATGTGAAAAGTATTTGGTGCTAGTTTTTAATACGTTTTTAATGTTTTGGATCTGAATTTGTAAAAATAATTGTAATAGAAGTAAAGGTTACCTGGCTAACGGAGTAATCCTGCTTGGTGCCACACCTGGACTTGGATTCTAAGTTTTTGCACTGTGAGTTTGATCATCTGAGTTTTGCAAAGTTCGGTGTTTAATATATTAAATATATCGTTGTAAACAAGAAAATACCAAGAAGTAAGACACCATACACAAGTCAAAAATAAAGCTTCCTAAAACAGCAGGCCGCTGTAGTTTTTAGTCAACAACAGGAATTAAAAATGCATCAGTTGGGGACTATTTTTGGCAGTAGTGAATATTTACAGCAGCAGGACACAGAATGTGGGTCTGACGTAAAATAAATGTGTTTATGTTAACAAATTACCGTGAAGCCAACAGTATTTGGACATAAGTTGAGCTCTAGAAAGATTTCAGAAGGATTGTTGTCATTGTTTAATCTGTCAGAAGCGGACAAGAATATGGTGACTGCTCTGAACGGAGTCCCGGCGTCTCGAACAGACAGAAACAAATATAAACTCAAAACTGTGCCTTCCTGCAGTGTGCATATATGAGATGGCAGCAGACACACCCAACATGTAAAAACCACATGAGAAGACAGTAGAAGTAGAGACAGGGCGGGAGGGGGGACTGTGTGTGTGTGTTAATGTGTGTGTGTGTGTGTGTGTGTTAATGTGTGTGTGTGCTCGTGATGCAGCGGGGGAACAGAGAGAGTTATCTCTGGTGCTTTCCGTCTGGTGATTATCAACATTTTGCTGCACTTGTACTCATTTTAATAACACTACAAACTGAGTCACTTTGAACGGGCCGAGCGAGGGAGGTTACTTCCCCTGAGCTTTCACACATACAGACACACACCACATCAGGGTGAACTCAGGCCAACTTGGCATTTCCCTAGGTTTTTCACTCTTGTGACACTGTTACACTTATCACTCATAACATAATATCATGGTTAATACTTCAATTGCACATTCTTTGTGCTGCAATCCAGAATCATAAGTCAAAACTCCATGATCATTATCCAAAATTACATAAAGTGTAATTTAACAAAGTTACTCTGGGAAAATGCTCCATTTAGCTTAAAGTGGAAAACAAGCACATTTCTAAACTCAGTGTTTTGTAGAGAATTCCAGATACTGAAAGGCTAAATGTTTATATGTTTAAGTCTGTTAACTAGTCACGTGGTAGCTCTATTTTCTACAAAATAACTTTACTCACAACGTATTTGGAACAATAAATATACTTTAAAGCAAATGTGATGTCAACCAGATTACATAGACAATAATTGACTAATTAACCTACAGTTCAAGTCCTAATAATATTAGTAATAAGCCACTGCAGCTCTTTTAGTATTTTAAAATCCAAATTCTAATCAATATGTTTATATACAATTGAGGGACACTCTTTTAACACTGTAGTGGTGTAAATCTTTTTATGTAGTGATTGATTGCACACTGAAGACGCTCTGGTACAAGCTGACGTGTTTGTTTTCCTCCTCTGGTCTGTAAGCTTGAAAAAATTGCAAGCAACTTCCTGCATATTTGGGCGTGCAAACAAATTTTTTTTTTAACCTTTTTTTTGAATAACATTTGGTTGAATGCCTCCCAAACTTTCTTGCAATTTTCTTTTACTTCCACTTAGAAAATGTAAAGAATCAAATAGAAGGAAAAAAATATTTTGTTGTCAATTTTCTGTCATCAACTTCAGACTATAGGCAGAGCTATGGGCAGAGCCACACTCGTTGCACAGTCAGCAGTTGGATCCTTGGCTCCAACTTGACATACATTGTAAAGTGCATTTACTGATAAGTGACATAGAAGCGAACTTCATTTACCTGTAGCCTATAATATCAGTAGTGCCGTAGTGATCTGTAGTCAGATAAGTTTTAAAAGGAATGCACGTTATCTCTTTGTGTGGTACAATAGCTTTCTGCTCTTCTACTACGGGAGTATTACAGTATTGTATACAAGTGTCTTGCACTCAAAGACACTCAGTGTAGAGGAAACAGAGTTTGCTCAGAGCAGCTATAGATCACATACATACAACAATAGGTAGAGTAGAGACGACAGTTTTCAGTGAATTATATGTATCTGGTTTCACAGAGCAGATGTTCAGAACTTCATAAAAATAAACATCAAATTTGTGTTTTTCCTGTTTTAATTTGTGTATTTTGAATCTTGTATTGCCCGTCTCTACAGTGTATAACTGGGACAGTCGCAGGATGTCCAAACTTTCAAGTGCTCCCATTGTGCATGTTTGGTACCACCCATGTTAAGATGTCACTATAACCGATGAACCAAATGTGAGGAGAAACCCAGATTGCCAGATTCTTGCGTAAAATGGAAGAAAGCCCAAAAATGCACTGTTTATGCCACTAGGAGAGTTCAGAAAGTCTCACTGACCACAGGAAGTTTACTCCTGTACTTTGGTTGGATTTGGAATTTAGATCCTCTTGCAGGAAAATGAGCCGTAACGATCCTCTACTGGGATTTAGAAATATGCCCCCTTTGTGACAATTACGCAAATATATGGCTTGTACAAAGAATTCAATAATGTTTACTGCTTGGACTTGTATGATCTTAAAATATGTTTGAGAAAATTAAAAAGGCAAATGCTCCTGTTATTCTGCCCTGGAAACCTTTACAAATCACTTCAATATGGTTACCCGCTAGAAAATGAAGCCAACAAGTTTGTTAACACTGTTGTAGTTCATTTAATCAAGTGGGAAATATCGTAATATATATAATATATATGATATAAGAGATAAGAGGTATTTTGTACTTTGTACATAGGTTTGTGGTGTTTTTCTTCTTTCTTTTCATTGTAAAACTGCAGCATCATATTTATCATTTTGTTGTGCAGTATCACTGCTTAACAAAAATTTACAAAACCGAACCAAGGACGACGTATTTTGCAGCATTTTCCCCCTAAATGCTGCACCTGTGTTGTCACATTGATGAAGAGCTTGTCTTACTTTGCTTCTTTTAAGTCTATTAGCATGTCTTTTCTCAAGATGCAGTGTGTTAAGCTCTCAAGGCCACAGTATACTCTCTACCGCTGCCATGTTGTTTTCATTTAATAAAAAGCTCCAACACCAATGCATCTGTCAATTACTATAAATTAAAAGTCAACAACAAAGGCGTACTGCTATTGTGTTTATGTCATAACAGTAACTCACAGCATTTCTGGATCAATTAATATTTGACGTGAACCCACATGATTAAAGGTCTAACCACGAATTTAAAAAAGACAATGAACTGTGGGACTTGGATTTTCAGGTTTGGAGACGTCCTCTGTGTGATTTACTGCCGGTGGTAATCTTCAGTGTTTGATGCTGAACACATACAATACATACCAACATGCACGCACATGCATAAATGAATAGTTGGTGGCAGAGGATTGCATGTGTAACATTACTGCATAACAAATGCAGTAATGACTGACGTTTGTATGAGGACTAATTACGTTTTCAAGTAAACATATGAAGCGGGCAGTATAATTTGTGTCACGTTTACCTTGGTCCTCAGACTTAGAACTGAATTTTATTTTCTATCAATCTTGCTAAGATAATGTGTGAGGAAGAAGGTAAGATTTGAATCAGTCAACAAGTCTGCAGAACCCCTTGAGGACAAACAGCTTTTGGGTGCAAATATGTGTGTTGTGTGTGTGTGTGCGTGTGTTCAGAAATTTGCATTTCTCCATGCTGCCTGCTTCTTTAAATGAAAATCTCAGGTTGGACGTTTGTATAATGAAATGAAGGATATGTGACCAATCCTTAATGGTACAGTGGCAAGAAAACGTATGTGAACCTTTTAGAATTTCAGGGTTTTCTGCATTAATTTGTCATAAAATGTGATCTGATCTTCATCTAAGTCAAGAGTGTTAACAGATGTAATGTGCCTAAAGTAATAACACACAGAGCTAAAGCAGTTCTGCAGGAACAATGGGCTAAAATTCCTCCTGACCAATGTGCAGGTCTGATCCACAGCTACAGGAAGCGCTTGATTGCTACCAAGGGGATACACATACTTTTTCCACCATCACTATGAGGTTTTTATGGTTGATCTCAATAAAGACTCTAGACAAAACATCTAACTCAGCCATCATGTGCCACCTCACACTGGCTGTTACTATTATTTATCTATGAATGTGTGACTCAACTTTAATTGATTTTTAAGAACTAATTATCACACTCAGCATCTAAAACACCAAAAACAAAGAGGAGTTTCAGCAGTTATGTTTGTCAGTTTCATACTGACTAAGTATGAAAGTCTGAGCTGGCTCCCAGCAGGACACTCCTAATCTTACACATCCCAAAACTATGAACAGTTAGAGATGGAGGTAGGAGTTGTCCCCGGGTCATGTTGAAAACATTTGCTCCAAATCATTTCTGGGCCGAGTGAAGAAGAATTTAAACCAAAGTCAGATTTAGGAATTAATGAATTCAGTATGTGTGTGTGTGTGTGTGTGTGTGTGTCATTCCCCATGTTTTACAACTTTCTAACTTAATATGATTTGATTTTATAGATCAGGTAAAACTGAGTTAACAGCATTTAGTTCACATGGTTTACCAGAGAAGTTAAAATAAATGAGCTGACGGATGTTTCATATCGAGAGACCTTCTGTGTCTCTGCTCTGCTTTGTCAGATACCTGAAAACAAACAAACAAAAAAGAACAATGCCGGCCAAGTGGAGAGCTTGTCTTACTGATAGTTTGCAGTTTTTGGATACTGAAAGAATCAACACACCAGTGGCAAGAAAAAGTATGTGAAATTTGTGGAATTTGACAGTTTACTGCATCAATTTGTCATAAAATGTGATCTGATCTTCATCTAAGTCAAGAGTATTAACAAATATAATGTGTCACAGTGCAAGTGGAAAAAGTATGTGAACCCTTAGAATAATGACCTCTATAAAGCTTATTGGAGTCAGGTGTTAGCATAAGACAATTGTGGAGCTGTGGACTAGAACTACTCTGACTGACAAAAATCACTCAACATTTTCAGTTTTGATAGTTAAATCTGTTTGTGTGCTTCAGTTTTTGTAAATTGAGGAGGTTAAAAGAGTGGAAATACAGTAAGTGCCCTGCAGGAATCCAGTTTACAAGAGTCAGATAATTATGAACCTTAAAACTTCTTCTTTCATAAACAAACATTCCTATGCTCCATTTGAATAATCAGTGGGACTTCTCATTTTGTTTGGCTGCTCAGTTGAACTGCCAGATCCCCTCTCTCATCACAACACAAGCGCGTGATGCATTTCTAAAGAACGTGCAGGTACCTGTTGGAACCTCAGGTGAAACTGTAGACTGAACCCACCCCTGCAATGTGGGACTGAATTCAAGATCGATAACGGTCTTAGTGTCGTTATTATTTTCATAAATTATGATTATGGAAATAAAGTATTTGTTTCCATCATGAATGTTTAATTTACTTTAAACTACAATAATAGAAAAACCTGTTGAGCTTTTAAAACAGTGCATGCTGGGATGTCTGTTAGTTTTGTTTTTGTGCATCTAATGATTTGAGCAGATTCTAAGAAGTTTGTTTATTTTAATTAGAAATTCGAAATGCACATTTTTACATTAATTTAACAAGACGCGCTGAGTCGACTTCACTACATTCCTGTTTAAGGTTTTACAGTGTATTTGTTCACATATTGAAAATAATTTTTTGTCTGAATTATTGAAAATCTCGACTTTAATAAATTACTTACCTATAGAAACATACTACCTCTATTTACCATACAAAAAAGTACATTTTACAAAGTGTAAAATGGATTAACTAACCAAACAGCGGCTGTCACGATGTCAGATTTTCACTACACAAATATCTTTAACCATAATAACAATATTATAGCAGCATCTATAGATTTTTTAAATAACTGTGTTCATTGTGTATATGAACATATTACAATAGATATACATGTGTAAGGAGATGGAGAGAGGACCATAACTGTTCATAAGTGTACACTTATAGATATTTATTGTATGGAAAATAAAGCAATAATCCAACTATAAGTGAATTATTGACAACATCTGACCACACTTCATATACAATATTCCTTCTTCTGGGTGCTATTGGAAATAGCAGAGTTATTTGTGCTCTTACAAACAAACAGATGGTGTAAATGTAAGTGTCGTCACACCTGAACAAAGCTGTGAACTTATGGTTAAAGTTTTACATGTAATTACAACTTTGGTAAATGTGAGGACAGTAGAATATAAATAACGTTCTGTGACTAAAAAGTAAAACCTCATTTTTTCTACATTTTATTCTTTTATTTGTAAAAGAGGTGGAGTACAGCAAATATTCTGCAGGGCGAATTAAATACAAACCTTGTATTTAATTATTATCAACATGACTTATCACTTAGCTTGAATTCCGAGCTGAACGTCTTTCATTAAAACAAAGACATGCACGAGCTACCTGCTGGAACAATTCATCCTGCAGACTGAGCTCATCCTTGCATTGTGGAATCCATTTTTAATGGATGAAGGAGTAACAGTGTTCAACTTTTTTTGGTTCTGAAGTTTTAATTACGTTGGATGTGTCTAGTTTGAGCTCATTTCTATTTTTCTTTCTGTGCATTGGACTAATTAAATCATTTTAAAAGCAGTTTTCAGCAGTTTGCTTGTCATAATAATTTCTATAAATCCTGCGTACTGTTCACCTACAGAAACATGTTATTTCAACCCCTCGCTGTAAAATCTTGTGCAATTTGCCCAAACATCATTATTTTATTTCAATATTTGTTTTATTACGATGACGTATCCTAAATAAGAGGGTTACTGTTTTAAACCCTTTCAGTTACAGTCATTAAAGTCTTCTGAAGGGAAACTCTGGAGTTCACTATGACTTTTTTGTTTTATGTAGGTGTTTAGTTAAGTAATTATACAAACGTTTACCTAGAAAGACGACTGAAGCTTGGTGGTTTCGGGGGGTATAGTGCACAGTGGATTCAACTGAATGCCATTTTAAACACGGCAACAAACCCTGATCACAGACTGTGTTCATGCTGCTACTTGTTGAGAGACAACTTCATGTTGGCGAACATCACAACAATAAGATCCAGTATGGAAAAACAGCGTCATTGCCAGGGTTCTGTAAGACACGTTCTGAAAACGGTCACAAAATCTAAAATAACATCTATATAAGACACAAGAAAACAACCTCGGAGAAGCTGCAGACTGGGACAAACCGTTATGGGTTGTTTCTCAGTTGTATCTTTAAGGTGAACTACGTGAGTATATTTTATATTTTTTATATTTTTTATATTTTTCCTGTTTACATGACTGAATCATGGTCAATATTATTTGTCTTTTTGAGCCACAGGCTGGGGATGAAATGAAATGAAAAAAGCTCTTTAATGTTAAAATAGATCAATATAGAGTAAAAAAATAAAGATAATGACATATTTTATTGATCCCCTTGAGGAAATCATGGTTGGAAAAGCTGCTAGACAGTACAGATCACACCTCGACATGTAGCCTGCTTTACCAACTGAGCTACTGCCACTCCAAAACAGAAGTACCACCCCCCCCTCAAATTAAATATACTATGATTTAATGTTCTGAAACTGGCACTATGCAGCATCAAACCTTCACCTGTACAATCGTGGATGAATATTAAACACAAACTCGTACTGTACAGTCATTAGAGTAAAATACCATTTGGAATCTAGTGGTAGAGTACAAAGTACATTTAATCTAAGCTGTATCTAAGGATTTAATACTACCTTCTACTACTAAAAACATTAAAATGTTAATGTTTTTTTGCAAACAATACATAGTGGAAAAAAATATTTTCCTTTCTGCAGCATGGAGAACTTCAAAGACAAAAACAAAAGAGTTATTTGTAGTTAAGTAAAGGATCCAAATACTGAGTAGAAACACTGAATAGATCTTACATGTCACATCTTTAATGTGAACAGTGGTATTTCTGAGAAACTGATGATAATGAGCTAATGAGGCAGAAAGAGGGACAGGGGAGAGAAACTGTAAGTCAGCTGACTTCTGGAAAACACAAACCTGTTTCTATTTGCCCTGTAGGACAAGGTTACCCAATGGTTACATGAGTTGCACATGGGTGTGTGTGTGTAGGCTGACATGGGTATTGGTAGTTCCTACAGACTTGCCATTACTATCCAAAGAAGCAAGTAAGTAGGCTGATTTACTGGAAAGTCCAAACCCTTGGCCTGTTGGTCTCCCCCCCCCCCTTACTCTGTCTCTATCTTACACAAACATGCTTGTGAAGGGGGAGGCTGTCATTCACTGGCGGGGTGGTACTGTGCCAAAGCTACCACACCGAGACGCAAAACAAACACGGAGCAAAGCAGGTAAATTTACATAATGAGCAATACTAATTGAACAACAGCCACATCACTGACTCATCTCATAATAATAGAACCAACACACAGAAGGATGTATTTAAAATAACACTTTACAGTTTGCATAACCTTGTGAATCAAATAATTCAACTTATTGTTTCTCCTGTGTCCGTCTGTTGTGTTTTCCTGCCTTCAGCTTAAATTACATAACTGCCACTTTGGTGTTTTCTGCTGTGTGTGAACATCTGCATGCATTCTGTGATTCATGAGTGAGGTACTGTATACATTTCTTCCTTCCTGAGGTACATGCATGTGTTACTGACATCTTTATCTTGTGTAGTCACACTTCTCATTTCAACCATGAAGGTCAGTCAGAATTTGGGTCATAAATTTTAAGTTAAGGAAGTCTCTTAGAGGTATTTCATCACAGAGCACTTGCATGCTGGGAAGCAAGACAGTTGGTTAAGTTTTTTTAAGCTCACCGAGATAAGGAACTCTTTTACAAAAGAGCAAATAGAATATTTTATACATCGTGACAGCTAAACAATCAGTACATGCGCACACACGGCAACGCGAAAAAAAGAAATGTAAAAAAGCAAAGCAAACCTTAAGTCTCACTTTCTAACCCTTTTGGCTTGAAAGTGAGAAGGCGCATCGTGCTGGTATGAGGAACCTTAAAGTCAATCTCTCCTATGATCTGATGGCATGTCTAGGAGCTTTAAACTCAGTGAAGACTGTTAAATATCTTGGCAGCTTAGACAACAAGGCCTAACACACCCTTACACACAGCGATGAATGGTATGTATCATACATCCGTCCAGTGGTTTAAGAGTTGCAGCAGCATGATCATACAAGATATCTCCATAATCCAGCGTACATTTGGTAGATTGTATAATGTGGCATTAAAAGAGATACTGGCTCAGTTTCTGTGTAAGAATTTTATGTGAAATATACATTTTTGGGAAGGATAATCAAGATGGGTTTGTAGGACAACTGGTAGTAGGACCAAATTCCAAAGTATTTGTAATGCTCTTCATTTAGAGCACATATAAGAAAGGACACATCAGTGATTTGTGCTCTGGTGAAATACACATTTTAGTCACTTTTGTTGTTTAGAATAAGGTTTAAATTAACAGACAAGCGTCTCTAGGTATTAAAAGCAGTCTGTAATCTGAGGAAGGTCTGGTTTGCGGTGGCTCTGAGAGCATAAAGACAGTGTCATCAGCATAAAGATTTACTAGACAATTTAGGTTGGGAAGTATATATTCATTATGTATGGATTAAAGAGGGATGGGCCTAATATTGGTTATTGATTCTTGTTTTGGATTAAAAAAAACATGGTTTTCAGTTAACTACACTAATACAAAACTGTCAGCTAAATAAAATCACATAATATGTTGTGTGTACATGTACTCCAGAATGATTTTTAATGATTTTTAAGTGTTTTTCTGAGAGGATGCCCCCAAAAGGAGCTTAACATTAATTCTCACTGACTTTGAAAAAAGTTACGAATCACTGTTAAAAATATGTGTCTGTTTTATGAGGGACTGGAAAAGGTTTGGTTAGGTTTAGACACAAATACACCTTGGTTAGAATTAGAAACTTAGGGTTACAAAAAACTACCTGGCTTGGGTAAAATTACTAACTGAGGGTTAAGCTGCCAATGTTGTCATTGGTAAAAATAATCATAAGGAACAACTGTGGTCGTGGTCAAGAAACCAACACGGAGTGCCACGAGGAAACTAAAACAAACCATCTATTAACTGCCTCTTCACTTTTCTGAATCGGTTTTCTTTAATAGTACCACCAACAGACTAGAGTCACAATTACTAGAGCCACTTCGTCACTTGAGCTCCAAAATAGATCAGACATTTGATGAAACATATGAACTAGTTTTTCTTCTTTACAATGTTGGAAATGCATCTTTATTATGTGCATTGACTTAACATATTGCTGCTCTTCTTACTGTATTGTGACAGTATGTTATTTCCATTTCTTGATAATACTGTGCTAAGAAAAAGTCTTTGCATCCTACTGATGTCAAACTATTTTAAACATAAAGCAAAGGCAACCTGAGTAAAATATATAATATTGCATTCACAAGAGTGGGATAGATGGACAGGATGGATTGAAGGTCACAGTGACCTCATCCTTTAACCACGAAAATCATTATTCTAGAGATATCGGCTATCAGATATCTGTTAGTGATGCAGTGATGTAAAGAACAAACAAAGAAACAAACAAAAAACCACAGGAGCCACACATTACTGAGCATATTCTGTGATTTTAGGATTTTATTTGCCCAAGGCTTAAAAAAAATCTTTTCTACACTGTAGAAGATTATATGAATCTTAATATGACATCATTAACACCGTCTCTATTCAACAACTGTCAGTTTATATGTCAGAGTGTCTTGGTATATGTGTCACACTCTATCCTAGTGTAAAAGGTTATCAGAGTAGACAGGTACAGCTGCAGCCATTCTCAACAATGTGGTGTTTGATTCTAATCAATGTTCTGTTTCCTGTGACACAGGAAACACTTCATTCTGTCCACTACACTCTGTTTCTAGGTGTTTAAAGTATGTTATGTTTTCTGAGACAATGCATTTTATCTAACCTCGACATGAGAAAGTGCATTAAAGAATAATGCAGCTGAGACACAGTATGTTCCTGCTACTGCAACACAGAAGCTGCAATACTTTCGTTTATGCTACATTCAATTTTACTCCACTACATTTATTTGATAGTTGAGTAAAGAATTACAAATGGTACTAGAAGTATTTGCCATTTTACTTCAGCATTGGTTTTGTGTAGTTTTAACTTTGGTCACATACAAACAGCTTTAATGTGCAAAATAAATCCAGCTTGAGATAGTTCGGTAATATAGAACTTTAGGTAATACATCAAAGGTTTTACTTAAATATCGTTGTAATGTCATTGTCCTTATGTGACCCTCATGACATCCAATCCCTCGTTTACCTGAAACCCTCATTTCAATTGAAATGCTTTTGTGCTGCCATGCCATCTGCTGTGGGAGTGGCCACAGGTGAGGAGGGTTGGTTCTGAGGTGCAACGCTATGGCAACAACAACAAAAGCAGAAAAAACAGGAAGAAAACACCAAAAGAAAAGCAACTAAACCTGCAGGTTGAGAGACATGTTCAAAAACATACCGTAGATTGTTATTTGTTTGTTTTATAAAAGCATGCATTCATGTGGTCCTGTGCTTAGTGTGTTTTTATGGTGGCAGCTAATCTCGACCTGAGGCGAGCTGGCAGCAGCACTGAGAACTGCCACCTTCTAATTATTTCTTACTGCAAAGAGCCTCTTCTTTTACGTCAAGGCAAACATACTAGAAGTGATGTGCTTTATCAGTGTTGCAACACAACACCCTCCAGTTTTTGACATTTTTACTACAAGTTGGAAAAATAAATCAAGAAAATACCACCGGTGACCACAGTTACCCAGCTCCAGCCTGGCTGTGAACTTATTAGGTTATATTGGAAACTCTGGTCAAGCAACTCTAAGTAATCATGTGGTAAACAGAGGCTGCACAGAGGCACCTGACATAGAAAACATCATGACAATATTATGACACATGTGTGTTTAAGTCACGATCCAAAACCCAAAACTCCCACATGTGAGTCACAGGTCATCTCTGCAAGAAAATCTCAGAGCTGAGAGATCAACTCCTGCACCGTCTGCCACTTGCAGGCGATTGATAGTTGTATAACCTTCAGATGGTGGAAATAAAACTGCACAAACACATGATGCAATAATAGAAAAACACTTGTCTGGCAGTGGCTGCACTGATACAGTGTGACCTACTCTGAGCTGGAGGCACGATTTCTTTTAAATCACGTGACTTGAAAGAAGCAGTCTCATGCATTTCCCCTGTCTGACCAGGAGGTGGTGCTGCTCACAGGGGGCACTAAAGCATTTCTGAGAAACCTGCCTAGAGTTGGGAAATGCTAGTCTGGTCTCCACAGCCCCTCCCAACCTCGTCCTTGCTGCAGTCGACTGGAGCATTTTGGCTCTGCTGTAGAAGCCAAAGTGACGAAGTTATTAGCCAAATAAAAACCATTTCTACGTGTCAGTGTGTGTTTCCTTCTTGAGGGAATTGAATCTGTTAGTTTTTACTGCATGACTTGCTTTTGTGAATGAAAACACTGGAGTAGAGAGGAGCTTGCAGACAGTGGTGTCCTCAGATATCACATTTAGATCAGCATACAAATGATGGTGTTTGTTTTAGACTCCCCAGCGGACCAGATGGGTGGGGTGCAGTGTGCACTGAAACAGGTTCTGTCTAAGAAAACATAACTACTGTAAAAGTCTAAGTCTTCCTGTCACATCTATTCTAACATGTCAGCATCTTACAACACGCTTGTCCCTGCACTGTAAAACTAAGGCTGTGAACAAACCTAAGGAAATCTGCCTTTGTTTGTTTTGTATAGGGTTTTTTTTTTTTTTGGTACTTACCAGTTTCACACATGACCCAAAAATACTAATAGACATTATGCTTGATTGTGGTTAACCCATAAAGGGTCTTGGTACTTGAAGGGGAATGCCACCAATGCTGAGCTCAGAAAGTTTGGGGATTTGTTTCTGGTGCAGATCTGGTTATATTGAACTTCCTTTAACTTGAATTAGTTAGTTTATGTGTAGACCTGCAGTTTGCACCACAGTCATTCATGCCGTAACCTGGAGTTAACGAACATATCGAAGCTGATACTTTAAGAGTGAATCACAGCTCATCTGTTAGGGTTTGAAAAGTCACACGGGGGTCACACACGGGGGTCACACACGGGGGTCAGTGTTTGTCTTCCAGCATGATGCACATTCACAGTTGACTAATGACTGAACACAGTTCTAACTGAAATGACTCAGTGACAAACCTAATTTGATCTGCAAAGAGAGAAACACTTTGAACTTCTGCTTCTAAAACCTGAAAGTCAACTCATAACTAGTTGTTTTTAATACATTCATTTGTTTTTCATGTGCTCATGTGAAAGTCGCAGGCAGATTATCTGTTCGCTTCCTCTTCATTAAATCTGTTCCACTGACTGATCAAAGCTGATAACATTCACTAACAAAACATCCTTTGAAACTAAGACAGTCACATAGCTAAGGCTCAATCATTTGTCTGCACTGACACCTGATTGTATGTATGTTTGTGTCATATCTGTCGAGTTTGGGTGGGTAAAAGTTTTGGCAGACTGGTTTGGGGAAGTCAGTCCAAGTGTGCGATATCTCGTCTGCTACTGTGACACATGTTTGTGCAGCACAAAGGTTCCTGTGAAGCTGTTATGTAAAGGCCCCTCCTGGCTGGTTGAGTAGATCAAATCTCACTGCCCCAGTTTAGAAAATTAATTTCCTGTTTTTAGTGCAGGACTGTTTCTAGCTCTGCAGGGCGACTGTGAGAAAATGGGATGACTGAATTTCTCTACGTTCAACTGTCTTTGCTTGCTTTTCTCTAGAGACCAGTTCAGTTTCAAGACAAGTGGTCACAAACAGCAGCGCTTCTGTTTTCAGACGAATCAACAGCTGAAGATCTGAAGAGCTGCTTCTGTCAAACGCTTCGATGCCATCTAGCGGTTTCTGTGAAGACAGTGTTGTTCAAATCAAGGTCTCATGGTGACACCTGCTGTTCACTCATCACACCAACATCAGTTCACACTTCACCAGAGGAGGTGACTGTGTTTGGAACAAAGGCGCCAGTCCCAGTATCAGTGTACTTCAGCACTTTAAAGTACTCGCTGTGACTATTGACCACTGTTAGAGTGTTTTAGTGTCTACTTTATACCAGTGGGTTGGAGTTAACCCCTTATTCCAATGTAACTAAATATTCTAGTACAGCTAAAATACAGAATACGTTTATACTACTTCTACTGCACTTCAATAAAAGTGCAGTCGCAGGATCAAATACTGTGAATATTGTAAAACACATTTATATATAAATATAGAAATGTATGTAATGAAATAAGATGCATGACCATAAATTAATTTTTAAAATGTTCAAATAAGCGCAACATCAAACTAAAGTAAAATACTAATTTATAATAATACACGAGTAATAATTCAGTAATACAATATATATTATTATAACATTTAGTGGGAACATATTTCGCCTAATACTACATTTTTATTATAACACGTGTTTAATTGATTTATTTTGTTCTGCAAAACATTTAAATATTTTTAAATTGCAGTATTGGAACCACAGTTATTATTACTGATATTTATGAGATCGCTCAGATCATTTATGCACCCAGAATCCACTAGTTTGATTTTAAACAGTGATTTGCAATTTATAAACCTAAAAAATTAATTAATCTCCAAAGAGGGAAAAAGTATGAGGATAAAAAACCTGCACAATGTGGATCCAGATATTTCCTCCAGTTATTAAAATCTAAACCCGAAGAGTTCAGTAAATGTACTAGAAGAAAACTGCAGAAGTATGAAAATACTTAAATAAATGACCAGTAGTCTAAATGTTCTGAGTTACTTTCTATCTGTTTCATATCAAGCGTGCAAAGTGCAGTACAGTGTAGTAAAAATCCTTCCACTGAAGTTTTACTCACATTAAAGTACATGTTCTAAAAATAAAGTACAAGCAAAAGTACAGAAGTATCAAATGTTCAGGCCTTGTTGAGTTGAACAGACATTTTTAAATAGTAGAGGGAAAATGTAGTAGAGTAAGAGTACAGTAACATAAGTACTGTAAAAGTACTAGAGTAAAAGTACTCATCAGCTCAGAAGGACAAACAAACAGCGGCCTGTGCGCGTCCTCGGGCTGCGCAGGCGTTTGGCGCAGTCTGGTGGTGATTTGAAACTAACGTTACCAAACAAAAAATAGACATTTAAAGAGTCACAAGCTGGAATATGAGCTGTGACTGTCGTGGATTAACATCACATCAATGACACGGTGGAAGAGTTCAGTTCAGGCTTTGTGTTTCTAACATGAACTAATTAACAACCGTTCAGGCCTTTTGGAACCAAACCTCAGTGACCTCACAGTGAAAGGACACGTTGGAAATTCACATTAAAAACTCAACTCAAACTAAAGATGGAAAGAAAGAAAGAGCACGACAACAAAGCAGGAAGACAATCAGTGAAAGAAAAGAGAAGAGGGCTCCACTGCTGCTGTTTGGGAACCAGTTATCTGTTGTCACCGTTTCCGCAGTTTCACTTTAACTATAATGTCACAAGAGTCCTTTAAAAAATCAAATAGGCCTACTTCATAAATTACAAGGATAAACACGCGATTCCAGACGGTAAGAGTACTCAAAGACAGATTATTTGTAAAGAATCCCATTTCATGGCCTGTTTCTTTAGGGTATAAACCACATCCATCTGGTGCCACAGGATGCGGATTCAGACGTTAAAGAGAAAACTCACCTTCAGCCATTTGTCCGTCTTATTCTTCCATGTGGAGGGTTTGAAGTGGAAGGAAATCCATCCACCAAAGCAGGTAAACGTTAGAGAAGCTGAACAGATCATCAAACGGTCGCAGTGTCTGCATTCAGTTTCACTTTTATTTTAAATCGGGCGTCAGCAGTGTCGCAGTAACCAGAGCGCGCAGAGCCGAGGTCACACACAGCAGCAGCAGCGGCAGCAGCGGCTTCATCTCCCTGTGCAAACCCATCTACTGCACACGAATACAAGGATTGTGATTCATCTTTAAACGGGAAATCGACAGCAATGCACAAACATCCTGGAAGATCTGAATTGAAAGTGAAGCGAATGAAGTCTTTCCATGGAAACAGATGACGCGTCAGCAGCGTGCGTACCGCACAGCGGTGCTTCCCCAAAGACAAGCAAATGAATGACTATTTAGAACCTGGTGCCTTTTATTTCTAAAATTTCACTCAGCATCATCAGGAACATAAATTAACACACACATATAGAAGTGAAAGTATCCAGCTGGGTCACTCTCAGCCTGTCCACACACGCTCAGCTGACAGAGAGAGGCTTGTTACGACGTGTTTCACTACTTCAATCTAAGTTTTCGTGTGTTTGTTCCAGTGAAATCTGGTAAATGACAAGTTCCAGAACAAGGAAGTCCGCATGACTCCAAACGAAGCTGCGAAAAGATGCAAATCATGCGAGAACTGATTTGGTTAATGCAGCAGCTGGTAACTGTTGTTCTCTGCACGGTGAAGGTCACTAAAACAGAACTGATCCTGTGGAGTGGATAGTGTGTCCAGAAAATGATATGAGAGCTCCCTTCTTTGTTTTTACATGCAGGAACTCAGCTCTGTGTCTCATAAAGATAACATTAAGATACTGGAGGTGGCCATATCATTCATATAACAGTGAACACAATAAGTTAATCAGCTTATAAACAGCAATGACATTACAATATAAAGAAATCTGATGCTAAAAGAGTCGAAACAAACCAACTATAACTTGGATTCTTTGCTCTGATGCTCAGATGCGTCGGCTCCATTTCCAGCTTCCTTTTCTTTTTTCCTTCTTCTCCTGTTTGAACATTAAGAAGATTTTTCAACAAGCGACGACAAAGCTCGTAGCTCATGATTATAAACAGCTTGTCAGCATGTTGTAAATGTCCAAGCAAGAAAATGACAATTGATTAACTGATTTACACAACACGTCTTAAAAAACTGTTTATAAAGTGCCTCACAAGAGACAGAGCACAACATGAAAACAGAAAAATAAGACAGGTAACAAGTGACCGATTAACCTTCTGTCTGTTCTGTGTTCATTAAAGTTAAACCAAACTGTGTCAGGCAGCTCTCTGCAGGGATGTGTTCATTTTATTTATATGCAACAATAGTATAAACAACTTCTTTATGTTTACATATGTGATACAAAAAGTAAAAAACCTTTTTTAAGTTTGATCATTTAGGAGCAGAAGACGACTTGTTAGGATTTAGTTCAGTGATGCAACATGTTGCTGTGACCTGAAACAACGCAGCTGGGAAACGTAGCTTGTTATTTTAGAGGTGTTCTGCATCTAGTTACAACCATAGTATCAGAAGTGTGTACACGTACCTGCATATGTGCTGCATTTGAGACATGGTTTCTGGCAACGTCTTCCCAAATGTTTCTGGTAACAGAAGACATAAGACAGCACCAGACAGGGCCAAGCCTCCCATCAGTATGTATGGGAGTGACTTGAAGTATTGTCCTGCAAACAAAGAAAGAAAATATCACCAGAAAAAATGATGATAAGTTCTTTATTATAAATCTTTCGTGCACATTTCATTATAACAAATGGCAGAAACTAAATCTGAAAGTAAAACAGAGAAGTAGGCTTCACCGTACCCAGGTAGATGATGAAGGGGGAGATGATGGTGCCAATGCGAGCAGACATGGAGCAACAGCCCATGGCTGTATTTCTAATAACAGTGGGGAAGAGCTCCGACGTGAGAGTGTATACAACACAAAAAGCTGCTGTGACGCCAAACTTCCCCAACATCTCAAGAAATACAGCCACACCTGGGAAACCTAACGTAATAAATATACAACTTTAATTAGAGCAACTAGTCCAGGAGACGTAGAAGCTGAAGGTTAATGTGAAAAATTATACCTTCACTATATTTAGAGCTATGTTAGTTGATAACTTTGGTAAATATGAAAATATATCAAAACTGTTGGTAGAATTGCCATAAAGTTTTCAGAGGATGAAGCCTTATGACTTTTTTTTGAACGTATTACAACAGGAATAATTACACTTTACAGGTGCGAAGCATGTTCCTCATGAAGTGAAGTCGACGTACAACCTACTTAAGGAGCATTACCTATTGGAATAAGGTGAACGCAGAGGATCATGGTGCCTCCGAGGAAGAGCGTGGAAGACTGGCAGAAGTGCCTGGAGCAGTACTGGAGAAGCAACAGAGCAATTATGTAAGCTGGCACCTCGGTCACAGCAGACAAGAAGCAGTTCACGTAGGGGTCACCGTGCAGGTTTGAAGTGTTGAGGATTAAACCGTAGTAACTAATGGTGACGATGATCCTAGCAAACATCCAGAAGAATAAATAAAGACGTGAGATTACAGAAAACATGTAGGCAGCGTGATATGATGTGAGGAAACTGTAGACGTACCACAGAAGAGAACAGAGTAACGTCAGAGAGAAGATGTTACAGCGGCTCAGGATGATCAACACATTATATTTGTTTTCCTTCAGAGCCAAAGCGTCTTCAACCTGAGAAACACAGGAAACAATTAAAACTAAAGCGTTCAATCTGTAGATTAATCACCAGTCCTGCCACAATATGGTGAACTGCTATGATAAGCTCGGTGACTCACAAACCTCAGCTTGTGTAAAAATAGCCTCTGGTGGTTCTGTGTTATTCCTCCTGGCAGCATCTTTGAGTATGGTCTCGGCCTCCTTCACTCTGCCCTGAGACAGCAGCCAGCGAGGAGACTCTGGCACCAACCTGAAGACGTGAAACACATGACATAGTGTGAGTTTGTTCCTGCACCATCCACAGGCGGAGTCCATTCCATTCCTCAAGTGTTGGAGGTTTTCTCCAACAGAGGGGACGAGACAAAAGACGTGGTGTGGTTCACAGTTTAGCTAACAAACCTGGCTTTAAGATGGAAAGCTGAGTTACTTCATGGTTATTCTTACCACCACAGTGGGATGTAGATCAGGCCTGAGGCAGCCATGGGGATCAACAACATGCGCCACTCACGGAGAAAGTATGCCGCTGCAGGCATTGCCATGTAACCCAAAGCTGAGCCCATGAAAACCCCAAGGGAGCAGAAGACTACTCTGGATTTTGGACTCAGAATTTCTGTACCTGTAGGTGTAATAAAAGAAGGAAATAGTCCAAATGAACCCAGTAGAATGAACAGGTGTCTAGAGGTGACTGTAGGTGTCAACAAAATCCTACCCAGCACAAAGGCGATGATATAGTTGGAGTATCCTCCTGCACCCACAAAGAAGAAAATGAAGCTGAAAATTTCCCAACTTGGAGAAAAGATCTGAGCTGTGATCGCCACCGTTTGTAGAACCATCATGGTAAAGAGTGCCGGTCTCCTTCCAAACCTGTAGGGGTGGCAGCTTGTTTTAAAAGACTAGTCGCAGGCATAACAGAGACACTGAGATGATGCTGTGCACAGTCTGGACCTGTCAGACATCTGGCCTGAAAGAAACGCTCCTACCAGCACACCAATGTAGTGGATAGACGTGGCCAGGGGAAGTTTGTATCCATCCTCACAAACCAGGTCCCACTGCAAAGGTAACACATTTAGTCCATGCAGCTGTGTGATTATTCACACAGTGTGCACAATGATCACAGTAATCAATATATATAAAACATGTCCGCGGTCTGTGGTGAACGATTCAAACACACCAGCTTTAATCCTGCACTCGTTCCTAAATCTATTAAAGTTATGAAAGTAGCCACGAGTCATCATAACCAAGTTACTGACTCTAATTATTAAACCAGTTATCTTGGTTCAGGTGATGCTCTCCGTTTTAATATCGCCCAGTTTACGTCAAGCACACTTTGGGAAGTGTTAAATTTATGATCATAAATGGGATAAAGTGTGTATGATTAACATTATGAATGGAAATCTGGCCTTTGACCACTTAGTGAGTACGGACATGTGGCAGAGTCGTTTCATTTTGGACTTTGCACAGACATTACAGTGACGTCTCTGTGTGTCTCTGTGTGTCTCTCTGCTCTTTTGAGGTTAGTTGATTTTTTACTTATGAGCTGATTTTGGTGATGTTCCACAGTTTTTATATTTAACTCTGTTTTAACTCCCAAAAACTAAACACAGTCACAAAAATACTGAAAACGCATGACTGTCGCTCACCTCTGTGACAATGGTTGACTTGTAGATGTTTTCGCTGTATGTCCACCCGTCCAGACATCCCTCCAAAGGAATGTCACTCACGTTTACATCCACATTTGGGATGATTTCATTTTGAGAGTAGTTCCTGACCATTTCCAAGTTAAGCCTTGAGCACGAGCTGCGTCTCGTGACGCCATCAACAGTTTCTAGTGGTATTGTCACGTTTCTCCACATCTCACTGATGCCGTAGGTTTCAGGGATGGAGCACTCGTGAGGTGGGGTATCACCTACAAACACTATATAGATGCCAACAAACCCATTTGGGAGGATGCTGATGGCCAGCGCTAAAAAGATCCTGAGTTGAAAAGGTCCCCACGTTCCGAGGAAAGATGTAATGCTGTCATAGTCTCTAACTTTCAAGCTGTCCATTAGCTCCCTCCAACCACTAATATTTAAAAAATAATAAAGACAAAAGGGACGTAGACACTAGATGAGTGTGAACTGCTCTACGACAGACAGAGCAGAGTTCATGTTTTATATGTCAGACTCCCCACCTCCGGGAGGACACGCGGTTACATAATGTGCAGCTAATAAAAGCTAAACACCCCCTGAGCTCATGTACGAGTTGATTTTGCTGCAAACAAGATTTGTGGCGCATCGACATGCGAGATGTTTCCTTTTTTTTGTTGAACTTAACTAATAAGAAAGTGTATTTGTTATATAAACACAATGATCTTTCGAGTAATTCTGCAAAACAGAGTTAATCATTTTCAAGCAGGTGAAACAGTAATGGAGCTGTCGTCGTCATGTGCAGAGATGCTTCAGTTACTTATTGCAGAGTGTGACTCTATCTGTGCTGTGATCACCGGGTCGATGAGGAGTGTCACAAAGTAGTTTACTCAGAAGTTTTCACACAAATCATTAATGAATTGACTGTTTCCACATAACAGAGGCTGCTAAATCCCACCTGGCTCTTCACATCACTTCAGGTATTAATCAAATTAGAATAAGTAAGACACTAAAGTTCTATTATATTAGAGCATATTTCTACTAAAAAAAAAGAATTTCTACTACAAAATGAACTGAAATGACTGGACGCAACAGAAATAGCAAGAGAACAATATTAATGTAGGAAAAGCGACTCATGCTGCTTATTAGGGGCGTTTGTATGTTCATATTTTAATCACATTACTTTGTCCAATTAGATAAACAATCTTTTTATTTTTCTTTATTGTGGAATTAACTCAACTGAGTAAAAAAATAGTTTTTAACAGATTAAAAAAAGAATTCTGTCTTTCAAGTTGAGCAGTGGATCCAGGACTACAGACACGTGTTCATGTCGGATTTGGCTCCGTGTTGCAGTGGTGAGTTGCTCCTTCCTCCATTTTCTACACATTTCTTCTTTTTGGGCCAACTGCAAAAGCTGTAAATAAAAACAAGTGAGCGACACAGAATCCACAGAAGGGACGTTAGTTACGTTACTTCTCATGTATCATCACATAAGATAGATGATATCCAGGCATCATCTCTTTACTACGCTGCAACAACTTAGACTAAGACGAGCATAAAGACCTCGACCATCCCAGAGTGTTTTCAGAGACTAGTATTTGGAGTCTTGTGCTCTCTTTAGTACAAGTTCTAAAACCACTAACTTCTAATCTCTTAGTCCAGTTCTTATGTTCCTGTGTTCATTTCATGGACCTGAGTGACCTACCCCTGACATTCTTGCATCTGCTCCACCGTTTCTGGAAGATCCTTATTGAGGGTCTCCGGAAGGAAGAAGTTAACCACCGAGGCGGCAATCGTGAGACTTCCCATGAGAACGTAAGGTAGAACCTTATTGTAAGTACCTGTAGATATTAAAGAAGCCGGATTTAACATTCACACACGGGCAGCGTGTTTGTGTGAGACTGTGCTCAGCGTCTACACACCTAAATAGATGACATAAGGAGCTGTGATGCTGCCAATGCGTGCAGCAGATGAGCACAGTCCCATGCCAACGTTCCTGAGTACAGTCGGGTAAATCTCCGCGGTGTAGATGTAGACGATGCTGAAGGCCATAGTGAAGCCGAACTTCCCGGTCATTTCCAGAGCCAGAGCAACGTACTGAAGGGCTGAGGAGAGGATATTTAAATATAATATACATCTCAGAGATATAAGTGTTTAACTGTGTATGGTTTTATAATCTAAAGTCACGTGAGAATAAAACAGGAGTTTTACTATCAGGGATGAATTGAATAAGCAGAAGAACTCCTCCACCAATGATGAGGAACGACGACAGAAGAGCTCTTCTAGGACATTTCTTCAGCAGCCAAGTAGAAACGACATAAGCAGGGACCTCAGTAGTAGCGGATAAGAAACAGTTCATGAAGGGGTTTCCACTCAGGTTCGAGGTGTTCAGCGACAAACCAAAATACCCAATATTTATTGCCATCCTGAAGATAGAAGAAATGTTGAGTTATTAATCATGGGATGCAGGTTTTAATTGCACGTTTATTTTCTTATTGTGGCTTTTTGCACACAAATTCTGTTAAATTGTCAATGAATAGCAATAATTTGTTAATTGTGAATAATATTATTAGAAAAAAACAAGCAGCACTCACCACAAAAGGAGGCACATCAGCGTGATGCACCTGATGTTCTTGGATTTCAGAACATCAATCATGGTGAATGTTTTACTTGGAGTCATTGCTTGTAGCTGAAACCAGTGTAAAGAAGAGAATTTAAGTCTTTATGTTGTCCAGACTCTCAAACATGGTACAATATCAGCAGATTAAATCAAGGAGCGGTTGATCCAGATGTTTTCTTATGTGCATTTCACCTCAGATTCTTTAAAAATTACAGGCGGTGCTTCAGCTTTATTTTTCCTTGCAGCGTCTCGTACTATTGCCTCAGCCTCCTCCACTCTCCCCTGAGTGATCAGCCACCGAGGAGACTCTGGGATGAACCTGCACAATCACAACCACAAACCACAAATGATGTTGCTTTAGGGAGCACATTTCTTCACTTAACAATGTGTTTAACATACCACCACAGTGGGATGTAGACCACAGACGTAGCTGACAGAACAGCAAGCAGAGTCCTCCATTCTCTGATGCCGTATGCAATCCAAGGCAGCGTCATGTAACCGATGCAGTAGAACAGGAAGGCCCCGAGAGTCGTGAAGAGTACCCGCATCGTCTTACTCAGCAACTCCGTTCCTGTCCAACATAAAGATGACAAAGAGCTAACCCAGCAGATGTGAAAGCCAACGTCAAAGGAATTTGCAAGAAAACAAATATAGAGTAAAGAATAGTTTCCAATGCAAACCTAGGACAAAGGCAGAAATATAGATGGATATCTGAGAAGCTCCGACGAAGAGGAACATGATACAGAACATCCTCCATGAATGAGAGAAGGACTGAAGCAGGACTGAGACACACTGGGCCCCGAGAGAGATGAAAACAACCTTCTTCCTCCCAAACCTGACAGGAAATAAATATTTTTGACAGTAATTCACACACATTGCTTCTACATGACATGTTTCTGATGTGTGTTTTGTTCCCTTCATACTAAAACCCCTCATTTTCCGTCAGTGCAGTTGGACAGTGGACATGAAAACAAGCTTATTGTGGTCAAACCGAGGAATGTTCTTGACAGAACCACCTGACCTGACTTCAACTGAGTGTTTGTTCGACTTGCTGAAGACCACACGGAGGGCAAAAAACAAACCCACTAAACAAGCAACAAGTGAAGACGTCTGCAGCACGAGCTGAGGGACCAGAAACGAAATGAAAATGATCTCAGTTCTGTGCTGAAATGTTTTGTGTAACATGAAAATCTTCATGTAACTTCACAGTGAAAACTAGTTTGAAGCTTTATCATCTCCAGATTTCTCTCTCAGTCAAGTTGGTGCAGCAGCGGAGCACCTCCAGCACCTAAACACTACAAACTCCAAAGAGGTCATATTAGGGGAGATTAGTTCAAACGCATTTTAACACAACATGAGGACGGTGGTGACTTTGTCTGAATATGTTAAGATACGTCCTGAACGTCCCCGCTCACCCCTCATTTCTCAACCCCTGTGTTCACAGTTTTCACAGCTGCGAGAGAGCTAAACAGATAAACACTGCTGTGTCCGGAGCCACGTGCTCTTCTACCCACACTATTCTCTGTCAGAGCCGAACCGCTGTATTAGTTTAAGAATAACAGTCATTTACATTGTAAATTAAAATGAATGAAAGTGGTTCAGTGCCATCAAACAAATGACTTTTCTGAAACTAAAGACCCGACAACACGTGTTGTACCAGATCTAAACCTAAAGACAAAAGCATTTTGATGTTTGAATAACTGTAAGATTAGTAATGAAGTGAGTGTGAGACGCTTGGAGCTTAATGAAAAGTGAAGAATCTTAACAGCAGATGGGGCTGTTGCTATTCTAATAACAGTTAATCCTCACAAACTCAACGTGTGTCCATTTGTTAGCCGGTCATTCATTTTCTTTTTTATGAGTGAGGAAAAGCTCAAAAAACACCTTAAATCTAGTTGGATTTCACATAATAAACAGGTTTTTAGTGTAAATGGAGGATTTAACACCTGTCAGAGAGCTGTCCTGAGATTAAGGATCCAACGAGGTATCCCACAAAAAGAGTGGAGGATGCAAAGGGAACTTTCCACTGGTTGTCACAAACAAGGTCCCACTGAGAAAAACAAAACAGAAAAGAGGAACATTAGGGAAAAAGGAAAATTGAAAAGTGTTCTCAAGCTAAAAGTTCACACAGAATAAACGAGAACTGACCTCAGTGACGATGTTGGACTGGTAGATGTCCCTGCTGTAGTTCCATCCATCTATACATCGCTCCTGCTCCAGGTTAGTGAGGTTGACGTCCCTTCCAGGAATATATCCGTCAGCAGAGAGGTTTCTAACCACATCCAGTCTATATCTGCTGCACTGGCTCTGCACCTCTTCACCGTCGACTAGTGTGAAGGGAATGATGGCACGTCTCCACTCTTCAGTTAAGTTGACGTCTGGAACAAGACAGTGGTGTTTTGGAGCTGCTCCAACAAACACAATGTAAAGTCCGTTGAATCCAGTTGAGACAAAAACTGTGTTTAGGAGGAAGAATGTGATCCAGAAGTAAGGACCCGTTTGTCCCAGGAATTCTGTGTCTTCATCATAGTCTCCCATTCTTTATTAAACAATTCCTCCTGTGGGAGAGAAAAACAAGTGGGAGACGTGTTTGTCTTCAGTCTTCAGCTTAGCAGAGGTAGGTTGAGCTCTTTGTGAGGCACAGCGAGCGGGTCCCTCAGTGGGACGGAGTCACAAGTGAAAGAGTGTCCAGTCCTGAACGGGTTTCAAGGGGACGACTATTTCATCCCACAGTGAGACCAGAGGATCCAGCATGTCCTTCCTCAGCAGACAGGAAAACCAGTTATCTGAGATTAGTGAATGTCAGATGTGTCAATCACCGGTTTGATTTGATTTACCGAACTCGACATGATCAAAAGCTTCAGAGCGGCCAATCTACCCCCCGCACCCCCGTGGTCAAAGTGGTATTTTCTCCAAACAACATTCCACACTTTTAAATACCCCAAAGAAGTGCACGTGCCTGTAATCTAAATGTTGCTAAGTAGCTTCGAGACTCTCACTGGACTCATTTAAAGCAACACTGCAGAAGCAACGACGCCTTTATGTAGAGTGAAGTTTAAAAGAACCTGTCTGTGCAATAATACGTTTAGTTTGTGGTATTTAAATGCACTTTACATTTAGTGTGCTGAAATAAAAACATTAATCTGATCCGTGTCCTGTGCAGCCTCAGTTTAACGGATCCATTGTCTACAAATAACATATAAATAAATATAAATATAATAAAACAAATATCAACAAACAAACTTGTACATCAGTGATTCTCACGTTAATCAGCAGTGAAGCGTCTCAAATCCCATCGTACTACAACTAAAGAGCTCCTGACTCAGTCTGGACGTGTTTTAATGGATCAGTATGGTTCATTATAGATCAGAGCAGAGCAGGTTATCATTACCTGAGTTGACCACACTGCTCGTTATCCAATACACACGACTAGATCCACCAGCAGTGGACACTTTTCTCAAACACCTGCTCGTCTTCCCTGAATGTTTAACCCATCACATGCTGCTAACTCTGCGTTTGTTTCAAGGTTCACTTGAATCCTCAGCATCTGTGAAACGACCTGTGGAAACAGTTTAAATCCTGTCGTATGATCCATATGATCCACGAGCCGATCAGAGGCTCAGAGTCTGGGAAAAACCACTTCAGACAAAAGTAAACTGTCAGTATGAGTGTATTCACGTCTCTGCTGTGACTCTTAACCAACTAATCAGAACTTTCCTTCAGGACGTTTCCATGTGAAGGGCTGTGAGATGTTTGACTCCCTACACAGTGGTGATTAAATGAGCAGATTAGATCACTGCAATCTGGGCTCTGTTATCAGCGGAGACACACACACACACACACACACACACACACACATACACACAAACAGATAAAACTGTTTTCAAAATCAAGTGTGAAAAGCTCGGGACCTGCTTTAGGTTCATTACTGTGCAGTAAAGTCATTACAGTAGCTGGACCATGAGTCAGGAGTTTATAATGAGCTTAAATGATTTATTCTGACCAAACTATAAGAATCATGTGACGAACAGCTTAACTCACTGTTATTAACATATAGGACGTCATCACGGACGGATCTGTGTGTGTTGTGGATCACATACATTGATGAATATCTAGATTTTCTTCTTTGAGCTGGTGTAATTCATTCACCTGGACTTTGACAGCATGCGAAACCCCACATGTTAGTAGTCTGACACTGGGGAGGCCACTGTTTGTCTCCCACTCATCATAATTAGCTGCTGTGGAAGTGATGACGGCTTTTTCCTGTTTTACATCTATGATGTAGAGAGATGCTGCTGTTCAGGAGACACCAGCTGACTCTACAGAGGAGGACAGGACATTTTGTTTCTGTGGAAAAATACAAGTGTGGAAGGAGAGGACATGATCTGGAGGAGGTTTCACATCAGATGATGTCACCATGTTGCTCATACTGAAGAGGGTGTAGTAAGATGATGACATGTGGAGGAGACCCAGGAGAAACCAGCTGAGAGCTGAAGTCTCCATGTTTTTATCTCATGTTAGAAACACTGAAGGATCAGAAACTGAAACAGGCATCAGTTACTCCTGAATCCAAACAGGAAGAGTTTATTGCCCCAGCAGGTGGTTAATCATTGAGCACTGGGGAGGGACAGCACACTTCCTGTGTCCTAGAAAACAGATTCCTGATTTAGAAATCAACAGATTCAGACAGCGGGTGGTGGGTGGGAAGGTCTGCAGCTCAAACAAAACCGCTGTTTCTGAGATGCTCTGCGCTCAACCCCTCATCCCCGGCTCCGCTTAACGCCGCCCGGTCCGGACCGAGTGCTGCAGCCTCCGGCGACATGAGCGACTACGAAGCTGCCACCGCCTTCCTCGGAGAGTGGGGACGTTTCCAGAAGCAGGTTTTCTTCCTGCTGTGTCTGAGCATCGTCCCCAACGGCTTCACCGGCCTCTCCATCGTGTTCATCGCCGACACGCCGCCCCACCGCTGCCTCGTCCCCGCGCACGTCAACCTCAGCGCCGCATGGAGGAACAGCAGCATCCCCCTGGAGAGGGACGCGCAGCGCGGCGCTCTGCAGCCCAGCAAGTGCTCCAGATACAGGCTCGCAGACCTCGTCGGCTTCTCGGAGAGAGGCTTGGTGCCAGGAGTCGATGTTAATCTGTCCACGGTGCCGCAGGAAGGCTGCTTGGACGGCTGGGAGTACGACCAGAGCCAGTACGTGTCCACCATCGTGTCCGAGGTTGGTTCATCTGCGCCGGATCCAAACTGGGAGGAAGCTGCTGTGTCCAGGACGAGCGAGGGAAACTCAGTGAATAGTGTAGTGAGGGGCCTCTTAGAGGAGCCCTCACATTAAATCTACTGCAACACTATAGTTCATCTTGATGCCAGAACAGAGTTAGACAGAGTTGAACTTTCATTAAATTAAATATACATGAAATATTTAATGATCCAGCACAAACCAGCAGATGAAAGCTGCAAACCAGTTCCTCCATTTCTATTTTCCTCCATGTGGTGCAGCCCTGTGATCATGAGGCCTCTCTGATCTGGATTTCCTGTGTTTCAGTGGGACCTGGTCTGTGAGGACAGGTGGAAGAACCCGCTGACCTCCTCTCTCTTCTTCTGTGGAGTTCTCACTGGCTCCTTCATTTCAGGGCAGCTCTCTGACAGGTTAGAGTTTATATATATATATATATATCTGAACACTGACAACCTCTGAGTCACGACCTTCTCACCTGTACTACTATTGACCTGTGCTCTACTTCCTGTTCAGGTATGGGAGGAAAATCGTGCTGTTTGTTACCATCGCGGTCCAGACCGTGTTCACGTTTATCCAGGTCTTTTCTCCATCCTGGGAAGTTTTCTGTGGCCTGTTCTTTGTCGTCGGACTGGGACAAATCTCCAACTATGTGGCTGCGTTCGTGTTGGGTACTGATTCACCTTTTATCATTTACATTATGACTGTATTTCGCTCCTTGTGTTGTGATCGCCTTCTTTCCTCTTGTGCTCAGGGACAGAGATATTGGGCCCACGTGTCCGGACCATTTTCTCCACGGCCGGTGTGACCCTGTTCTTTGGTGTGGGCTACATGCTGCTGCCGCTGTTCGCTTTCTTCATCAGAGACTGGAGGATGCTGCTCCTCGGCCTCACGCTGCCCTGTGTCCTCTGCATGCCTCTCTGGTGGTGGGTAGGTGTGTGTTTGCTGGTGTGTGTCGTGTTAGAGGAGGGTTCCAGTGTGTTGATGGTTCAACTCTCCTGCTGTAGTTTATTCTCATTAGATGTGTACGCTGCCTTTTTTAACCTGTGTGAACTGTGAGGTTGATGGAAAATGGAAAATGAAATGTGACCTGAGCATTTCCAGGGTTCTGTCTTTGTACAGTGAACATCTTGCTTCAACTGAAGGCTTCTCTCTCTCTCTCTCTCTCTTTGTCCACTCTGTTGTTGAATGATGCAGGTTCATCCCCGAGTCTCCTCGGTGGCTGCTCTCTCAGGGACGAATAGAGGAAGCTGAGGCCATAGTGAGAGATTCTGCTAAGAAGAACAAGATCCAGCCGCCGCCGGTCATCTTCAGTCCTCTGCTGGTGAGAGCATTGAGATCCTGTTATTATGCCAGTATTTGTATTTTATACCAACAAATCATGAAACAATGATTTAAACATTGTTTTGAGAAAGCAAACGTGTGTTTCTATGAGTTTAGGTTTAAAGTCACTGTTCACACCTGATTTATAACTTTTACAACAAAAATCTGAATTAAAGTTTCAACAGTCTCGATAAAATCTGTCACCGACGTCTCATGTTTATAATTAGTATTAGACTGGAGCAGTAATGAACTATGTATGAAGCCTTTGTTTCCACTGAACAGTAGTTCTGTGACAATAAAACCTTTATACCTCAGCTATTAACCCGTTTTCCAGCTTTCTCTTAGTGTGTTTACTTCACACATGAGAAGTGTGAACAAAAAACTATTTTCTGGTTCACTGATCAGTCGAATGTAATCATTTACAGTGAACGGTGGACTGGACGGCAGTAGACGGAGAGTTTGCCCAGATTTACTTGACAGATTCCCACTGTGCTACTGTGTGATTGTCCGTCTTTTAATGATTGAAGGATTCACCGTTACTAAACTCTTGTGTTTTGTAAAATGCTTTTTTTTTGCACACGCCACTCCTGCATCTGCACCCGACCTTTGAAGTGTGAACTTTCTTCTACAAACTCAACGGCCACTTTTATGACCTTTCCTCTGCATAGATGCTTTTCTTATCCTGCACCTTCCTCCTTGGAAACATACAATGAACCCTGTGCATGGGTCACACAGTTTTGCTTGTTAAATCGAACGACAAATGGGTTAGAAACATAACTTACAGAGTATAAAGGTTGTGCTTTATACCTATAAATCACTGATGTGACTTACTCACTGCTGGAAAGTGGCTGAGATGGTATTTTTATCTCTAGCTTTGTCAAACTAGTCCATAATACAGTGGTTTATGTGGGATTTGTTCATTTTCCTCTATGTTTCCCAGCATTTTATGAAGCTACAGGCCTAGTAATAAATAATTCTTAGTTCTTTAATGTTGATAAAAGCAGAATCCAGAGTGGCACAGTTTGACAAACTGCTGTGAGAAAGCGGAACAGCTCCCACATAAACTTTCTACTGTACATGAAGGAGCTAATGAATGATCGCATGATAAAACGGGATTTAGGGACAAAACCGCCCTTTTCCGTTCCTCATGGGTTCGTTGCACTTTGACCTTTTGCCACTGTGAATTTCTGATTCTTGCGTGCACGTGCACACGCATGTGTCAACGCAGCGAGTGGCCATGCATTAACAAGCACCTCTCACATGAAATTCTTTCTACATGAATGGCTCCACTGGTTAAATGTTTGTTTTTGCACGTGCTCTGCTGCCCCGCAGAAAGAACAGTCTGAGAGGAGGAAGACTCACAACATCTGTGACCTGCTAGGCTCCCGAAACATCCGCTGGATCTCCGTCACGCTGTGGATGGTGTGGTGAGCCCCCCGCTGTGCCGTCCGACCCCCACAATCAGTACACTGACCCTGCACATGCACAATGCACACAGATACACATAGTGTTGATGCATCACCTCGAACGTGACGGCCCGTTTCACTAATGACAAATAATGACCTGTCAGGTGCAGTAAAGCCTGCAGCTAAGATCAAACTCAGGTCTTGTATAAGAGCTCAGTATGACAGATCTTCCTGTCACTTCCTCACTGTGTCTGAAAACAGACGTAGCTTAATTTTGTTGAGTTACAAACTTTTCCACTTTTTCTTTTCTTTCCTAATTTCATGCACATTCACTGCAGAAGTTGACAGATGTTATCTCCACAGGAACACAGTGACCATCGCCTACTTTGCTCTTTCCCTGAACACGGCAAACCTTCACGGTAACGCGTACTTCAACTGCTTCCTGTCGGCCGTGGTGGAGATGCCAGCCTACACTTTGTCATGGGTTATGTTTCGCTGGTGTTCCAGGAGACTCAGTCTCTCCTCAGCCCTCATCATGGGAGGAATATTCCTACTGCTAATACAGCTCATACCAGCAGGTACGACACCGCAGGGGGCATCTACAAGCTCAACTGGAGCACCATTAAGAGGAATCTGGATAATTTACGAGTTGATTTAATTCATATCTCACGCGTAACCTTGAAGTGTTTTGTATTTTATTTCCTCTAGACCTGGTTTATCTTTCCATAACACTGGAGATGATTGGGAAGTTTGCAGTGACCACAGCGTTCGCCATCGTCTACGCCTACACAGCCGAACTCTACCCGACTGTGCTGAGGAACACAGCTCTTGGCGCCTGCTCCATGGCCTCTAGAATAGGCAGCATCACTGCTCCGTACTTCATTTACTTAAGTATGAAAGCCTCTTCCCCTGCCTCATGTCTCTGGTGTCTGTTGCTCACTGTGGGATACATCCAAGGTGCAGAGTATTTAGGAAATCCTACGAAGCTGTTTTCAGTGATTCCCTTTTAATTACTTAATTACATTAAAACAATAATAAATAAAAGAACAAGAGGTTTGTTGTTTCCTTGTATGTGATCATTCCAGATTTAAACCTGAAGCTGGTACCATCACACTGGACTAGTAATGTAATGTAATGTGAATGTAGTTTCCTGATGCAGTCACATGACATTACATCTTGTGTCTTTTTGGTTTTAACTACTCTTGGTAGCGTTTTACACAAGGCTGCTTTTCACAGTCTCCTCCTTTGATGTCCTCCCTCAGGAAGCTACTCCATTTCACTGCCTTACATCCTGATGGGAAGCCTTACAGCTCTGGCAGGGTTGCTGAGTCTCCTGCTGCCTGAGAGCTGTGGAATGCCTCTGCCGGAAACCTTCGCTCACATGCAGCACTTCCCCGGGTACGACTACACGTTTATTGTCCATTTAAGCACAAGAACAGAAAAGTTTTGCTGAACTGAACACAGAAATTTCTGTTAATCAATAAAGACATGGACATCACAGTGAAATCAGCCTTCTCTTCTACAGTTACTATCCACCTGTAACAAACAACACGTAGCTAAAGCAGAAATATTTAACTCAAAACACCCAAAGTCAATTTTACTCCATAGATGTTCTACATGTGATGTAATAATTTACAGGATTAAATCCGAGCAGTGTTATCTGAACTCACCCAGCCCCCAGAACCCACACTGTCTCTGTATCAGGATAAATCCGAGCACTGAAGAGAGAGAGGACACAAAAAGCCGGCTGGACGCCACTTATCTCTGAGTCTTTACTGTAACTGCACGTCTGTGTTTTTTACTCTACAGATGTTGTCAGAAGGCACGTTACACCGTCCCAAACACTGAAAGGGGACGAAAGCCCGGATGAAATGAAGTCTCCGGTTGCCTCTTGAAAAACAACCAGCTCCAACATTCAGTTTGTAGTAAATACAGTGGTAAGAAAAAGTATGTGAACCTTTTAGAGTTGTGTTTTTTTTCTTTTTGCATTAATTTGTCATAAAATGTGATCTGATCTTAATCTAAGTCAAGAGTCGTAACAAATATGTGTCTAAAATAATAACACAAAAAAATCTGATCTTTCATGTCTTCATTGAGAACCACGATAAAAAAACCCATGGTGCTAGTGGAAAAAGTATGTGAACCCTTGGAATTAATGCACTCGGCCTCAGACCTGCACATCGTTCCTGAGGAATTTCATCTTCTATAATTTTAACTTGTCTGTCCATATTTCTGCTTACTTCACCTATAAATAATGATGCCTTAACACATCTACACAAAACTGAAGTTTCTTCTTTGTCTGTGCACTTTAAAGTCTCAGAACTAAAGCGGTTGTTACCATATTTACATCGTACTGCCAAAGCACAAAGTTTTGTACATTGTAATGTGAACTGAAACTGAGAAACATCACGAAATACAACATTAATATGGTGTTTTATTGGATTTTTCTTCATTGTAAAGCTTCTCTGACACATTTAAACATTTACATATATTTATATTTATATATTCAATATGTAAAGGAGAAAATCTAAATATTAAAAAGAAGATAATGTAACAACAAGAAAAAACATATTTTAAGTTTGTGTATTGCTGTGGTTTGGTCTCTATGAGAAATTTAATATTAATGCCTTAACTTTACAGAAATACTATAATATTTACTTCAAAGTGGTCAAATATTCAGGTACAAGTACATCACACTTGAATTACTTTAGGTTCACATTGAATATTGTAATGCCATCAACTCTCCTAGTAACTCCTAACAGATATCTTGAGTCTCCAGTAGCAAAAATAAACATTAGCAACTACTTATCAGTAGTTTATTCATGTTTCAGAGCCGACTCTCAAAAAGCACCACAGGTTTCGAGCTTTCTTTTCTTCTGATGAACGGGCACGATATGCTGAGGACAAAACACAAAACAGGACTTAAAACAAGTGTTTTAGCAGAAAAAGTAGAAGTACACAAGTAAAGGTCCAATAGAAGTAGTAGTGCTTTAAATTAGCTTAAAAATATAAAGTACTCACCTTTGAAAATAATTTTATTGTACAAGTCTAATTCAGATTTAGTCAACAAATCCTTAAAAATAAAAATTATGACAAAGAAAATTCATTAACAATTAAGTTACACCGACTCTATGTGGAACAAAAGGAGCACAGCTCGTCAAGGTGGAGCAGATTTTAAGTGATTTATCTACTTTAAGGTGGTTAATCCATAATAATTTACGGTATCAGTGGAGTATATTGTCATCTGCACACGTAACTAGATATTACTATTACTATACTATGATTGTTACAATTCGTTTTGATGGTTTAAATTTTAAAGTACAATTTTTAAGAACATGACTAAAAATATATAAATATCACAATCAGACTTCATTAGTTTGAAACAGTATTTAACCTTTATCCTTTTTTTTTTTTTATAATTATTACTTTATATAACTATAAATTATTGATTTTATTTTATTCCTCAGCAGTGACATTGTGAAATTTTAAATCCTTAAGAATAAAATGTGTTTTGATGTGAGGATTTATTTTGTGGGATGAAAACAGACAAGTAGAAATAAAGTCGACAGAAACTGGAACGTCCGGTTCAAAAAGCTCAAAGCTTCTGGTCTAAAGCCTTTTGTTACAGCCATTTCCTGACTAGTTAACTGTACTTTAACATTATAATGAAATTCCCAAAGGAATTCAAGTTGAGGAACAGGAAAGGGTGTCACCAAAATCACACAGCTCTGCTCTAAACACAAACTACTATTGTAAAACACGTCGAACAAGCTCAAGAAATCTCATCTCACCTTTCTCTCTTGTGCATCTGTTGAATAGTTTGAGGCAGAGGTCGTCCAAAACTCTCTGGAAGGAAGAGGGCGGCTAAGGCCGACGCAACAGACAGAGTCCCCAGAATAATGTAAGGAAGGTACTTGAAGTAAACACCTGTGGAAACAGAAGGTTCCAATTAAATACAGGTGATAGTACAGTAGGTCAACTTTATAGAGAGAAGATTCAAACCACCATAGGAGGTGAAATCAGACGCTCCAGATGAAATTTTAATTTGTTCGTGATGGGTTTACTCACCCAACTGCAGCAAAAAAGGTGCAAGGCAGCTTCCCACTCTGGAAACAGTCATGCACATTCCTGTTGCTGTGTTCCTGAGCACAGTGGGGAAAAGCTCTGCGGTGTAGACAAACATCAGGGATGTACCGGTGGTCACACCAAACTTTCCCACCATCTCCAAAGTCACAGACAGAGCTGCCAAACCTGAACGGTAACAAAACAGTTTGTCAGTGAACAGAACAGAAACATCCCTGAAATCCGGACCCTTTTTCTTTTTCTACGTACTTTGAGGCACTAACTGAATGAAATACAGAGACACTCCTCCGAGGAGCAGGATAGAGATGACAGACACTCGTCGGGGAACGAAACGCAGAGCCACCCAACTGGTTATGTAAGCTGGCACCTCAACAGCTGCTGAGATAAAGGAGCTGATGTAGGCGTTCGCGTGAAGTCGGGACGTGTTCAGGGACAGGCCGTAGTAGCCAGAACTGAGACTGGACCTGGAAAAACAGGGATACAGAGAACAGTGGTTGCTATTGATGGCTGCACGATCACTGCTGCGGTGATTAAAAGGTGCAGTGTGAATACTCACCACAACAGGCACAGGATGATAGTTGTGTGTCTGATGTTTGCACCCTTCAGCAGGCTGAAGATGGTGTGATGCTCCTTCGGCTGAGTCTCTGTCTTATCAGCCTGCAAGATACAAAACCTCAGGTTGTAATGTTAAAATGACAGATCCTACTTGTACGTTAGGGAAATCTTCCAACACAGCTGCGATGATGCGTTATGTTGTTTGTTGCTGTGGGAGTTCAGTCAAAACCAACTTACACGGACAGCGTCATCCTCAAAGATGACCTGCGGCGCCTTGACGTTGTTCTTCACAGCAGCTCGTCTCACTATGGCATCAGCCTCTGCAACTCTTCCCTGACAGAGGAGCCACCGTGGAGACTCAGGGATGAACCTGCCTCAACACAAAGAGCTTTAAGATACTTCACAGAGAGCTGAATTCTAGTTCTGTAGATAAGAGCAACTCTTACAGTGCACGGTAAAGTGAAAGTAACCAGTACGTGTGTGTTGCAATGAGTGAAACCTACCACCAGAGGGGCAGGTAGAGCAGGCCCGGCAGAGACAAAGCCAAACAGAGGGTTCTCCAGTCTCTTAAAAGGTAAGCAAAGAGAGGCAGCATCATGTAGCCAAAGGCAAACGACAGGCACACGCCCATAGATGAGAACAGGACCCGCACTCTGCCGGTCAGTATTTCAGTGCCTGCACGAAAAGTAAAAAATAGTTTATTGTTAAAAAGTCTAAAATCACTGTGACTAACGTGTAAAATATTGTTGCATCAACACGAGCATGAAATGTTCACATTTACCCAAAACAAAAGCAGCCACGTAATTGGAGGTCTGCCCTAAACCGCTGATGAAGAAGAGGATGCAGAAAACCGTCCAAGAAGGTGAGAAGATCAGAACAAAAGTAAAAAATGTCTGAACGGCCATCATCCCGAAGAGAATGGGCTTTCTTCCAAACCTGGAGGGAGTTTTCAAAACACAGCAATAAAAGACAAAAGTGTATTTAAAGTATTATTTTCATCATTTCATGGTGAGGTGATGTTTTCTGTACCTGTCTGAGAGCTGTCCAGAAAAGAAGGATCCCACCAGAACCCCCAGGAAGTAAACTGTGGAGGTGAACGGCTGCTTCCACTGATCACCGCACACCAGGTCGAACTGGAACACACACACATGAACAACAGAGAATCTACAGGGATCAATTCATGGTCAAGATTACTGAAGCTACGTCTGTCCCACAGCTTAAACTACAGATCGGTGTGCAGACACTCACCTCAGAGACGATGGTAGATTGGTAGACGTCTGTGCTGTAGCTCCACCCGTCCACACAGGCCTCCTGCTCCAGGTCAGTGAGGTTGACGTCTCTGCCGGGAACGAAGCCCCGAGCAGAGAGGTTTCTGACCACGTCCAGTCTGAATCTGCTGCAGCTGCTCAGCTCCTGTTTCCCATTCACCACCTCACAGACACAGGGACACAAAGATTATTAGTTTGTTAGTAACATAGTTTGATTGTGACAAACATGGAAATCATCTCAACGAAGGTTCAAGTGATGATGTTCGAACTGGAGGCTGGTATCATCTGGTATCATCTGGTATCATGAGACATCTGGATTATCAGGGTTAGGGCCGTTTCTAAAATGCTTCAGATGTTACTGGGTTGGACTTCATGTGTCTGTCGACAGTAAAAGGAGCCTGATAAACCTGATAAACCACCGAGCAGCTCCGTCTGTGCTGCTCACAGCTATAATTTTCATTCTTTAGGTCTGAAAAGAATGAAAAACCACTTTAACCATCAGAGACCAAAACAAGATCATTCTCCTGATAAACAGAGTGAACAGTCCAGTAGAAACAGACCAGAGGAGACAGAACATCTGTCCTGATCAGAGACAGTTTGACGGTGTCTCCAAAAGTAAAGATCAAAACTCATGTTGACGTCACCTCCTCGGTCGCTGCGTCACCGCAGGTGCAGCTACACCTGTCCGGCTTAGTACTGTGCAAACCCCCCCTTCAACAGGGGTTTAGAGCTGGAACCGAGTCTGTTCCCAGTGATCAAACCGAGTCTGTGAAGGTTTTTACCAAACTGTCTCCAGGATGAGTCGCGGCTCAGCGGAGGCCGCGTTCAGCATCCTTCATCTCAATGAACTAGTTTCGTGGCTCAGCAGGTGAAAACATGTCGAGAACAGATGAAACAGCACTTTAACAAATGGATGTTAACAGTAAATGAACCAACGAGAGAAGTGAAGTGAATCAAAATGTCGCTGGAGAATCATCCGGAAGCGTCGAGGCCACGATTCGTAAAGAAGCTGCAGGAAGAGGAAAACGAGCTCAGGATGGATGATCTGAAGAAAGGTTGGAGTCTGATGCCGGACAAAGCTTTGATTCCTGGACAAACGGACCGAGCTGCAGCTTTCATTACCTTCATCGGGATCATAACTTCAAACCAGTGTCGGGTCAAGTTGACCTCAGGAACCAGGCAGCGGTGACTGGGAACATCAGCCAGGTAGACAACAGAGAAGGGGGCGAGTCCATTGGGCAAGATGGTGGAGCAGAGCAGGAAGAACATAGTCTGCTGGAAACGACCCCACTGACCCAGAAACGCCGTGGCATCATCATAATCCTTCATCGTGACCTCACAGAACCCTCACCTCTGCCCTTCACCCTCTCTGTCCTGCAGACTACTAGGTCAACACCTGCCCTCACCCCCACCTGACTGGAGGCCACTCCCTGTAGAGCTGGAAACACAGGAACTCTTTAAATGACAGTTTCCTGCTGTCAACTAGTTTGGAATAAATCACAGAGGAGCAAAATGTAGGTTGTGTTAACCAGTAACTGTCATAAGTAGAAGAAAACAGAGTTAAAGGAGTTCAGCTGCATTTCTAGATGCTGTTGTTGGATTATAGTTGATAAAGATAAAAAGTTAGTTTGGTGTTGATGAGAAACAACTTTATTAACAGCTGTCTAGTGAGTGTTTTTATGGATAATTTGTAATCTGGATGTTATTTATTTTTTAATTATAAATTAACTACTAATTGTGTATTTTGAATTATCTTTGATGTGCAAAATACTAGATTTTTCTGATAAATAGGATAAATATTAAGAACAAATATTAATAGTAAGTTTGTCAAAATAAAAGTTAATTTTGATTAATTAATCACAGAAAAAAGCCTCAAATAACACAGATTTCTTAGGTTAGAACAAGAAAACACATGAAAAGCAGCCAGTGAGAGAGGAACATTTACTGATGCACCCTAAAATCGAACTTCACGGTACAGGGCCAACTAAATATTATCTATATTATCTTGTTTAAAAGCACTAATAAGGACAGACAGGTAAATGGGAATCAGTCTATGAGCATAGCTGCAGGAAGGATAGGTGCTGGGGAGGCTGCAGCACTTCAGCCTCTCCACCACAACAGAGCTTATTTTGTTGGTTTGTGCATCAACACTGTGAAATAAGTTATTACTGCATTAATAATTTCACCATAAACCTGGAGGTCTGAGCTAGAACCTAACAGAGATGTTGATGCTGGTTACACTGAGTCACTCATCGGCCAAAACTAATTTCTGTGAGTTTGGGAATTAAACATCTCAAGATGATCTTTCAACCTTCATCATTGTTTTTAGTTAATGAGGTGAAAACTGAAATCTGAGATGTAAATGTTCTCAAAACGTTATTTATCAAAGCACAAAGTAAAGACCAACGTAACGGTTTTCTGTAAATAGAGGCACAGTCAGAGTTTGGTGGCTGCAACACACTCACACCGTTCCAACAGAGGCATGTTTACCACTGTGTTCCCTTCACTTTAAGTAAATATATAAATATTTTAATTATGTGGGAATAAAATTACAGTATTTCAAGTGTAATATTTGCTCATACAAGATATCTGCTGCTGAGTAGGAGACAGATCTGAACGGCAGGCAGGTTAAACAAGGACGTGTATGAACAAAACCACCGCACTGTTGTAGCACATGCACAACGAAGCCTCACACTGTCTGAAATACCTGTCAACTTCCTTGGAAAAATCTTTTGTCTCTAGCTTCAGATAGATGCAGCTCAAGTCGTCACAGACGCTGCTTTTGCATCTTATATCTTTTCTTCTTTCTTCTTCTTCTTTTCTTTTTTCCCATAAACATGATTAAAAGCCACAGAACAAGTTTCCACTCTGGTTCATCTCATATGAGCTCACAGCAGTTTCCCGTTGTGGGTTTTGGCAGCTCATTGATGAGGTTATGTCCAAGTTTTCCTGTGGGTCTTTAAAATTTCACATGGAGAAGCATCTGTAGGCATTTCTACTCCACAAGCTTCGTAGAGATTGTTTCACGTTGAGGTAAATAGCATCTTAATAATCTAGCTACATACAAAAAAGAAAATAGCTTTTGTACTGAGGATGAATTATTTTATGAAAAATTGTATTCTGAGAGAAACAAACATCTCCAAACAATATGGCAGGATTAATGATCATGATAAAAGTCTGATTCCTAAAACCAGGTGACACAACTACAACTCTACCTTTGTGAATCTTAATTACCTTTACAGGGATGATAGCTTTAAGCCAATCTTGGGTCAAGTTGACCTCAGGAACCAGGCAGTGATGACTGGGAATGTCAGTCACAAACACGACAGAGAAAGCACCGAATCCATTGGGAAAGATGCTGGCACAGAGCAGGAAGAAGACGGTCTGCTGGAAACGTCCCCAATGACCCAGAAACGCTGTGGCGTCATCGTAATCCTCCATAGTATGAGATTACTAAACTGTGTCCACAGTCGTTATCCTGTAGTTACTAGTTTCCCTACTGCAAACCTGTCTGCCCTCACGCCACCTGACTGGTGGCCACTCCCTGTGTTAGATAAACCAGTGTTGTAAAACACACGGACACTCAGGATTACGGTTTACTACTGTGAAGGGGTTAGTAATAATTCACAGCTGCCAAAGTGAGGTTGTATTAACAGAAAATAAATAAATAAATCACACACACAACTGAATCCTACAACGACGTGCACCATATCTGCTCACACAACTACCAGAAAAGGTTTTAAAGCTGTTGTTTGGCTCTCGTTCTTGTTGCTGTTGTTTGGTTATAGATTAAAAAGGTAATAAAAAGTTACAGTTTCACAGATCACTTGTTTCGTGTCCATAACAAACTCTTGAACCTTAAGACTCTTGCCTGACTATTAAAATGTTTAACAGCTGTTTGGTTAGGATTTGTGTTTTTAAAGGTAATCTATTTATCTATAAATGAGCATATTTATAGTTCATTTTAGGTATAAAACATTTTATTTGAGAAGAAAGGTTCCTGTTATACATCTAAAAGCCATTTAACATTAGAAATCCTAGAAAAAATTCACTTGAAAATGGTCACATATATATAATCAGGATTTAATTTGATCATTTCTGTGTCACACTCTACTCTCCTGGAGAAAGGATTTTAAATGTACTAAGAAGGAAACCACCTTTTATAAGTAACTTACTATATTTAAAAAGACTCCAACTAACGACAACACAACAAATATTACTAGATAATCATAATATATTGTCCCGGAGTACTGTGGGTACTGGGTTTTTTCCCCTAATGATGCAGGGACACGTCAATCTGTTGTAAAAAGAAAAGACAAACACATATATTGTACTGTTAGGAAACTGAGATGGAAAAATATTCAGTATATTAAATATATTGCTTCTACCACTAGACAATTTTCACCCACTGTCACATCCACCTATAATATGTTTTACGCAGATTTTAATTGGAGTAAGCAGAACTGGCACTAAAACTAACTATTTACTGTAAATATCATATCTCAAGATCACCCTTCAGTGTTCCTCATTCTGTTTTCATTAAATTAATGAGGTGAACAAACCCCAGAAAAGTCTGAGATTTTCTGAAATGTGAGTAAAACTAAAATCTGAGATGTAAACGTGCTCAAAGCTTTATTTAGTTTGGTGGCTGCAGCACACTCATAACAGTTCAGACAGAGGCAGGTTTACCACTGTGTTACTTCACCTTCCCTTTAAATTAAAATTACAGTAGTTCAAGTGTAATATTTGCTGGATTTCTGCTTCTCAGTAGGAGACAGATCTGAACTGCAGGCAGGCTAAACAAGCACATGCACTCTTAGTCTACTAAGCTGTTGTGTTCATGCAGAATAAGACCTGTCTCTGTCCTGCTGAAATATCTCCTGACCTCCTGTGAAAAGGTGTTGTCCTGTTGGCAGCATATGTCCCCTTAAAATCCCAATATAGCTCCACACATAGGCAAGTCACTCCTGCAGTGGTCACTCCTGCAGCCCTGCACTATCACAGGCTTTTTCTCCTTTCATTCTTTGGTCTTGGCTGAAACACGGACTCCCCGTAGAACAGGACAAGTTTCCACTTTGCTCCATCTGATACGAGTTCAGGATCTGAGAACTTGATGTATGGCTTTCTCCTTGCAAAGCAGGGTTTCATGTTGTATTTGTGGATGCAGCTTGTAGCAAAAAATGATATTCAGCAGGATTATTGTCATGATAATATTGTATAAATAGTAGAATCAAAAACGTCTTAGCCCTCCCCTAACTGAAAAATCTGGCTACTCCTCTGAGGCTAAGTTTAGATCGTTAGAGGGTAGATGGCAGCACGCTGAGTATGAAAACCTGGCACTCTCTGGGTGGGTGGAAAACCCCGAACACAACACGCAGAGGGAAACAAGTTCTCACAGCACAATCTTATCTTTGTACTTGCCAATCTGTTGTGGGAAACAAGCTATACTGCGAGTTAAAAACAAGACTGTGTTATAAAATGAAGTTGATCAAAAATATAAGCATGCAGAAGAGATGCACAATATTTTAGTCATGTGCTGAATATAAAATAGTGACGAGGCCACAACTATTCAAAATGTCAAAATAACTTTCTTTCTTTGTGACCCCATGCATCCTCTGCATGTTTGGCCCAGAGAACCCGACGTCCACTTTGGTCTGATTTGAATTCAGACACTGAAACCTTGGCGGCGTCTCTGCACAGAAATGATGTCTGGCTTCCTCCTCGTCTAATGGAGATTCTGGTTTTATTTCTGGATGCAGCTAGTAGCAAAACCTTCTGTGTTATGATGAAGTCACATCAATTGTAGAACCAAAAATGTCTTGACCCTCCTCTGACGGAGGAACCTGGCTACTTTTGGGTGACTAGGGTGGCAGCATGCGATGTGGCAGAACCCTCTCCACCAGCAAAACCTTGGAGCGTCATGGGAGGTTAGAGAACAGGTCATTGGAAAACCCCAATCACTTCTAAGAGGGAAGCATTGCATCTTTGTACAAGGGAAACAGGCTTGTTAGCAAATTCTTACATGAAAACATGTTGTAATTCCTGTAATTTGGAATGAATACTGTAAAATAGCAGCTGGATTGTGAAGCGGTAAGGAGACTTGGGTGTGGCCAGCCTCCAGTGGGGATCCTTAGCAAGACCTCCTTACACTTCCCCTGCCTTTGCATGTTACCTTGTTCCTCAATTATAAGTTGTTTTTCATAGAAGTCTCTGTTAAATGACTAAATGTCAATGTAAAATCCAAGAATCGTGTCATGTAAAGGGAATGTATGGAGTCTTGGAATTTGGTCATGCTTGTCAGTGAGTAAACCTATTTTTACACCTTGATTTTTGCTGCCTGCTGCGTTTTTCACAGGTTATTTATATAATATATAATATATTATAACTTGTACATAATAAGTTAGGGGGTCACTGACATTTGCGGTCAGCCAGAAACCTGACCTGGTGAAACTGTTAAAGACTATTTTTGCACCACAAGCGAAAAACGTGTGTTGAAGTAACAATGATTTACAAAAGTACTTCTAAGCTAATGTCGCTACATTCATCAGGCCAACATGACAGACAGGAACTAAGTGGTGAAACACTATGTTTTGCTTGCAAAGACTTTGATCCAGCGATGACACCTTCACCTGTTCCCAATGAACCTGCTGATTTTGGAATAATCCAGAACAGTGTTACTTGAATATTAATATCTTATTTTGCCTCTTCCCCAACTTTTGAGTGTGCTGTAGCCATCAAAACATGTTTTATTTGCATAAAAACACAGATAAATATAGTACACCATCTATCATGTATTACACACTGTAGGTAATTCAGGATACAGAAATGTGTTATAGGAGAAGTGTAATGATTATAGTGTATTTCTACATCAGTATACCTTTTTCTTTTATGCATCTGTTGAATAGTTTCAGGCAGAGGTCGTCCAAAACTCTCTGGAAGGAAGAGAGCAGCAAAGGCAGAAACAACAGCCAGAGTCCCCAAAGTAATATAAGGAAGGTACTCGAGGTATATCCCTAACAAGGAGACGGGCAGGTTGAGATGAGACTTAGTCTGAACATGTAGGTGCAGCTGATTAACTAAAATAATTAGTGTTAATAACAATCTCATCTCTGTTTACTCACTCAGCTTTAACAAAAATGGTGCAATGCAACTTCCTAATCTGGAAACAGTCGTGCACGTTCCTGTGGCTGTGTTCCTGAGCACTGTTGGGTAAATCTCTGCTGTGTAGGCAAACATCAGGGCTGTACCAGTGGTGATAGCATATTTACCCAGCATCTCCAGTGCAAGAGTTAAATTTGATAGATCTAAAACAAAAGGAAATGGTTTGTTTCTAACAGAAACATTTCAACAAGACAAACATACAAACTCCGAACAGGTCTGCAGCTCGTCTTCACATCGGCACCTGCATCATGTGGACACTTTTCCTTTTTATGGTGATGGGTGGATGGAGCCTTTTGAAGCTTTGGGGCTTTCTTTATGTTTGTAAAATAAGATTAAAAAATAAAGGTGCAATAAAAGACCAATTAAACCTCTGTCTGCCTCTCTTTACCCTAATTAACTAGTAGTAATACACTTTAGTAAAGGTTATAAACACACACTTAACTAATGCGTGACTATTTGCAGAGATGCACCTGCAACAATTGGCAGAGTTCACCTAATATTTCTTGTTTGATTCTTAAATCTATGATTCCTCAATCAATAATAGTAAGTGTGTTTTCTCAATTACTTTGAGGAACCAGTTGTACAAGGAACAGTGGCAGTCCTCCAAAAAGTAACGTGCCAATGATAGACAGTTGTCGTGGAAGGTATCGCAGAGCCAGCCAGCTGGAAATGTAAGCTGGGACCTCTACAGCTGCTGAGATGAAACAGCTGATGTAGGGGTTCGTGTGGAGTTGGGTTGCGTTAAAGGAGAGGCCAAAGTATGCAGTGGTCATAGTAAACCTGTGCAAGTCAAAGGGTCAGACGTACAACAGATATGTTTAAACAAAAATAGAAAAAACAGAACGGTTTAAGTGCAACTGCAGATCATGGCCATCACTTTCACAATTACTTTCTCTCATTCTTAAAAACATATTTCTGTTTACTCACGACACCAGGCAGATAATGAGTGTCGTGGTCCTGATGTTGCTCTTCCTCAGCAGGTCCAAGACACTGTGATGCTCCTTTGACTGTGCTTTTGTCTCATTAACCTGCAAAAATCAAAAACCTCTCAGGTGCTTTTTATACAGTCTGATTAGAGAATAAGTGTGTGGTCACTAATGTTTAATGTTCAGTAATTATTAATTCATTTATTAATCTTCAGTAAGAATTAAATCTGACTGATAATGCATATTAATCTTTTTTATCAACAGATTATTTTTGACATAAAGAATCACCTCTATTCTGTCCTGGAGTTTTGTTCAAACCAAATAAAACATAAAAGAGTGGTAATACAAAATAACATGTTGCAGTACTTACAAACAACAAGCATCTGCGTTTACAAAATGTACATTACTGTTCATACAAACCTTATAAACAAAGGTTGTTGTTGATTTAATGTTTAACTGCATGGTTTAAGTCAACTTACCTCATCATTTCTGAAGATGACTGCAGGAGCCTGAACTTTGTTCCACTTTGCAGCTTTTCTCACTATGGCCTCAGCCTCCGTCACTCTTCCCTTGGAGAGCAGCCACCGAGGAGACTCAGGAATGAACCTGCCACGGTATTCAACACAGAGTCTGCATCAGTGGTTTTATGCTGGTCCTTAACTTTCAGTCCACAGAATGTGTTAAAAGAGAAGCCCCTATAAGCAGCTCTGTTGCATCAGTTTGTTAATAATGACCCAGGTTTTTTTAATGCCTCTGTGCCAGCAGCAGCTGTGACTGGAGGACTTATGTTTTCGCGCAAGTGTGGGTTCAGTGTCTTGTCCAGGGATACTGCGACATGTTGCCAAGAGGTACCAGGAATTAAACCACCAATCTTAGGCTCATGGATTACTGCCCTACCAACTGAGTCCAGGTCACTGTGTCCTCACACCTTCAGCTCTTGTAAAAGTAGAGGAGTGCCTTTAAATTTTGGCACATTCGCCCACTCGTAATAACTGATTCGATTTTGGTGGTCAAAGATCAAGGACACAAAGAGTTCCTGCACATTTATCCCATTGCACCCAATGTTATAGGAAAGCGTGAGGGAATTTCTTTAAGTCTGGCACAAATATCCACTTGGACACAAGTGTAAATGGCCCAGATTTTGACGTAATGTACATCCCATTCCAGACGTGCACGTAAACTATAACATCACTGGTAACTCTAGTTTCCTTTAAAAACATATGCATAGACAACTACCAAATGAGTTGGCAATTCCATCTATCATTTCATTAAAGGCATAGAGACATGTTTATGTCAGAATATAAAATGAATAGATCGGAAAGTTGTGTAATATGAGCAACCTACCACCAGAGGGGCAGGTAGAGCAGGCCCGGCAGAGACAAAGCCAAACAGAGGGTTCTCCAGTCTCTTAGAAAGTAAGCAAAGAGAGGCAGCATCATGTAGCCAAAGGCAAACGACAGGCACACGCCCATAGATGAGAACAGGACCCGCACTCTGCCAGTCAGTATTTCAGTGCCTGCACGAAAAGTAAAAAATAGTTTATTGTTAAAAAGTCTAAAATCACTGTGACTAACATGTAAAATATTGTTGCATCAACACGAGCATGAAATGTTCACATTTACCCAAAACAAAAGCAGCCACGTAATTGGAGGTGTGCCCTAAACCGCTGATGAAGAGAAGGATGCAGAAAACCGTCCAAGAGGGCGAGGAGATCAGAACAAAAGTAAAAAATGTCTGAACGGCCATCATCCCGAAGAGAATGGGCTTTCTTCCAAACCTGGAGGGAGGTTTCAAAACACAGCAATAAAAGACAAAAGTGTATTTAAAGTATTATTTTCATCATTTCATGGTGAGGTGATGTTTTCTGTACCTGTCTGAGAGCTGTCCAGAAAAGAAGGATCCCACCAGAACCCCCAGGAAGTAAACTGTGGAGGTGAACGGCTGCTTCCACTGATCACCGCACACCAGGTCGAACTGGAACACACACACATGAACAACAGAGAAGCTGCAGGGGTCAATTCATGGTCAAGTTTACTGAAGCTACGTCTGTCCCACAGCTTAAACTACAGATCAGTGTGCAGACACTCACCTCAGAGACGATGGTAGATTGGTAGACGTCTGTGCTGTAGCTCCACCCGTCCACACAGGCCTCCTGCTCCAGGTCAGTGAGGTTGACGTCTCTGCCGGGAACGAAGCCCCGAGCAGAGAGGTTTCTGACCACGTCCAGTCTGAATCTGCTGCAGCTGCTCAGCTCCTGTTTCCCATTCACCACCTCACAGACACAGGGACACAAAGATTATTAGTTTGTTAGTAACATAGTTTGATTACAGTGTTTCCATATTTTCACAGAAACCTTGTTGGGAGATTATTTTGTGAAGAGTTCATCCATGAACTGATCAAGTAATGATGTTTGAACAGGAGACAGGTTAATCTGGTATCATCTGGTATCATCTGGTATCATCTGGTATCATCTGGTATCGTGAGACATCTGGATTATCAGGGTTAGGACCGTTTATAAAATGTTTCAGATGTTATTGGGATGGACTGGGTGTTTCTGCCGTCACAGATTCTAGAGGAAAAAAGGCCTCGACAGTGGAAGAAGCCCGATGAACCAAATAAATCCACCGAGCAGCTCCATCTGTGTTGTTCTGCTGCTCACAGCTATAATTTTCATTCTTTATGATGAAGGTGTGAAAAGAATGAAAAACTTCTTTAACCATCAGAGACCAAAACAAGATAATTCTCCTGATGCTACTGTGTGAACAGTCCAGTAGAAACAGACCAGAGGAGACAGAACATCTGTCCTGAATAAGAGATAGTTTGACGGTGTCACTCAAAAAACCAAAGAACAAATCTCATGTTAACTTCATCTCTTCAGTTCGGACGTCGCTGCGTCACCGCAGGTGCAGGAACACCTGTCCGGCTTAGTCGTGTGCTAAAGCCTCCCCCTTCTCCAGAGGTTCCCGGTGTGAGTTTTGTACAGTTTTGAACTGAAGCAGAGTCTGATTCAAGTGATCAAACCGAGTCTGTGAAGGTTTTTCCCCAAACTGTCTCCAGGATGAGTGGCAGCTCACGGGCCGCGTTTAGCATCCTTCATCTCAATTAACTCGTTGTTTGTTCAGCAGGTTAAACATCTCAAGAACAGATTAAACAGCACTTTAAAAATGTATGTTAACAGTCAATTAAACACCGACAGAAGTGAATCAAAATGGTGGATGCTGGAGAATCATCCAGAAGCGTCTAGCCCATGATTCACCATTCAGGTTGTGTTAACCAATAACTTCAATATTTTAATGAGTGATTCACACACCTACCAGAAAACAGAGTTAAAGGAGTTCGGCTGCATTTCTTGTTGCTGTTGTTGGATTATAGTTGATAAAGATAATAAGTTAGTTTGGTGTTGATGAGAAACAACTTTATTAACAGCTGTCTAGTGAGTGTTTTTATGGATAATTTGTAATCTGGATGTTATTTATTTTTTTAATTATAAATTAACTACTAATTGTGTATCTCTGCATCAACAAACACTAAGAATAAATAATAAAGACAGTTAATATACATGTCTAAATGCTCAATCAGTAAAAGTCAAATATTAATAGTAGGTTTGTCATAATAACACGTTAATTTTGATTAATTAATCACAGAAAAAAGCCTCAAATAACACAGATTAACAAGTAACAAGTTAGAACAAGAAAACACATGAAAAGCAGCCAGTGCTGTGTGAATTTAAGCACCAGGAGAAGAACATTTACTGATGCACCCTAAAATCGAACTTCACGGTACAGGGCCAACTAAATATTATCTATATTATCTTGTTTAAAAGCACTAATAAGGACAGACAGGTAAATGGGAATCAGTCTATGAGCATAGCTGCAGGAAGGATGGGTGCTGGGGAGGCTGCAGCACTTCAGCCTCTCCACCACAACAGAGCTTATTTTGTTGGTTTGTGCATCAACACTGTGAAATAAGTTATTACTGCATTAATAATTTCACCATAAACCTGGAGGTCTGAGCTAGAACCTAACAGAGATGTTGATGCTGGTTACACTGAGTCACTCATCGGCCAAAACTAATTTCTGTGAGTTTGGGAATTAAACATCTCCCTTTAAAAGACACATTTTAATTGTTTGTAAATATTTTTTTACAAATATTATTTGTAATTACAGTATTGAAAGTATAATATTTGTCTCTCCTTGCTGGATACAAGATTTCTGCTGCTGAGTAGAAGACAGATCTGAACTGCAGGCGGGCTCAACAAGCAACAACTGTTGTAGCACATGCAGAATGAGGCCTCACATTGTCCTGCTGAAATATCTGTCGACTTCCCTGGAAAATATCGTTCCTTTGTGGCAGAATATGTCTCCCTCAAATCTTAGACTATCTTCTTTCTTTTTTTTCCCCATAAGCAAGATAAACAACAAGTTTCCACTCTGGTTCATCTCATATGAGCTCACAGCAGTTTCCTGTTGTGGGTTTTGGCAGCAAATCGATGAGGTCATCTCCAAGTTTGCCTGTGGGTCTTTAAAATTTCACATGGAGAAGCATCTTAGGCATGTCTGCTCCACGAGCTTCTTGTTAGCGCTCTGCATAGTCTTTTCTCCACAATGTAGATTGTTTCACATTGAGGTAAACAGCATCTTAATAATGTAGATGCATACAAAAAAGAAAAAAGCTTGTGTACTGAGGATGAGGATATTATTGTATGAAAAAATATAATTCTATGCAGTTTTCAGAAATAGATTTAGACAGAGAGTAACAAAACATCTCCAAACAATATGGCAGGATTAATGATCATGATAAAAGTCTGATTCCTAAAACCAGGTGACACAACTGCAACTCTACCTTTGTGAATCTTAATTACCTTTACAGGGATGATAGCTTTAAGCCAATCTTGGGTCAAGTTGACCTCAGGAACCAGGCAGTGATGACTGGGAATGTCAGTCACAAACACGACAGAGAAAGCACTAAATCCACTGGGAAAGATGCTGGCACAGAGCAGGAAGAAGACCGTCTGCTGGAAACGTCCCCAATGACCCAGAAACGCTGTGGCGTCATCGTAATCCTCCATAGTATGAGATTACTAAACTGTGTCCACAGTCGTTATCCTGCAGTTACTAGTTTCCCTACTGCAAACCTGTCTGCCCTCACGCCACCTGACTGGTGGCCACTCCCTGTGTTAGATAAACCGGAGTTGTAAAACACACGGACACTCAGGATTACGGTTTACTACTGGGAACTGGTTAGTAATAATTCACAGCTGCCAAAGTGAGGTTGTATTAACAGAAAATAAATAAATAAATCACACACACAACTGAATCCACAACGACGTGCACCATATCTGCTCACACAACTACCAGGAAAAGGTTTTAAAGCTGTTGTTTGGCTCTCGTTCTTGTTGCTGTTGTTTGGTTATAGATTAAAAAGGTAATAAAAAGTTACAGTGTCACCGATCACTTGTTTCATGTCCATAACAAACTCTTGAACCTTAAGACTCTTGCCTGACTATTACAATGTTTAACAGCTGTTTGGTTAGGATTTGTGTTTTTAAAGGTAATCTATAATCTATAAATGAGCATATTTATAGTTCATTTTAGGTATAAAACATTTTATTTGAGAAGAAAGGTTCCTGTTATACATCAGGATTTAATTTCACAATTTCTGTGTCACACTCTAGAAAAAAGGTTTTAAATGTACTAAAAAGGAAACCACCTTTTATAAGTAACATACTATATTTAATAAGACTCAAGTCAAAAATGACAAAACAACAAATATTACTAGATAATCATAATATATTGTCCCGGAGTACTGTGGGTACTGGGTTTTTTCCCCTACTGATGCAGGGACACGTCAATCTGTTGTAAAAAGAAAAGACAAACACATATATTGTACTGTTAGGAATTAAATATATATAATATATATATATATATATATATATATAAAATAATATATAAATATTTTGCTGCTACCACTAAGCGAAATTCATTCCCTGGTACTAAAACCAAATTAATGTTTTCAATTCAGAACCTTCAGCCTGTTTGCCGACTGCTAATCGCTAACTGTAAATATATCAAACATCTCAAGATGACTTAGTCATGAGTTAATGAGGTGAACAAACCCCAGAGAAGTTTTTTTGAAATCTAAAATCTGAGATGTAAATGTGCTCAAAGCTTTATTTAGTTTGGTGGCTGCAGCACACTCATAACAGTTCAGACAGAGGCAAGTTTACCACTGTGTTACTTCACCTTCCCTTTAAATTAAAATTACAGTAGTTCAAGTGTAATATTTGCTGGATTTCTGCTTCTCAGTAGGAGACAGATCTGAACTGCAGGCAGGCTAAACAAGCACATGCACTCTTTGTCTACTAAGCCTTCGTGTGCATGCAGAATAAGACCTGTCTTTGTCCTGCTGAAATATCTCCTGACCTCCTGTGAAAAGACGTTGTCCTGTTGGCAGCATAAGTCCCCTTAAAATCCCAATATAGCTCCACACATAGGCAAGTCACTCGTGCTGTGGTCAGCCCCGTACCATCGCAGGCTTTTTCACCTTTCACTTTTTCGCCTTTGGCACAGAGAAAAGGTTGAAACATGGACTCGCTGTAGAACAGAACAAGCTTCCACTTTGGTCCATCTGGTACGACTTCAGGACCTGAGAACATGGCTTTCTCCTTGCAAAGCAGGGTTTCATGTTGTATTTCTGGATGCAGCTTGTACCGAAAAATGATTGAAAATGACATTCTGCAGGATTTCATTGTCATGATGATGCTGCATAAATGGTAGAATCAGAAAGGTCTTAGCCCTCCCCTAACTGAAAAACCTGGCTACTCCTCTGAGAGGCTAAGTTTAGATCATTAAAGGCTAGATAGCAGCAAGCTGAGTATGAAAACCTGGCACTCTCTGGGTCGGTGGAAAACCCCAAACACAACTCGCAGAGGAAAACAAGTTCTCACAGCACAAGCTTATCTTTGTACTTGGCAATCTGTTGTGGGAAACAAGCTATACTGCGAGTTAAAAACAAGACTGTGTTATAAAAATGAAGTTGATCAAAAATATAAGCATGCAGAAGAGATGCACAATATTTTAGTCATGCGATAAATTTAAAACAATGACAAGGCCACAATTACTGGCCCTTAAAAATCAGAAGTGTAACCTGTCTGAATTACACCTGACCACAACTTACTGTAGTTCCTGGACACTGATCTTGAGTTCCCGCCACAGATTATTCATACAACTGAAATCCGGGCTCTAAGAGCGTCACTTCAAAACCTTGATTTTAATGTCCTTCAAAAGGTTTTGGACCAACTTGGATGTAGGCTTCAGGTCTCTGTCTTGCTGGAAGATCCTGCAGCGACCTAAAACCAGACTGGTAACTGATTTAGGTATATTTTCCTTCAAAATGTCAAAATAACCTTTCTTTGTGATCGCATGCTTCCTCTGCGTGTTTGGCCCAGAGAACCTGACGTCCACTTTGGTCCTTCTGATATGAATTCAGGCACTGAAACCTTGGCAGCGTTTCTGCACAGAAAAGATCTCTGGCTTCCTCCTTGTATAACAGAGTTTCTTGTTGCATTTCTGGATGCAGCAAGTAGCAAAACATTCACATCACATCTACAATTGTAGAACCAAAAAGGTCTTGGCCTCCCCTGACAGAGGAACCTGGCTACTTCTGAGTGACTAGGGTGGCAGCATGTGATGTGGCAGAACCCTCTCCACCAGCGAAACCTTGGAGCCTCACAGGAGGTTAGATGACAGCTCATTCCCTGAAAATCTGACACTCTCTGGGTAGGTGGAAAACCCCAAACACTTCTAACAGGGAAGCAAGACCTCTCACCTTATCTTTGTACAAGGGAAGCAACTTGTTAGCAAATAATTACATGCAAACATATAAGTTATGTTGTAATTCCTGTAATTTGGAATTAATACTGTAAAATATCAGCTGGATAGTGTAACGGTAAGGAGACTGGGTGTGGTCTACCTCCAGTGGGGATCCTTGGACAAGAACTCCGTACGCTTACCCTGCTTCTGCCTTGTACCTTGTTCCTCACTTGTAGGTCGCTTTGGATGAAAGTGTCTGTTAAATGACTAAATGTTAATGTCAAATCCAAGAATCGGATCGACAGTCTTGGAACCGTGTCATAACTCTGCTTGTCAGTGAGTAAACCTATTGTTACACCTTGATTTTTGCTGCCTGCTGCATTTTTCACAGGTTATTTATATAATATATTATATATTATAACTTATATATCATAATAGGTTAGACATAGGTTAGAGGGTCACTGACATGTGTGGTCAACCAGAAGGCTGACCTGGTCCAATAGTTGAAGACTATTTTTTTTAAGTGAAAAAGTGTGTTAAGTGACAATGATTTACCAAAGTAAAGTTCATCAGGTTCTCATGCAATGCTGCAATTTTTGCTTGCAAAGCCTTTGATCAAATGACACCTTCACCTGTTACCAATTAACCTGATCATCCAGAGCAGTGTTACTTGAATATTAATATCTTATTTTGCCTCTGTCCCAACGTTTGAGTGTGCTGTAGCCATCAAAACATCTTCATATTAGCATAAATGTAAAAACAGATAAATTAGATTCAAGCTAATTAGTATAACGTTGGCATCATAGGAAAAACTCTCAGTAGTAAAGTTAAGATTGTTTAAATAAAAACGAGTTTATAACTTCAACCATCTATCATATATTACACACTGTAGGTAATTCAGGATACAGAAATGTATTATAGGAGAAGTGTAATGATTATAGTGTATTTCTACATCAGAATACCTTTTTCTTTTATGCATCTGTTGAATAGTTTCAGGCAGAGGTCGTCCAAAACTCTCTGGAAGGAAGAGAGCAGCAAAGGCAGAAACAACAGCCAGAGTCCCCAAAGTAATATAAGGAAGGTACTCGAGGTATATCCCTAACAAGGAGACGGGCAGGTTGAGATGAGACTTAGCCTGAACATGTAGGTGCAGCTGATTAACTAAAATAATTAGTGTTAATAACGATCTCATCTCTGTTTACTTACTCAGCTTTAACAAAAATGGTGCAATGCAACTTCCTAATCTGGAAACAGTCGTCCACGTTCCTGTGGCTGTGTTCCTGAGCACTGTTGGGTAAATCTCTGCTGTGTAGGCAAACATCAGGGCTGTACCAGTGGTGATAGCATATTTACCCAGCATCTCCAGTGCAAGAGTTAAATTTGATAGATCTAAAACAAAAGGAAATGGTTTGTTTCTAACAGAAACATTTCAACAAGACAAACTCCGAACAGGTCTGCAGCTCGTCTTCACATCGGCATCTGCATCATGTGGACACTTTTCCTTTCTGTGGTGACGGGTGGATGGAGCCTTTTGAAGCTTTGGGGCTTTCCTTATGTTAGTGCTAAAGTAAGATTTGCATTGAAGGTGCAATAAAAGTCCAAGAAAACCTCTGTCTGCCTCTCTTTACCCTAATTAACTAAGTAATACACTTTAGTAAAGGGTATATTACACACGCTTAACTAATGCGTGACTATTTGCAGAGATGCACCTGCAAGAATTGGCAGAGTTCACCTAATATTTCTTGTTTGATTCTTAAATCTATGATTACTCAATCAATAATAGTAAGTGTGTTTTCTCACTTACTTTGAGGAACCAGTTGTACAAGGAACAGTGGCAGTCCTCCAAAAAGTAATGTGCCAATGATAGACAGTTGTCGTGGAAGGTATCGCAGAGCCAGCCAGCTGGAAATGTAAGCGGGGACCTCTACAGCTGCTGAGATGAAACAGCTGATGTAGGGGTTCGCGTGGAGCTGGGTCGCGTTAAAGGACAGGCCAAAGTATGCCGTGGTCATAGTAAACCTGTGCAAGTCAAAGGTAGAGACGTACAACAGATATGTTAAAAGAAAAATGAGCAAAGTGCAACTGCAAATCATGACCATCACTTTCACCGCTCACATTCACTTTCTCTCATTACTGAAAACACATTTCTGAATGATACAGTGGTGGTGACTGTGTTCTCCGTATGTTTCTAGTTGATTTCTGGTGCTCAGAGTGTTTACTCACGACACCAGGCAGAGAATGAGTGTAGTGGTCCTGATGTTGCTCTTCCTCAGCAGGTCCAAGACACTGTGATGCTCCTTTGACCGAGTTTTTGTCTCATTAACCTGCAAAAATCAAAAACCTGTCAGGCGCCTTCTATACAGTCTGATTGGAGAATAGGTGTGTGGTCACTGTTGTAGGTTTGTGTTATACAAAGTTATTCAGGATTACCACAGTTTGTTTTGACAGATTATTTTGACATGAAGAATCACCTCTATTCTGTCCTGGAGTTTTGTTCAAACCAAATAAAACACAACAGAGTAATAATACAAAATAACATGTTGCAGTACTTACAAACAACAAGCATCTGCGTTTACAAAATGTACATTACTGTTCATACAAACCTTTTCTTAACTTATAAACAAAGGTTGTTGTTGATTTAATGTTTAACTGCATGGTTTAAGTCAACTTACCTCATCATCTCTGAAGATGACTGCAGGAGCCTGAACTTTGTTCCACTTTGCAGCTTTTCTCACTATGGCCTCAGCCTCCGTCACTCTTCCCTTGGAGAGCAGCCACCGAGGAGACTCAGGAATGAACCTGCCAGGGTATTCAACACAGAGTCTGCATCAGTGGTTTTATTTTTATGCTGGTCCACTTGGACTCGAGGATGAACTGAATTACTGCCCTACTAACTGAGTCCAGGTCACTATGTTCTTACACCTTCAGCTCTTGTAAAAGTGATATCACGAGTGCCTTTAAATTTTGGCACAAACGCCCACTTGGAATAACTGATTCGATCAAGGACATGATGCACATTTATCCCATTCCACCCACAGGAGCGCGTGAGGGAATTTCTTTAAATTTGGAACAAATATCCACTTGAACACAAGTTTGATTTTGGTCACTGTGATGTAATGTATATCCCATCTAGACATGCACATCACTGGTAATTCTAGTTTCCTTTAAAAACATATGCATAGACAATTACCTAATAAGTTGGTAAATCCATCTACCATTTCATTAAAGGCATAGAGACATGTTTGTGTCAGAATATAAAACAAATAACAGAAAGTCATGTAATATGAGCAACCTACCACCAGAGGGGGAAGTATGCCAGTCCGGGCAGAGATAAAGCCAACATGAGAGATCTCCAGTCCCTTAAAAAGTAAGCAAAGAGAGGCAGCATCATGTAGCCGACAGCAAAGCTTAAACATGTGCCCATAGAAGAGTAAAGGACTCGTACACTTCCAGTCAAGATCTCAGCTCCTGCACAAAGACAGAAAGAAACACGGACAGGCGTGACGAAATGCAGAGTAACAAACATAATGATGTGCACCATCTCCATTCACTCAAAAACCTGCATATAATGCTCAACTGTACCCAGCACAAGAGCAGCTATGTAATTGGATATCTGTCCCAGACCATTGATAAAGAGGATGATGATGAAGGTGGTCCATGAAGCTGTGAAGATCTGCACAAAAGTGAAAACAGTCTGAACTGCCATGGTTGCAAAAAGCACAGGTTTCCTTCCAAATCTGTGGAGACAAGTAGAATAAAGCTTCTGAAAATGAGAAACCAAAACATATAAAGAACTGATGAATAGTCTGAATAGTGGTGGAGCTCAGATAGTTCTGCAACATATAATTATTCAGTTAAAGTCTTATGTACTTTAAAGTGTGTAGAATCAAAAGTTCTTCTGCAGAGTCCCCCCCCCCCCCCCACCCCATTCTCATCGGCTCAGAAGCAAAAAGGAGCTGGTTCTGCATGTTGCATGTGGTAGTTCACTGAAACACGCAGCCCTACATCACGTGGAGCTGTGTTTTCTGTACCTGTCTGAGAGCTGTCCTGAGCAGAAGGATCCGACCAGAACGCCCAGGAAGAAAACAGTGGAGGTGAACGGCTGTTTCCACTGATCACTGCACACCAGGTCGAACTGAAACAGTCAGACAATGAAATCACAGACAACATGATATCTGTGTGTTTGACTGAACACATTCGATATCTGATCTGTATAATAATGCATCACATGTTAGCATCATGATAAAAATGACCTGGACCAATAATGTGTGGGATGTCTTTCCTATGTTGCTGTATGTCTTATGCTGTGTTCAGAGGTTTGCAGTCTAAATGTTTCTTTTCTTTCTGAAGCCCAAGATACCGGACTAACCAGGCTGGAGGAGCAGGCTGGATTACAAAGACATGTTTCAGCAAACTAAAAAAGGTGTGTCTCTCTTGTGAAGAAGATTAACTCCACTGAACTTTAAAGTTAGTAATAGTTACTGATGAAGTTATGGAACACTGACACACACACAGACAATGATTAGTCACACGTCAAATCAATCAAATCACTGAATTCATCCCCTGAATTAACTACATTCCATGATAAAATGTTTAACAATGCTAATAATGAGGTACTGGACCCTGATATCGATATGGGTGCGTTGTAAGTGTGGCTGATACTGAAAGAGTTTAAAACACATTAGATGCTTTAGAAACGCCTGTGGATTTGCATATCTGCAGCCGGGAGGTGCTGCACATGCAGAGACGGCACGCTGGCTGTGAGACTCCTCAACAGGAAGAGAAATGTGTAAAACCACTACAGAGACTGGAGGTAAGGGCAGAGGTTAAAGGGTACAAGGAAAATTAGAACAGGGTTTAGCCACAAAGACACTCACTCACCTCAGAGACGATGGTAGATTGGTAGACGTCTGTGCTGTAGCTCCACCCGTCCACACAGGCCTCCTGCTCCAGGTCAGTGAGGTTGACGTCTCTGCCGGGAACGAAGCCCCGAGCAGAGAGGTTTCTGACCACGTCCAGTCTGAATCTGCTGCAGCTGCTCAGCTCCTGTTTCCCATTCACCACCTCACAGACACAGGGACATAAACTTTCCTCTTAGTAACTTATTCCACTGAGCTTATCTCACCATGCTGTGTGGTAAATAAGGGCACTGACGTGGCGCTTAACCACAAAAAATTATTTTCCTTGCTCTTTTCCATTTGTCAGGAAGGGTTTGTTAGTATAAGTTGGTGACACCTAATCAGGTATTGAATAGATTCAAGAGTGACTACACCTCCAGGTCTTCACCACCTACACATTTTTCAACAACATATACCACATACCACTGATGCAACAGACCCTCACATTCCATGTGCCTCTCATGTGTGTTGTGGAAATTCTTGCAGGTTATTTTTTAGAACTAGAGGTGTTAAAAAGTCAGTGTGCTGTTTTATCTCAGGTATAATACATAATGCAACACTGAGAGAAGACCTGGCAGAAGTTCACTGACCAGGGTTTCAAAAGGCAAATCATCATAAAAGACACATGCATAAGGTTGGTGCAACACTGAAATCATCCCTGGCTGTTGATCCAGACCATTTGCTCAGCAATAAAATCCCGTGTACCCCAAAACCAACATCTGCTATTTACCTTATAACTCTTTAGAACGACACAACCCTTTTACGCACGGTCACTGCAAACTTTGACACCGATTGCAATAACAGATTGTATCTTGTGCGCTCATGCGTTAATCCCAGTCTCCTGCAGCCCCTCACCTCTGTGGGGATGATGGTTTCACGCCAGTCCTTGGTGAGGTTGACGTCCGGCACCATGCAGTGGTGAGTCGGTGTGTCCGTCAGGAAGACGAGAGTGAAAGCTCCGAACCCATTGGGCACGATGCTGGCGCACAGCAGGAAAAACACGACCCGCTGGAAACGTCCCCACTGACCCAGAAAGGCAACGGTGTCATCGTAATTCGTCATAGTTAAAGAGTTCTTTTCCTTACAGGGCTCCTCCATTGTATGAGTTCAGGTAAAGTAAAGTTAAAGTCGGCTGAAGTGGGACTCGCTCCTCCGCCCGTCAGCAGTGCAGCGACCGCCCTGAGCGCAGTAAACCAGCAGAGACCAACTGATCTGGCTCCGTTTGCACAGAACATGAACAGGAGTAAACACCTCCACAGTACCTGGAGAAAACTGTTGTACCCCAAAGCAATCCAAAGAAAAGTCAACAGAGACAAATACAACCAACACATCAGGCTTGTTAATGGTTAGTGAGAGTCCTGTTTTACATAATCCAGTCCAGAATACCTGAAGAAGAACAACATGAGACAGCAGGTGTAACTGCAGGGGATGTGATTCCTTCATGAAGTTCACACCCGTGTGCCCTGAGGAAGGAATTCAACTTCCATTTAACTGCAGGTCTAAATAACTGATACTGGATCCTGAACTCTAGATGAAATCTTTCACCCTCAGGGTGTTCGTGCAGTGACAGTGAAGAGTAAGTGACACTGTCAGCATGTTTTAGTATACAGACAGTGTATTTTATTTTGAAATCCAGGGATATCAGTCATAAGTAAAACATCATTCAGAGATTTAGCAGAGCTGTGGTTTCACTATAATCATTAACAATCCCATGACGTCTTAGATTTCTATTTTAACGAGTGATTACTCTACTATTAGAGTTAATCCACTCCACACAGTGAAACCTCATTTTATTTACTGTTAGCAGTGTTAGTTCAGAGTTCATTACAATACAATAGTTGCTCTAATGCAGGCTGAAGAGAGACACTCTATGTGTACAGTATGAGCTGTATATACTGTACAGTACAAGTATGGTATGTTTAGAAAACATCCCAGTTTTGGTGCTTCTCCTCTACGGAGGCATCTGTCACAGGCTGTGATCGTTGTACAGCATCGGTACAGGAGAGCAGAGAGGGAGGAATACGTCTGGTGAAGCACTGGTGTCATTACAAACCAAAAACCTTTGAATCTTTGTGTATATTGAATGTGTAAAACTAGAAATGTACTTTAGGTATTTCCCAGATTTACAGAAAAAAAAAAAAAACCTTTAATTATGATTCTGAACCAACAAATCCAACACATGGCCAATTGTGGATGCTGTTTATTACAGTATATACGTACTGAGACTGCTGCTGTATTTGATGTAGTTGGAGCTTTTAAACATGTTATATCAATGGAGCTCAAGAATTAAAGATAAAATAAAACTTAAAGTGAATGAACACTTTTAATATCTATAAATATCCAAATATTTCCTGAGTCAAGTATTCAGGTGTTGTAATGATGAGTGTTTCACCATCAGGTGGAGCCAAAGATCCCACCTGTAACTAAACAGTATGAACACTTGAGGTAGTTCAATGTGTATTTTAATTTAACACTACTTTAAAACTGCAGTGAGACATGATACTATAAGCACACTAATATGGGAGAAAATCAATAAACAAGATACACAGAAACCATCAAATCTCCCTCCAAATCAAAATAAGACATTCATTTTATCACTACAATAAAAAAAAGCCAATGTCAGTATTTAAAAGTTAAAACGTGGGAAAAAAAGGCTGCAGTTGAACTGAAAATCTTAAATTACTCAGGGGAAAGAAAAGTGTTGCAAGAACAGTCACACTTTCTAGTTTCTAGTTTTTGTTTTTCATGTACACACCGAGGTGTCAGGACCTGTGAAAAAGAACTTCCTGCACAATTTGAACCCTGATGTTATGCATTCTTTCAAGTTGCCAATTTCAAACATAATGTTCCTTGTTGGATGTTTTTCCTACATTCATGTATTTCTTAGGTAGAAATCCTACTATGTTGATAAAATCTGCTAAAATTATTCCAACTGATAATTTCTACTGTTGTTAAAAAAAAACTTAGATTAAAAGATTATGTATAATTGTAATGTCTGCATGTCCATACTGATATTTATGAGCAAATAATCAAGCAGTTGTCAGCTTGTTTCATTATAATGTTAAATAAAAACTAACTGAACAGTTGTTAATATCTAACAACAACAGCTGTGTGCATCTTTTTGCAGCAGAGGCAGCGAGTTTCTTCTGGGCCTGTGAGAAACTGAGCTGTTGCAGCGACAGACAAAGAAAAAAGCTGAGGTTTTTAACTGTTGGTCTCACACATGGTTTAATTTTGCATTACTTCTCTAGTGTGCGTGTCAGGTTGTTGATACATGGGTTTCTGAGTCATGTATAGTGTGTAGTATCTAAATTAAAAGTTTGGCTATGTAGCAACAGACAGGAAGTGTTTAGTTCTTCATTTGTCTTTTGCACAAGTGACCTCTCATCAGGTTCACAGGGGTTTCAGTTAAGTGAATAAATAGTTATTCATGCATGGGTGCTGGGACCATTCAAGATACCACCTTCGGTTCATCTGATTGGATCCTGCACCCATACCTTAATAACAAATGTTCTGCATCGTATGACATTAGGAATGGGATGGTAGCAGTGTTTATCACATAGCATTTATTAGAGAAACATGTGCAAAAGACCAAGTCTGTAGTACTCAACTGAGGTTTTGTGCTGGTTTAGCAAATGTTTAGGATGAAACGTTTGCACCTGGAGGCTATTTGGGTACTTGCTGTTTGCAAGTGAAATTAAAACTAACACCTCAGTTAGAGTTAAGACACCTTCATCTGTGCACTTTGTTCTGTCAGCTTTCAGAGCTCTATAGAACTGTACGGGAGGAAACAAAGCTAAATACATTGTTAATGAAAGCAAAATAAGGAAGTCAGTGTAAAAAGGGAAGAGAAAAATATACAAAGCTATTTAGATTTTTCAGTTGTTGACTCTGTTTAGCTGCCAAATATCAGTGTAACATGGTCACCAACTGAAAATACAAGACCTTAAAATACATTGTGTGTATTTAGTGAGATATCTTCATGTCAATTAGCTTTCTCCAGCTCTGTATATCTACACTACACTAAACACCCTCACCTCTTACTGTAAGGGAAAACTGTTTGAAAACCTTGAAAATGACCTTAAAAGCCACAGTAAACAGTTTCACAGAGGTGTATATAAGTTGACACCTTAACCACTACATGGAGCTCAGTGGCCAAACCCAACGCCCAAAGAGTGAAATAGAGTGAAATACAATTAAATAGTAACACAAAGACACACAAGATCAACAGAAAAATATACATTATAATGGTGATTTGTAATCTACTAGCTCCATGTTAATATGGGAATTTACTAATTATATATTATATTATTGATTTCAAGCAGTCTGGACAGAGAAAGACATTAAAAGCGGTATTTATCATTACCATTCATTATGATTAAGTTGTAGTAGTCTTGTTTTGTGAATAGAGAGATGCTACAGGGACAAATTGGTTTTATACCAGCTAATATTTACTACAGTTATTTTACTGCAGTTATCTTAAAGGGGTGATCATATCCATTTTGAGGTTTGATGCTACATATGTACTGTTGTGCAGCACCCAGCGTAGTAAAGTCAGAGGTCCAAAGCTTGAGGTGAATGTTGTTGCATATTGAATGATAATAAAACTCCGAGTGGTCAGTTTCATTTCATTTGAGTTTTTAAAAAATTGCTATACACTGTGTCGTCAGGCTGTATGGAAGTCCCTGTCTGACTACATGTATATGTTTTGGGCAACTAAACACATGATGGCCCTCCCACCCCTTCATGTTAGCTGCCATAACTAGCCTGAGAGAGTTAATGCAAGAATATAAACATCCGCAGGAGCAGTCAAAGCAGCACGAGGCACGGCTGTCACAGTACCGCAAACACTAGCTAGAGCCACTAGCATGTGCTATTCCAGAGAAACAAAGACCTAACGAACACCTAAACCAGCCTCAGCTGCTCTATTTACCATGGCACCAGCCAGCAGCACTAACATCAGGAGCAGCCAGCACTAATCTGGTGTTAAAAGTGTTTTTTCAGCTGTGAAGATGAATTAACTTTGTTTATTCTTTGTAAGACTGAACCATAAAACAACAGATACAGTTGCAGGCCAGACTTCAGGTGGCACTGATTCAAATTAGAGAAAACCTTCAGTAGTTTATTTCAGCAGTCTGATCAAGTTCTTCCAGATGTAAGACGCTCAGGAAGTTTATAACTACAAAAGTAGTGAATCTCAGTTTACTAGCACATTCTGGGTGAAAACCACTTCCTTGATTGTTACAACACAGCAAGGTGACAAAAAGACAAGAAGAGCAAGAACCAGTCATTTGTCAGGGAAACATTCACCATCCATCGACAGGCAGAAAGACGAAAGTGGTGAGTGACAGCTTCAAATTTAAAGTAGATTAATTAAAACACAAACATTGTTCATTATTTAACGACATGTTTTCTTCATAGTTGATTGTTTACAATAGCTACATCCTTCCTGTATTGTTTACATCATAATGGACATTTTAACTTTTAACTAAAAACCTTTGTTACATTTAGTAATTTGACTGTAGACAAACACAAAGTAAAACATTTAAAATAATAGATTTTTGTGTTTCAACAGACAATGATTTTCATCGTGATCATCACAGCACTGGCAACAACAGCAAAAGGTACATTTCAGAGGAAAAGTGAGTTACTGCAGTTAACAGTATTATTTACAGAACAATATATTATGTCAGGATAGTTTAAGTAAGAAAGTCAAGTTTATGAATTAATTACTGAATTTAGAAATGGAAATTTAAAATTCTAAGGAAATATTTTTTTTTTAGGAAATTTGGATGCATAAAATATGATATGACATAACATAACATGTTGGCACAAAAAAAAAGAAATTTTCTTTCTTATTATAAAGGCATGTGATTATTTTATCTTTGTTGTTTTTTAGGGTCTATTAAATGCAGTTTCACTGAAACATTTGCAGGTCAGCAGTGTTTTAGTGAAGTCGGAAAGCTGCTGCTTTTTCATCTAACAAACAGAACAAATACAGAGATGAACTTGAAAAAAGATAATGGACTTCAGATTTTCAAATACAAACATCAGAGAGTGACTCTAAATGATGAATATGTAGAATCACACAGTAAGGATCAGTCTGAAATCTTCACCAGTGGAACTCTGAACCTCGGTAAAGCAAAGAAAAGACACTCTGGAAACTACACGTTGGAAGAATTTGAATCTAATGGTGTTTCACTGAAAATAGTCACTGTTCATCTGGAAATACAAGGTAAGTAACAAATTATTATTATTTCTATTTTTTCTTGTACAACCACAGACAGTGTTTATGGACACTATACTACTATATTAATGAAAAACATGTAAGTGGTCAGGACCAGGTTTGAGTAAATTAATTATTGTGTATTAAGTCCTTACCCTCAATTTAAATTAAACCTAAAAACATAAAGAGAGAATTTTGTGATTTTAACTTAAATAATAATAATAATAATAATAATAATAATAATAATAATAATAATAATAATAATAATAATAATAATAATAATAATAATAATAATAATAATAATAATAATAACTGACTATGAGTTTGTGTTTAAGCTCCAGTGTCACAACCAGCTGTGTCCCAAGTGTGTTTGTCACCAGAAGAGATGAAGGTCAGCTGCTCCTCTGAAGGAAACGGAGTAGAGTTCAGTTTGAGTTTGGACAGTCAGTTACTGATGTGTCTCACTCCAGTGAACTGTACAGTAAACACACTGTCACTGGCTGAACCAGACAAATCCAGCGTTTCAGATATTACTGTCTATTTAAATGGTCGGCGAACAGGAAACCTGACGTGTAAGGTGTGGAACAAAGTCAGCAGACATGAAAGAGTTATTCACCTGACAGACTGTAAAGGTACAGTATTTCATTTAATATAAAACCTCTTCACTGCCGTAAATAAAAATGATTGTTTTAGTCTCTAAAACTGTGCATTTTTAAGGTTTAATAATAAATTCACATCCACTGCTACTGTAGATTTACTGTTTGTTGAACACCTAATAGAAGACAAACAGATGGAAACTAACATAAACATGAAATGTCTTCTTGAATTTACTCTGGTATTTGTGTTTTTTAAGATTTTATTCCTTCATTTCCTGCTGTGACTGTGGCTGTGATCGCTGGTGTTGTCATTCTCCTTTCTGTGGCTCTGATTCTTGGTATAACGAAACTTAAGAACAAACCAAGACCCACGACCGTTAATGAGAGTAAGTGGAAGACGTTCTCTCATTTCTCCCTCTGTCTGCAAAGGTTACCAGAGTTTTGTGGATTTCTAAATAGCTGTTGCTTTACCTTCAAATAACAGTTAAAAGAAGTGTTCTTAAGAAACTATAATGATATAAAACACACTTTGTTTTTAATTTTTGCAGGTAACTCTGAAGCTGAAGTTGTCTACACTGAAGTTAAAGTGATAAGAAATGAGAATGAGAAAACTGAAACTCAACCACAGTCATCATACAGCGTGACTGTTCCCTAAATCATTAGATTAGACTGATGTTGTTTGCAGTTCAACATTTGCTTCTAAAAAATTAAGTAATTTAATTCTCTGTGCTGTAAGATTTGACTTTTTGTTTGGTCTTTAAGCTCATTTTTCCACACAAAAAAAGAATGAAAGATGATAACTCTGTTGGTTACCATAATAAAAACAGGTTTGGTTTGTCACTAATTGGTCCATGAACAGTTTACTCATGGCTGCCATCTGGAGGGTAACACTATTCTTAGAGCAACACTGCTTCAGATGTAACGATCATTTATGACCACAAGATGAAGCCAAAGTTTCTCTTTCTATGTCAGAATAGCAACTCACTGAGCTGCTAAAGTTAATCCTGTTTGAGTAGATGCACTTGTTTCATGAAAGCTTGTTTAGTCAAGATTTAAGTCCTACTTTTACTTTTTAGCAGAGCTTCTACTGATGTTTGACTGAATCCAGGTCATGTTTATCCCCAAAACTGCTTTTATAGTGGCAACTGGACTTGTCACCTTCCATCCAGAAGGCTTCCTAAGTTCTGAGTTCTGACCTGATGAGGCTTAATGGAACAGGTACATATGGAGTTCTTAATTTGTTAGTCTCCAGTCTCTCTCCATGGTGCTGAACATTCAAAGACAGATATTGTCATCCAGAAGAGCTAAAGCCTTCATATATATATGTGCTGGTGCTGAAAGAGTTCAACCTCTCCTCCTTGTGTAAACATCACTTTAGAAAACACCAAAATGAATAGATAAACTCTCATAACAGACACACATACACAGGTACCACTGGTTTGCTGTTTTCTACCTCCTCCTCTGTTGCTTCCTGCTGCTCCTGTCCCTCATGTTTAGTCTCTCTATGACTGGCTGGAAGGTGATGTCTGGGATTGGTGTCCAGTCATTTTTGCCGTGATCCAGCCACACAGATCTGATTGTTTTCTAGTTGCAACTGGACTGAGAAAGACCTCACTGCAGCTCCTCCACAACATCATGACCAGAGAGACCCTGTGGTGAAGGACAGGGAGAGGTAAATATCTCAGCTCCTGTTGGCTTTATGACACTGTTACCTTTATTAATTGATTTATCGGAAATTCTCACTTTCCTATTGGTCTTTTGCTTCCTGGTTGTATTTATAAAGGGAAATGGAGGTTTAGGAACATCACTGTCAACCCTGCGAGGAAGACAAAGTAGAATGGGGACAAACAAGAGATTTGAGAGACTGACAAGAGCTGAGAGAAACAAAGTGGTTCTGGAAAACCTGAAAGGTGTGATCTACAGTACAGTGAGGCAGAAGCACAATCAGATCTGTGTGTCTCGATCACGGCAAAAATGACTGGCACACACCAATCCCAGTCATCACCTTTTAGGCAGTTATAGAAAGAGAAAACGCTCCATTAGACTGAAACAGCAGTGAGAAATGATAAATATAGACAATATGTGAGAGAATCAGGATCAGGAATACACTAGAAACCACAGGATGTTTTCATTATAATGTTGAATAAAAACTAACTGGACAGTTGTTAATATCTAACAACAACAGCTGTGTGCATCGTTTCACAGTAGAGTCAGCGAGTTTCTTCTGGGCCTGTGAGAAACAAGAGCTGTTACAGCGACAGACAAAGAAAAAAGCTGAGGTTCTCACACATGGTTTAATTTTGCATTACTTCTCTAGTGTGCGTCTCAGGTTGTTGATACACAGGTTTCTGAGTCATGCATAGTGTGTGGTATCTAAATAAAAAGTTTGGCTATGTAGCAACAGACAGGAAGTGTTTAGTTCTTCATTTGTCTGTTGCACAAGTACAAGACCTCTCATCAGGTTCACAAGGAGCTTCAGTTAAGTGAATAAATAGTTACTCATGCATGGGTGCTGGGACCATTCAAGATACCACCTTCGGCTCATCTGATTGGATCCTGCACCCATACCTTTATAAACCGGTGTTCTGCATCGTATGACATTAGGAATGGGATGGTAGCAGTGTTTATCACATAGCATTTATTAGAGAAACATGTGCAAAAGACCAAGTCTGTAGTACTGAACAGAAGTTTTGTGCTGGTTTAGCAAATGTTTGGGATGAAACGTTTGCACCTGGAGCCTATTTGGGTACTTGCTGTGTCTGCAAGTGGAAATGAAACTAACACCTCAGTTAGAGTAAAGACACCTTCATCTGTGCACTTTGTTCTGTCAGCTTTCAGAGCTCTATAGAACTGTACGGGAGGAAACAAAGCTAAATACATTGTTAATGAAAGTAAAATAAGGAAGTCAGTGCAAAAAAGAAAAAAAATTATATGCATATTGAATGATAATAAACGCCCAGTTTTAAGTTTCATTTGAGTTTTTAAAAATTGCTATACACTGTGTCGTCAGGCTGTATGGAAGTCCCTGTCTGACTACATGTAAAAGTTTTGGGCAACTAAACACATGATGGCCCTCCCACCCCTTCATGTTAGCTGCCATAACTAGCCTGAGAGAGTTAATGCAAGAATATAAACATCCGCAGGAGCAGTCAAAGCAGCACGAGGCACGGCTGCCACAGCACCACTAACACTAGCTAGAGCCACTAGCATGTGCTATTCCAGAGAAACAAAGACCTAACGAACACCTAAACCAGCCTCAGCCGCTCTATTTACCATGGCACCACCCAGTAGCACTAACATCAGGAGCAGCCAGCACTAATCTGGTGTTAAAAGTGTTTTTTCAGCTGTGAAGGTGAATTAACTTTGTTTATTCTTTGCAAGACTGAACCATAAAACAACAGATACAGTTGCAGGCCAGACTTCAGGTGGCACTGATTCAAATTAGAGAAAACCTTCAGTAGTTTCTTTCAGCAGTCTGATCAAGTTCTTCCAGATGTCAGACGCTCAGGAAGTTTATAACTACAAAAGTAGTGAATCTCAGTTTACTAGCACATTCTGGGTGACAACCACTTCCTTGATTGTTACAACACAACAAGGTGACAAAAAGACAAGAAGAGCATGAACCAGTCATTTGTCAGGGAAACATTCACCATCCATCGACAGGCAGAAAGACGAAAGTGGTGAGTGACAGCTTTAAATTTAAAGTAGATTAATTAAAACACAAACATTGTTCATTATTTCACTATATGTTTTCTTCATAGTTGATTGTTTACAACAGCTGCATGCTTCCTGTATTGTTTACATCATAATGGACATTTTAACTTTTAACTAAAAAACCTATGTTACATTTAATAATTTGACTGTAGACAAACAATAAAAACCATTTAAAATAATAGATATTTGTTTTGCAACAGACAATGATTTTCATCTTGATCATCACAGCACTGGCAACAACAGCAAAAGGTACATTTCAGAGGAAAAGTGAGTTACTGCAGTTAACAGTATTATTTACAGAACAATATGTTACATTATGTCAGGAATAGTTCAAGTAAGAACAGAGGAAATAATAAATAATAATAATTATTATAATAAAGGAAATATTTTTTTCTTAGTAAAATTGTGATGCCAAATAATATGATATAATAACACGTTGGCACTGGACACAAAGAACATATTTTTTATGTTTATTTTATATTAACCATGTGATTATTTTATCTTTGTTGTTTTTTAGGGTCTATTAAATGCAGTTTCATTGAAACGTCTGCAGGTCAGCAGTGTTTTAGTGAAGTCGGAAAGCTGCTGCTTTTTCATCTAACAAACAGAACAAATACAGAGATGAACTTGAAAAAAGATAATGGACTTCAGATTTTCAAATACAACCATCAGAGAGTGACTCTAAATGATGAATATGTAGAACCACAGAGTAAGGATCAGTCTGAAACCTTCACCAGTGGAACTCTGAACCTCGGTAAAGCAAAGAAGAGACACTCTGGAAACTACACGTTGGAAGAATTTAAATCTAATGGTGTTTTACTGAAAAAAGTCACCGTTCATCTGGAAATACAAGGTAAGTAAGAAATTATCATTATTATTTCTGTTTTTTCTTGTTCAACCACAGACAGTGCTTATGGACACTATACTACTATATTAATGAAAACCATGTAAGTGGTCAGGACCAGGTTTGAGTAAATTAATTTTTGTATGTATTTAATATAAAACTAAAAACATAAAGATAGAATTTTGTGATTTTAACTTAAATAATAATAATAATAATAATAACTGACTATGTGTTTGTGTTTCAGCTCCAGTGTCACAACCAGCTGTGTCCCAAGTGTGTTTGTCACCAGAAGAGATGAAGGTCAGCTGCTCCTCTGAAGGAGACAGAGTAGAGTTCAGTTTGAGTTTGGACAGTCAGTTACTGATGTGTCTCACTCCAGTGAACTGTACAGTAAACACACCGTCACCGGCTGAACAAGACAAATCCAGCCTTTCAGATGTTACTGTCTATTTAAATGGTCAGAGAACAGGAAACCTGAAGTGTAAGGTGTGGAACAAAGTCAGCAGACATGAAACAGTTATTCACCTGACAGACTGTAAAGGTACAGTATTTCATTTACTATAAAACCTCTTCACTGCCGTAAATAAAAATTATTGTTTTAGTCTCTAAAACTGTGCATCTTTAAGGTTTAATAATAAATTCACATCCACTGCTACTGTAGATTTACTGTTTGTTGAACACCTAACAGAACATGAAATGTCGTCTTGAATTTACTCTGGTATTTTGTGTTTTTTAAGATTTTATTCCTTCATTTCCTGCTGTGACTGTGGCTGTGATCGCTGGTGTTGTCCTTCTCCTTTCTGTGGCTCTGATTCTTGGTATAACGAAACTTAAGAACAAACCAAGACCCACGACCGTTAATGAGAGTAAGTGGAAGATGTTCTCTCATTTCTCCCTCTGTCTGCAAAGGTTACCAGAGTTTTGTGGATTTCTAAATAGCTGTTGCTTTACCTTCAAATAACAGTTAAAAGAAGTGTTCTTAAGAAACTATAATGATATAAAACACACTTTGTTTTAAATTTTTGCAGGTAACTCTGAAGCTGAAGTTGTCTACACTGAAGTTAAAGTGATAAGAAATGAGAATAAGAAAACTGAAACTTAACCACAGTCATTATACAGCGTGACTGTTCCCTAAATCATTAGATTAGACTGATGTTGTTTGCAATTCAAAATTTGCTTCTAAAAAAATAACCACGTTATTTTGTAATTTATTTATTTTTTGCTGTAAAATTTGACTTTTTTGTTTTGTTTTTAAGAAGATTTTTCACACAAACCATCACAAAAACAGAATGAAAGATGATAACTCTGTTGGTTACCATAATAAAAACAGGTTTGGTTTGTCACTAATTGGTCCATGAACAGTTTACTCATGGCTGCCATCTGCAGGGTAACACTATTCTTAGAGCAACACTGCTTCAGATGTAACGATCATTTATGACCACAAGATGAAGCCAAAGTTTCTCTTTCTATGTCAGAGTAGCAACTCACTGAGCTGCTAAAGTTTAATCCTGTTTGAGTAGATGCACGTGCAGATTATTTTATGATGTGACAAACATATTTCTACTAAACTTGTGTGCAGTGCTTTGTCAAAACTCCAACACAGCTGCTGTGTATCTTAGTCTTTCCTTCATCTGTGCTAAGCCCAAAAGATGATGTAGTTTTTATTCAAGTCTAAACATGAACATCCTTCGTGAAAGCTTGTTTAGTCAAGAGTTAAGTCCTTTTACCTTTTAGCAGAGCTTCTACTGTTGTCACTGATGAAGGTTTCCTAAGTTCTGAGTTGTGAACTGAGGAGGCTGGATGGAACAGACACAAAGACTAAAGAGTTCATGATTGTTAGTCTCCAGTCTCTCTCCATGGTGCTGAACATTCAAAGACAGATATTGTCATCTGGTGCTGAAAGAGTTCAACCTCTCCTCTTTGTGTAAACATCACTTTAGAAAACCCCACAATGAATAGATAAACTCTCATAACAGTCACAAACACAGAGGTACCACTGGTTTGCTGTTTTCTACCTCCTCCTCTGTTGCTTCCTGCTGCTCCCGTCCTTCGTGTTTCCTCTCTCTATGACTGGCTGGAAGGTGGAGACTGGGATTGGTGTCCAGTCATTTTTGTCGTGATCCAGCCACACAAATCTGATTGTTTTCTAGTTGCAACTGGACTGAGAAAGACCTCACTGCAGCTCCTCCACAACATCATGACCAGAGAGACCCTGTGGTGAAGGACAGGGAGAGGTAAATATCTCAGTTGCTTTATGACACTGTTACCTTTATTATCTATGTACCTGAAATTCTCACTTTCCTCTTGGTCTTTTGCTTCCTGGTTGTATTTATAAAGGGAAATGGAGGCTTAGGAACATCACTGTCAACCCTGCGAAGAAGATGAAGTAGAATGGGAACAAACAAGAGATTTGAGACACTGACAAGAGCTGGGAGAAACAAAGTGGTTCTGGAAAACCTGAAAGGTGTGATCTACAGTACAGTGAGGCAGAAGCACAATGTATTCAGAGAACATTTCTGACATTGATGAAGTGTTGTCCATTAAGACAAACACAAAGTCAGACAATCAGGGCACTGAACTGAGCAGCACTTGTAGTTCAACTATTTTGTGCACTTAAAAACTTTAAACCCTCAAAAACTATTTCTTTTACTGATTCATAGGAACAAACCTACTGTAACTATTGAAGTGTAGTGATGCGTGTTTGACCAGAAGATAAAGCTAAAAATCCCACATGTAACCAGACAGTAATGTAACATTTGAGGTATTTGTATTTTACAGTAGAGCAGTTTCAATGCTTCATCAGACTGAAACTGCAGTGAGACATGATACATATGATAAATATAAATATAATATAATATAATATGTGAGAGAATCAGGAATACACTAAAAACCACATGATAAGGTGTGAAGGGGATGGAAAGACATCCTGCATAATTTGAACACTGGTGTTATATATTCTTTCAAGTTGCTAACTTAAAATACAGTACTCCTGGTTGGCTTGATTTTCTTTTAAGAGAAAATGAGACAAGAGACAAAATGATCAGAATATATTTCTTCCGATAATAAGAAATTGTGATCAACTGCTTTAAAACTAGAATTAAGGAATTATCTGCAATTGTCATGTCAACATATCATGAACACAACTGTTTGTGTTGAAGTAGAAACAGTGAAAACAGTTGGTACATCACAGATTGTTGAGGAAATAAAAACCTTTAAATATTAAGTCGTTGCCAGTTTTCTTTCTTGTAATGTTGAATGCAAACCATCTGGTCCATCGTGTCAAACAGAAATTGTTGTTGTTGCAGACCTGTGGCTGTGGCAGCAACATACAAAGAACAAAGCTGCGGTTTGTAACTGCCGGTCTCACACATCGGAGGAAGCATTTAGAACTTTTTCTGCAGTCCTCTGCAGAAATACTTCTCATCTTACAAGGTTTACAGTGGCAACTCTCAGCTCTGTCTTCTAACTGACTGCACCAATTATCAAGTCTTTTATGAATGCATATTCTACATTTAAACACTTATGATACGAGCTGGTTTAAAAACCATGAAACCAAAATTTGGACATTTACAGCTGAAATGGAAACTCACATAAGTCAAGTGGAAATACTTCTTTCATCTGTGTACTTGTGTTTTCCACCTATCTGTACACTGCAAAACTGTACGGTGGAACAATGTTTTCAACAGTGGTTATTTCCACGAGGCCAACAACCTGTAAAAGTAGCCTGTGATGATAAAAGTTCTCTAATTAAAACCAAGATTTTCACATCTCTGATTATAAAATAATCAAAGGAAGAGCCCAGGCCAAATTGTATGTTGTTTATACAATTTCCTGACAACTGCAAAATAAAGACTGGTGGACATTTTTATAAAATCTTCTTTTTCTTTTCTGATTATGTTCAGTCACAACACACAGACACCTTGGTTTGTTTTCATGCTACTGATCTGTGTAAGATGGTGCTGCATACAGACTCTGCCTATTTTTGGTACTGTGCTACTTCTATGATTACATTTGCCTAAGAAAAACTCCTTAATATCAGACAATGCACTCCACACCAGGAAAACTTCCCATATAAATTCAGAGTAGTATATGAAAATTCAAATAAATACTAAGATATCAATCTATTAACTGAAGCTACACAGACTGTGAATAATGCAGCGAGACAAAGACCCTAAACACAAATCGTTCTAGCAAAAAATGTCTTAAGCAGAAGATACCTAATATTTTGGGATGGCAAGACAATGTCCTGACCTTAATCCTATAAAAGCACAGTGGAAGCACCTTAGGCAGGCAGGTCATACTTAAAAATCAGCCTATGCTAAAAATGTAATGAGGAATGGGTTAAGATGCCTCCAAGCCAATGTGCAGGGTTGATGAAAACGTTACCACAAATGCTGGACTTTATTGGTGCAAAAAGACCTTACTGGAGGCTCATGTTCACACACTTTTACTATACACAAATATTTAAGATTGAACATTATCCTGATCTACTGACTTAATGTTTATTAATGGAGAAAAAACTTTCTCTTATAGCAATATATTGTCTATTCCTAATTAGAGCTGTGTGGTATCATGAATCATCATCTATCCTGAATCCAGACATGCATTGCTACAGGAGGAGATGCTTGAGTAAAATTGAGTAGAAGTAAAATTTGAGAACTTGTTGATGCCTAAAGCTATAATAAACAGTTCTTTGCAGTTCTGTGTAACTGTGTTATATAGTGGTTTGTGGCTTTTGAGGTGGCAACACCATATTTCCATTTACAGAAATATGTTTAGAATGGGTGATCAGAGACAGGAGGTGCAACACTTAAGAAGAGTTTTAGTGTGTATTAATAGCTTCTGTAGCAGACAGGTCTTGATTTTAATTAAATATCTAAATTCCATCCCTTGTTGTTCACAATACTACAGTTTTTGTAACTCAATTTTTAAAGTAATGACTAGAACATCTCACAGAACACAATTCAGAAATGCTACAGCTCACGTCTGTATATATGCACTTTCTGCACAAAAAATAAGTAAAACAATAATTAAATAAATAATTTTAAAAAGTTTCAATTCAACAATACATAATGTACATGTCATTATTCAAGTGCTGCCAATTTTAGGATGCTCAGTGTGTTTATAACTACAAAAGTAAAGAATCTTATTTTAATGCCAAGTTGTGGGCGACAACATAATAACCACTTCCTCGATACATATCACTTAGCAACACAACAAATGACAAGAGCGTAAACTGGCCCTCTGTCAGTGGAAAATTCTTAGATCATCCTGAAAGAGCCACAGAGACGACATCGTACAATTGTCATAGAGGTGAGAGAGAGCTTGAAATTTAAAGTAGATTAATTACAGTGAGCTAAAACATGCTTTAATATTATAAGCACTACTGAATTAACTTTTATATAGGTTTGTATAGTTTGACAACATAAAATGTATACATGCTACTGATATTGTTAAGGCTTAATTTGAATCATAAAGTTAAACTAACAGCTACATAAATTAATCAACAAATTCAAAAAAAAAAAAAAAATATATATATGTATATATACACACATATATATATATATATATATATATAAAATAAAAATGTGACTTGTGTGTTATTGTAGGCAAACGATGATTTCTATCTGTCTGATCATCACTGCTGTGGCAACAATGACTCTGGCAAAAGGTACATTTTGTAAAAATGAATGTAAAAAAATGTTACAAAGGCAAACAATTCTGAAATTCAGTGTAAGTAGATTTAATACAGAAATTATACAGAACAATAAATAAAATAAATATTTTCCCTCCTCGACATAAAATGTTTTATTTGTGTATTATATATTATCTTTTTTTTTTAGGGTCTAATGAATGCATATTCTCTGAACCTACTGAAAGTCACAAGTATTTTGAAGCAGGACAGCCATTGTGCTTTCATCTGCCAAATACATCTGATAAAGAGATGACACTGATAAAGGATGACAAACGTCTGATTTTAAAAGTTAAAAATCAGACTGTGATTCTGAAAGGAGACTATGCACAAATACAGAGTCGGAATCAGTCAAAACTCCCCAACACTGGAACTTTCTACCTTGGTAAAGCAAAGAAGACGCACTCTGGAAATTACACATTGGAAGAATTTAGATCTAATGGTACTTTTCAAAAAAGAGTCACTGTTCATCTAGAAATACAAGGTAGGTTGAACATTTATGTATGTATATAATAAACATGTTGGTGCATATTAAACGCTACTGATAACCACAGCGACAGCTATCTCTCTACTTTTGCAAATCGACTGTACAACCTAATTAAAATTAGATCATTTATAACAGGGGTTCTGTTCTAAAAAAATATATTATTATTGTTATTATGTATTATTGTTTTATCTTTTACAGCCACTGGCCGTCAATTTATTTGTTTTTAAATTAAAAGCAAATATAGAATACATTTTTTTTACATTTCTTACATTTGTAATTATATTTTAAATGAATTAATGTGTATTGTTTGTCTACAGAAGGTTAACATCCTACATCTCCCATAGATTATGAACCTATGATATCATTGTGCTTGAGTGAACGTGTTCTGTTCCAAAATTCATTCCAACATCATATTTATACAATATTTCCATTTTTAATTAGAAAGACTGTTTAGAAGATTTGAGTTCACTTTGATAAATTTTTAACGTATGTTTTAAGAGTCTATATACATTTCCAGAAAAGTAGGGATGTTTTGAAAACTGAAGAATTTGCATATTTTAAAATATGCTAACTTTGAATTGTAAATTCACAACATTGTTTTAATATTTATTTTATTACTAATAATATCACATTATGTCACACAAGCAGATCACCCATGCTGTGTGAACTAATGGCCCCCAACCTCATTACAGATACTGGCTTTTGAACTATTACCAGGCCATAAGATTGAGCCCCTCTGCCAAATATTGTGAATAGCTGTGAGATTTCCACAGGGTATTTTATTTTCACAGGGGATGAAAAGTAAATGAATATCTCTTTATAATATAAAGAGTTTGAAGTGGCACTTCCATAACAAACTGTATTTAGTATCTGACTATGTGTTTGTGTTTCAGCTCCAGTGTCACAACCAGCTGTGTCCCAAGTGTGTTTGTCACCAGAAGAGATGAAGGTCAGCTGCTCCTCTGAAGGACACGGAGTAGAGTTCAGTTTGAGTTTGGACAGTCAGTTACTGATGTGTCTCACTCCAGTGAACTGTACAGTAAACACACTGTCACTGGCTGAACCAGACAAATCCAGCATTTCAGATGTTACCGTCTATTTAAATGGTCAGAGAACAGGAAACCTGAAGTGTAAGGTGTGGAACAAAGTCAGCAGACATGAAACAGTTATTCACCTGACAGACTGTAAAGGTACAGTATTTAATTTACTATAAAACCTCTTCACTGCCGTAAATAAAAATTATTGTTTTAGTCTCTAAAACTGTGCATCTTTAAGGTTTTATAAAAAATTCACATCCACGGCTATTGAATTTACTTTGAAATTTGTGTTTTTTAAGATGTTATTTCTGCATTTCCTGCTGTGACTGTGGCTGTGATCGCTGCTGTTGTCATTCTCCTCTTTGTGGCTCTGTTTCTTGGTATAATGAAACTTAAGAGAAAACCAAGACCCACGACCGTTAATGAGAGTAAGTGAAAGATGTTCTCTCATGTCTTCCTCTGTCTGAGGTCTGATGTTAGGTTACCAGAGTTTTGTGGATTTTTAAATAACTATTGCATTACGCTTATGCAACAGGGAATTGCTTAAAAACTGTGTTTTTAATTTTTGCAGGTAACTTAGAAGTTGTCTACACTGAAGTTAAAGTGAAGAAAACCAGACCCAACTCATAACAATTCAACATGATTTTTCTACTTGGTAATTAAAAAGCACAAATGATTTTTAATCCCTGAACATAATCTCATCAGAAACCTGAACCATAACATTAAAATAAAAATGAGATCAATCTTTATGGCTTGGAATAAAAGGTGAAATCAATTTCCACCTGTTGACTGGAGTTTTTGTTCAACTGAGCATTTTGTTGTGAAAAAATTAGAATTCCAGTCTGTGATTTCATTTTCTGTCAAATCTAGACAATAATTTTTAACTTGTAGCTCATTTATCACACACACACACGACAATTTTCAAATTTTCCACACAAATTGTCAAACCAAATGAAGATATGATAATACAAAAAAACAAACATTACTACGTTACTAGTTTGTCAATGAACAATTTACTCATAGCTGACATGTGAAGGATTTGTCTTCTTGCAGTAAGAAGTTAGTACTAAGTAAAAAAAAAAACATGTAGGCACCATTTATCGCCACAAGATGAAGCCAAAGTTCCTCTTTGCATGTCGGAATAGCAACGTACTGAGCTGCCAATGTTAATAACGTTTGAGCAGATGTACCACTGGTAGATTATTTGATTACCTTCTACTCAAGAATTATATATCATACAGTATTACAAACCACTATACAGTTCTTTATCGAAAGTCATACATCTAACTGGCCTTTCTGGAACTCATTTCATATTCTCACACCAATACAGCCACTTGTATGTTTGTTTTTTTTAAATACTGTGGTATTTTCAGTTTGAACGGCAGCCATTAATTGCATTTTGCAACGGCAGACTCTGATTACTTAAAAATATAATTTCCCCCCCTTTTAACCCTCGGATCCTTGCTCTGGATCACTCCACAGCTACACTGGCAGCTCTAGCTAGTCTAGGACATAAGTTAGCAGCTGCTGCACAGGTACTTACATAAACGAAATAGTTCATAACTGTTAGTCTCCAGCCTCTCTCCATGGTGCTGAACATTTAAAGCCTGATATTCTAACTCAGAAGACGTAAAACAGATTTTCTGTGTCTCTCCATGGTGCTGAAAGAGTTCAACCTCTCTGTCTTTGTCTCTTTGTGTGTGAACATCACCTCAGTAAAACAATGAATGAATAAACTTAGAACACACTCACAGATAAATAGGTACCACTGGTTTGGTGTTTTCTGCCTCTTCCTCTGTTGCTTCCTGCTGCTCCCGTCCCTCGCGTTTCACTTTCCATGACTGGCTGGAAGGTGATGACTGGTATTAGTGTGCCAGTCATTTTTGTCTATTGCAACATAAATGTGATTCAGAGATTGACCAGAGCCTTGAGAAACAAAGTGGACCTGGATAAGCTGAATGTTGTGAGGTTACAGTACAGTGAGGCAGAACACAACAACAAACATGTCTTTAAAGAACATTTCTGACATGCGTGCAGTGGGGTCCATCAAGAACAACACAAACTCTAAAAATCAGGGCACTGAGCTGAGCAGCACTTGCAGTATAGTGCTACTATGTAGTGTCTGAGCTGCGGCAGACATCATTTACACTTTGTGATAAGTTGCTGAACCAGCAAATGAAGCATGTCAATCAATTTTGTTACAATGTGGAATTAGACCTGCAATTAGACCTTTTTCCCCTTCAGAATAATATATGATATCATAGATATGATGATATGATTAAGATTCACAAAATGTAATTAATTGCTATGGAAACAGTACTGCAGACATATTTCAAGTTTATCACTGCTTTAAAGATACAATGTGTTAACTATGAAATATTTAGTGGCATCTAGTGGCGAGACTGCAGAATGCAACATTTTGCACATATATTCATACAAATACGCATGCAAACTGTATATATAAAATGTATTTTGTATAAATACATACAAGTTCTAAAATGGCATCTGTTGGGTGGCGACCAGTTACAGAAGCACATCTAACAGTATTATTCTTTCAAATGTGGATACAAGGAACAAGATTGGTGTAATTAGTCCTGCAGTGGTCAAGCATACAAGACCCCAGGTGTGGAATGAGATTAACTATCAAGAGGGAGTTTTGGTTGGCTCTCAGTAAGGAGGTTAATTATGTATATAGATGGCTTTTTGTACTCCTACGGCCCCTTACAATACTGACAAGCTTGTTGAGTTTTCAGATGTTGGTACATAGTACAAACCTCCCAGCACTAGCTGTTGCTTTCTGCCCTGGAAAAAAAAAAAACACAATAAATGTTTATATTTATTAAGATCCATTCATTACACTTAACTTTTCATGTTCTGAATCTGCTTAAATACAATTTTAAGGGAATTTAACACAAAAAGAGTCATTATGACTTATGGAAAACTTTATTTAGACTGTGATAACAGATATTTACCATGTGTGATAAAATGTTTTACTATATTGCCCACTCATACTGATTCATACAAACAAACCTACAGCAACTCTAACCACATTTGTACACCAGAGATGAGGTAAGTCCCTCCTGGATCTGTAAGAGTTTCAAATGTGTTGCTGTAGCAAAGACAGGAAAAAAAAAAGCTGTGGTTTGTAACTGTCAGTCTCATATGTGGTATAAATTGACATATAGTACTATGTGATGCCTGTGACACGGTAACTAACTATTAGCTAGTTTGATTTTTGTTATGTAAAGTTATTTTTTGGGTGCATACTTCAGAAATCAATAGCAATTTTTTCTATTTGCTGCTGTTAGATGTTAAATGCTGTTAAAAGTTCAGTAAGTTTATATCTGTAGAAGCCGTGAATGCTTGTTCACTTGTAAGTTGGGGGGTGACTCTGCTCTAACCACATCTGTCATTACTGCAACACAAGAAGGCAAAGAGAGAAGAATATCTCAACATCTAACCCAAACTGCTGGGTGGAAGACAACCATACAAACTCGCAGGTCAACCATTAAACAGCCACAAAGAAGACATCACGACTGTAAAAGTAGTGAGTGATGGTTTTAAAATTAACAGAAACACTGATAAGTTCTTACAGTTTCTATTATTTAAGATGTTTTATTTAACATGTTTGACTCTAAACTAACAACATCTTTCTCTGGTAATGTTACATGTTTACATGTGTTACAGAAAAAAATATTGAAACAATGATTTCCATCTACATGATTATCACCACTATGGCATCAACAGCTCTGGCAAAAGGTAAATTCCAGTGTAAAATTTAATTATTGTACTTTACAGTTTGTTGTATATAATGTGATAGGAAAAAAGTCAATTTAGTAGGAAAGAAAAGTTAAGACAGTCAATTTAAACAGTTTCTAAATCTAAAATAGATTTTTTGAAATTTTCCAATAATTTTTATTGTTATTCTTAGTAATATGATACATAAAATTGCCTTTTTGATAATTTTAATATATTTTTTATAGGATTTATTGAATGCCAATTCTCTGATCCTCCTCAAAGTCTGTGTTTTGGTGCAGTAGGACAGTCGCTGCTTTTTCATCTGCCAAATACAGCAAATACAGAGTTTACACTAACAAAGGACAGCAAATATCGGATTTTAAAAAGAGTCAAGAATCAGACGGTGACTCTAAATGAGGAATTTGTGGCGTCAAACAATCAGTTTGATCTCATCACCAGGGGAACGTTTAACCTTGGCAGTGCAAAAGAAAGACACTCTGGACATTACACGCTGGAAGAATTTAGACCTAATGGCACTTTACTGAAAATGGTCAGTGTACATCTAGAAATACAAGGTGAGATTATATTTTGATTTTTTTTTGGAAGAATATAAATTATAGTTATAGTAATTCTGTATTTCTACAGTGTAGATACAATACAACCAGTATTTTTCTGCATTAAACACACATTGGGAAATGTTTATTCTCTAATAAATGAGTTGTTTAAATATTTGTGTTACCTAAAAAGATCCATAAATATTCATTGATACTTACCTAATAATGCAAATCCTCTAAATTGTTTTTTTTTTTTAAAGAACAACAAGTTAATGTTTCATTCGTCATCGCTGTTGAAGGCGTCAAAACTTCATTCATCCATTAAAACTAAACTAGACAGCACATAAAAGCAGAACTTTGCATTTTGTTGTGTATTTACTGTACTTTTAAGTAATTGTTTGTGTTTCAGCTCCACTGTCAGAACCAACTGTGACTCAAATTTGTTTGTCACCAGAAGAAATGAAGGTCAGCTGCTTCTCTAAAGAAGGAGTAGAGCTGATTTTGAGGCTGGATGGTCTTTTACTGATACACAGAGTTCACAGTCTGACTCCAAGTAACTGCACAACAAACATCCAGTCAAAAGAAGAGAGGATATTTAAACATGACCAATCCATTGTTTCCAATGTTACTATCGGCTTACATGGTCAGCTCAAAGGAAACCTGACGTGTCATGTTTGGAACAAGATCAGCAGACATGAGACAGCTTTTCACCTGACAGCCTGTAATGGTAATGTATTTATACAATGATTGTCTTTTGCTGCTTAATGTCAGCTTCCATTTATATTTTGTTATAAAAAAAATTATATCTTGGTGATGTCCTTCTATTAGAGACTTCTCTTGGCGTCCATTTTGCAACAGTGGCCATGACAGCTGGTGTTGCCACAATTATTTTGGCTCTGAGTCTTACTTTCTGTCTTGTATATAACAAAACAAGAACCCTGCCTATTAATGAAGGTAAGATTAAAAAAATCTATGATAGCTATTGCTACTGTATGTTAGCTGTATTATATATTATATTATCATATATTATATTGTAAGTTTTATAAAGGCTTTTAAATGTTTTTTTAATAATTTCAGCATTTGTGGTTTGCTATTTTCTGCTACGTGGAGCCATTTCCATCATCCTTTTTTTTAAATTAAATCATTCTAAGTTTGTTTATTCTTTTTACTTTTACAGGTATTTCCAAAGAAGCATTTTCTCTACTCCTCTGTTACATATAGGATGATAACCAACTAAAACCCATTTTAAAAATGTCTTCTCTGTGTATCTTCAATCTTTAGAAATGAGTTTCCTTTCTTTCGATTTGCCAACTACAACTTTAAAACAGGGAAATCTGCTTTGTGCTTTTTTCAGTAGTTTGCTTTATTATATCTGACATGTTAACATATTTTGAAAGGCTTCCACATTTCACAGCGAACAGATTTCCTTTTCACTCTAGTGTCATCACTTCCTGCCGTATTGCAAAAAAAAAAAAAAAAAAAAAAAAGATCTGTTATTGTCAAATCTTTAAATGTCGTGACTTTGGTTAAGTAAAATGAAATACAACCGCAATTACTGATTAACATATAAAACCACAGTGACACTGAACATTAAAAAAAACACTATTTGAAAACGAGATGATGATTCACCGCACTGCAATCACTCCTCAGTATTTGATACCATGATTAAAAGAGCCAAACATGCTACAATCTTTTGACAATGTATTTCCTAAATGAAAATATGTCTATGTTGATATGCTAAAACAGTTTCTACAGTCTCTCTGTTTTGCAGCATTAGATTAACTGATGCAAAGTCTATTGCAATTATCATGTCAGCTGTTATGTTGTCAAACACATCCCTTTTCACAGAATTATACGCACAAATAAATCTTTAAACCCTCTAAGTGGTTGGCAGTCTTCATTGTAATGTTTAATGAAACTAAATGAACAATTCTGTCAAACAGAAACAGTTGTGTCTTTGTGTGTTTACAGCAGAGGCGGTGAGTTTCTTCTGAGCTGGTGAACGTCTGCCAAATGCAGACCTGTAGCTGTAGCAGCAAAGGACAGAATTGGGCTGTGGTTATAACTGTCAGTTTCACTCATGGGTTTAATTTTACTTTACTTCTGCTGTGTGTGAGAATGTTTTGGTGATGCAGACGTTTGTGAACCTGGCTCTCACATTGCTTAGTAGCTCTTGTTTTTAAGTTGTTAACTCTTGACAAAGCAGTCTGTGATTTGAAAACCATTCCAGGAGCTATCTTATAAATCGAATGAATATTACCAGTGAGCCAAAGCTAAATGTAGCTACTTTGGACAATGACAAATATAATAAAATAATGTATATTCTGGGTTATTTAATGCTGTGTCACAATATTCATGTCTTCAATATCTGCAGTATTGAGAATAATACAAATAAAGAAAAACTACTGAAGGAGAAGGTTTTTGACTGGTGCATCTCACAACTTCTTTACTTTAGAACAGATTAACCACTCATCAATTCAGTTTCATCTTTGGAGATTTAGTTTATAGAATCAATGTACAATAAAGTGACAAATGTATTCCTGATACCTCCAATGTTTGCTTTGATGACAACCTTTCAAATTGTATTCTCAGAAATAAGGTTTTCAAAGTGGTTTTCTCATTTAATCTGAACAAGAACAGACTTTAAAAAGGCCTGAACATTTCAAATTTTAGACTTTAATTATAGTGCATGTGAACTAAATCTAGACTGAACGTGTAACTTCGTATTTTCAACAGAATCAAGTTCAATAGTGTAAGTTAGTGTATTAGTACTTTAAAATAAAGTGCTCTGCAGAACTCAGTGGGGGAACTACCTCGTCAGCAGCAGTCATTTTGCCCATAAAATCTCAGCAGGGTTACCATACAGTACATTATGCAAAAACCAACCAAACACAAAACAACAACATCTCTTGCCCTTGAATCATCATCCATTGTAATCATAGTTAAGTGAATAGAACATGGTGCACACAAGCTTAAAAACCACAAAACCACTGTACAACTGAGTTTTACAAAGCTGCAAACATACAGCCTGTCACTATTCACATCTACAGTGCAATGTTTTAACATGGAGAGTTACAAATACTGATTTATGCTCAACATTTCTGCATCTACAGGATGTGTGGTCACATCTCCACATCAATGCAAAAAATGCCATATGAAATATCATGTGTATTGTTACTAATAGAATGTGTTTTCAATGATCTCTTTTCTATTTTTGTGTGTATTAAAGTCACACTAGAAGCACAGAAGCCATAAATACTCAGACAGAATTCATTTAATAGGAGCTCATATAACACTGTTTAAATAATTAAAACTAAATGTGAAGTCCAATGGTATCCACACGACGAGTGAATTATGTCACACTTAAATAGCTCAAAAAGGACATTGTAGAAGGTATGTACTTGGTGCAAGAAATACTTCTAGTACTAGTACTAATGTGGTCTGAGAAAATATACAGTAGCTTTTATTGAAGGACTGTCTGGTACAAGATGCTCAGCGAGTTTCTAACTACGTAGTGAATCTCAAATTACCATAAAGTAGTGAGCAACAACACAATAGCTGCTTCCTTGAATCTTCTCAGTCAGAAAGACGACCAGAAAAAAAACAGAGCATAAAGCAGCCAGTCTGTCAGTGGAAAATTCAAAGGTCATCATCACGCAGCCTCAAAGACGACGACACATCACAGTGAATCTGGTGAGTTGCAGTTTTAACATAAGTAGACTTATGTTATGGTATTAAAGCTACCATTGTACGAACAAACTTCATTGGCTTGATCATTTTTTATGCTCTATATTTATTAGAGCTTTACTACTTTAATTTTAATATAATACATTTACTTTTTAATGTAATGTGTTATATGCATATATGTAGTAAATTGAGTTATTAAGTAAATAAAATAATAAAATAAATATGACTTAATATATATATATATTATTTTTGTGTTACAACAGCAAAATAATGATTTCCATGTACATGATGATCTTCGCTTTGGCCACAGCAGCGCTGGCAAAAAGTATGTTAAGTATGTTAAAGTAGTTAACAGTATGGTGTATTGACAATTATTCAATTATGATTCAATCTTTTGAGTTAGACATGTTTTAATAAAATATGTAAATGCATCACTGGAACAAAAATTTGTAATAAAAATGTTGAATATTTCACAAGAAAGTATGATATAAAAGTACAAAAATACTGTAATGTAAATAATGTTTTAATTTGGTTTTAATTTGTATTTTGTTTTTTTTTAGCATCCACAGAGTGCAATTTCTCTGAATCTACTGAAACTTTGCAGTGTTTTGGTTTAGTTGGACAGTTGCTGCTTTTTCATCTTCCAAACACAGCAAGTACAGAAATTAAGCTGATAAAAGACAACAAATATCTGATTTTAAGAAGAATCAAAAATGAAATAGTGACTCTGAATGAAGAATATGCAGACTCACAGACTCAGTCTGAACTCTTCACCCATGGAACTCTCAACCTCGGGGAAGCAAAGAAAAGACACTCTGGAGAGTACACGCTGGAGGAATTTGACTCTAAAGGTGCTTTAGTGAAAAAAGTAATTGGCCAACTAGAAATACAAGGTAGGCACAAAAACATGTGGGGTTGAGTGTTAAATATTAATCCAAAAGATAAATGGTAGTATTCTTACACTTATTAGAAGATGTAATCTGCATAAGACACCAGGGTACAGGTCGCTTGTTAATATTAGTTAATGTAAGTTCTTAAACTGCTGTATCTAGCACACTTCTACTATTTACTAGGTAGGGGTGGTCTCCAGAAAACTGTTAGTTGGCAGTGACAGGAAATAAAGTATAACAGAGTAATAGTAGTAATAGTAATATACAGTAACTATGTACTGTATTTACTGTATATTTGGATGTATGTCTTTCAGCTCAAGTATCAGCACCAGCTATGTCCCAGACGTGTCTGTCATATGAACAGATAAAGGTCAGCTGTTCCTCTGAAGGAGATGGAGTAGAGTTCAGTTTGAGATTGGACAATGAACTACTGATACATATCAGAGATCAGAGTGTGACTCCAAGTAACTGGGCAGAAAACATACTGTCACTAACTCAGAGTACAGCTAAACAAGATGAATCTAGTGTTTCAGATGTTGTCATCGGTTTACATGGTCAGCGGACAGGAAATCTGACGTGTAAGGTGTGGAACAAGGTCAGCAAACATGAAACAGCTATTTACCTGACAGGCTGTAAAGGTACAGTAGCTAAAATATCAGCTCTTTTTATTTGAATGTTTGGAGAACATCTGGCATCCCCAACATTCTTATTTTTTATTTATTAAATTCACATCTACTCCTGAGATATTTTGGTAACTTGTGTCATGTTGGAATCTAATCTAACCGTCTTTGTGTTTTTTGTTTTTTTTAGATTTTACTTCACTCCCTGCTGTGACTGTGGCTGTGATAGCTGGTGTTTTCACTCTCCTTCTCCTTGTGGCTCTGTATCTTGGTAGAAAAAAACTTTTTAACAAACAAAGACCGCCAACTGTTCATGAGCGTAAGTATTCGAATTACATTCATTTACATTTAGTTATGGCAGATGCTTTTATTCAAAGCGACTTCAAGTACAGTACAAGGTAAAAGGCGAGGTGAGCGTGAGGAGGTCTTGCCTAAGGAACCCTACTGTAGATACAGCCGGGATTTGAATGCCAGTGTCCTGCACGGATGGCAGCAATCTTACCACAACACTATCCAGCCACACATTTAAAAGTGATAAGATAAAAAAAATTGATAATTTGCCACCTGAAAACACACCTCATTGTTGTTTAATTTTTTTCCAGGTAACTGTGAAAATGAAATCATCTATACAAATATTGAAATACAAAGATGTGGAGAAAACCAGCAACAATCACCTAACAACTCATCATTTTATTCTACCCTAACTTACCCTTCCTAAACCTCATTGCCTTTTTTTTTTTTACATTTATAGACTGATGTTTGTGTGTGCATTACCTATATTCTGTAATCACACCTGTAATGTGATTTACCTTTCTGTAATCGGTTTTGTAATGTGTCATTGTAGACTTTACCAGATCAAACTACAAACCATTAGCAACGTAGTGACTGAACAGTCTCATCGAGGTCATGGTTGAAGCCATGATGAAGCCTCCTGGATGGAAGAACTTAAAGCAAGTCCAGGTGTTCCAGAACAGCATTTTTTACTTTAAATGTAGTGACTATTTCTGACTGAAAGATGGAGCCAAAGTGATCTTTCTATAATTACATAAAGATGAGTAAACAACATACATACATTTAATCATGTGTTTTCTATTTTTGTTTTCTGTAAATGCTGTACTTGTCCACAGCACCATTACTGTTTCAAGACTAGTTTTAGGTTTGTAAAGCTACTAATCGGTGCGCAGGGCTTTCTCAAATCAAAAAAAGGCAGCAGCCTTTGAAAAGTGTGTTTAATCTTCTCACAAGTAACCACTGTCTGTGGGTTTTCTGAAATGCAGCTGTGCTTTGTGTCTCAAATCAGCCCCCAGTCAACATAGGCTGTTGCTATTGCTTTTTTTCTGCCTTCATCTACAGAGTAGATCAAATCTCTGTTAAAAACTGAAATTCAAATGCTACCTGTCTTATGACCAATAACTGTAAATAATCCTTCTGATTGACTGACTCATTGTCTGAGTTTAAAGGATGAATTCACAGATACATTTTGTTGGTTTAGTCAGTGATAAAATTCACTTCACAAATAGTGTCACATGTAAACAATATGGTTATTTGAGGCAAATATTAGTACAACATAAGAACCTAGTCGCCTTGCACCATGACAGTTAAGCATCTGATAACAATCTTAAGAACTTCAGGTTTTATAGATATTTATCTGTACATGTTTAGACTGACATCCATCCAGTCATCATCCTCAGCGCTTTTCCTCTTATGGCTCAGAAGAGTGGTGGAACAAATCCAAGCTATCTACGTAGTAGTATCACAGGGCTGATAAATATACAGTCAGTCAACCAGTCACACAAAAGAGAAAATTCACCAGTTAAACATAACATACATATATCTTTGGACTGTGGGAGGAAGCTGGACAATCAGGAGGAAAGCCACGCAGGCATGAGGAGAACACGCACACAGAAAGACACCACGAGTCCTTGCAAGGAGACAGTAAACATAACACCATGCCACCACACATTCAGCCTTGATTGGTACAATTCTCAGAAGCAAAATGTCGAGAAAGGTTTTTAGTAGTGAGGAAATAGGGCAGTAAAGTTGAAGAGGAAGTCAGCTAGCGGTATCTCTCAGCGTATCTACGTGTGTGTTGTGTACAGTTGTTTACACATGTATTATTGATGACTGATATTTAACATTGAGCTGTGGCTGAAATTAATAAAACTTGTGCCTCCAGTGTTAATTCTCGGATTGTTCAGTCTAAATGAGGATGATCACCAGTCTTTCTATAAACCAGATTTTTTTCTTCTCTGTAATTAAATATAGAAACGTTGCTACGTCTAAAGCTGAGAACAGACAAAGGTGTGATTTCAAATGAAAGCTGTGAACAATGTGAGATGGCTGGGTGTCTAATCTAGTTTCACTTTAAAAAACAAAGAGGTCACAAATGTCCTCTGCAGTAAACCTATGTGCTGAATTTTTAGTTCTGAATCAGAAACTTCAGTATAATTAGTTTAGTGCTACAGTAGTACGTAGTTGACAGCAAATAACCACTTCCTCAATTCTCTCCACACAGCAAGATAAAAAGACAAGACATATACTACAAAACTGTCAGTGGAAAATTCACAGGCCAGTCAAAAAGCCACAGTGAAGACATCCTATTCTAAAGCGGTGAGTGAGAGTATCATATTATTTGCTTAAAATAAAATATGCAGACAAAAAATTAGTGTTTTATTAGATATTGATGATTTATCAAATATAAACTATCATCAATTATACTGCTACTGTACATTAAATCAGTTTTACCTATATGTAATGGTTATATAATTAGTGGCTATTATTTCAATTTATTTTAAATCAAAGTAAAAACTTGGTGCAGAACACACATCACTAGAACACAAAACAAACAACTATTACTTTGTGGATTTTTTTGACTATAGAAGGAAAGAATGGACCATGTTAATAATCACTTTATTGTGTTCCAACAGAAAATTATTTTCTTCTGTGATCCCACAGCTCTGTAAAAGGGTTCTACAAATTTGCTGTTGTAATTAACAGCACTGGTACACAAACAAACAAAAAAAAGACTAAATTCTTGTTACCTGTAATGAGGCAGAAACTGGTTGCAGATGCACCCATGTTACTAAAATGTTTATAGAGTATTGTTTTAATTTTTTTTACCTTTTCACTTTCAGGGTCTTCAGAATGCAATGTATCTGAACACACTGGACTTCAGCAGTGTTTTGGAGCACTTGGGGAACAGCTTTTTGCCTGCCCAATAATACAAAAGGAAAGACACAGCTGAAAAAATGATAACATTAATATTGTAATGATAACCATTAACACAGTAGGGGAAATAAGAAAAAAAAAAAACACAGTAACCGCTCTACATTCTTCACAAATGGAACATTTGAGCTTGGTATAGTGACAAAGAGACTCTGGAGATTACCAGCTGCAAACGTATGACCATGATGGTAAATTACTGCGCACAATCAACTTCCATCTAGAAATACTAGGAAAACCATAAATATCAAACATTTAAATTTGTTGTAATATTGTTTAATTGGTACAGTCATGGTAAAAAATATCAGCACCCTGTGTGGGTGTTTCATGGATGCAGAACACAAGGAAAATATAATAATTTATATAATCTTTCATACAATTATACTCTGTAAGGTCTTAAACCTTACACTGCAAAGTGCCTTGAGATGACCTCTGTTGTCATTTGGCGCTATACAAATAAAATTTAATTCAATTAAACATTGGGCCCAACTCAAATGTCAATAACACCCAACTCATCAGTGATAAGAGAAGTAAAAGTTAAAGTCCAGCATTTTTAACACTTATACCTGAAATGCCTCTCTCCGAATGACAGCTGGAATTAGTTCTAACACTAACGCAACCCTTAATATCCAAGTGGTACAGATAATAGATGGATGGATATTTTCTTAGCATCACAGTGATGTAGTGGTTAGCACTATTGCACACGTAGGACCTGGGTTTGAATCTACATGTGGTCTATTTGCCTTTCTGTGTGGTGTTTGCGTGTTTTTCCCGTGCCTGTGTGAGCTTTCCCTGGGTACTCCAGGTTCCTCCCACTGTTCAAAGACATACAGTTAGGTTACTCTAAATTGCCCATTGGTGTAAATGGTTGACTATCTCTATATGTCAGCCATTTGATAGACTGGTGACTGGCTGTGGGATAGGCTCTTCAGAGTGACTATTAAAAAGTTTCCCCACCACTGTCACATGTCGATTCAGCTTCACCAAACAGGCTCGAGCACCCCCACAACCCTTTAATTCCAATTAATTCTAAGTAAACAGAACATGCAGTTCACTTGATGAGGTCGTTGATGAGAGATGTTACTCTATAATTGTCATGTAATCACTTCTGAAAAGTAACATTCTTCAATTTCTGTTACTGTCTGTGATATATTTTTTGTGGGTGTTTGTACATAAATGTGAATCGCGTTTCATTACACATAATTGTCACAACTGTGAACATGTATTTTTAAATAAACATATTATGATTCATGAATACATTTTTGACACTAATGTCTTTTTACACCAACGTGAGTGAGTTTTCACATATAATAAAACATTAAACAAAGATAAAGTAGAAAGAAAAACATAACCTAAATGTAGTCCATTACTACTGAAAACTCTGCTGGTTTACATTGGACTTGTTTTTGGTTTGTAATTAGTCATTATTAACAGTACAGCTCTCAGGTGACACATGAAGATTAACAGTACAGCTCTCAGGTGACACATGAAGAATGTAAACTGTTCTTTCAACTATTATCAGAGAGCTGCCAGCAATGTAAGGATTAGTTTTGACCATAAGATGGAGCCAAAGGCCCTGACGAAACTCCATATCATGCTTTCTTAATTTTTAGAGTGACTATTTAAAGTTTCCCCACCACTGTCACACGTCTATTAAGCTTCACCAAAAACACCTTCATCTTAACACAGCTTAACAGAGCGGCAGCAACACTAATCCAATTTAACATTTTTATTTACAGCTTAAATCTAAGGTAAAGTGACTCTCTCCTTTGAGCATTGATTGATATTTAACTTTAAAATTTAACTTTAAAATGTGGCTGACTTTAATATAAATTGTGTCTTCAGTTTTGACTCTCAGATTGTTCAATCTACCACAGGATGATCAGCACTATATTTCTAGGAATCAGATTTGTTCTTCTCTTCTTATAGAAACAATATGTCTAAAGCTAAGAACAGACAAAGGTGTGATTCTAAACAGAAGCTGTGACACAAGACGTTATTACCTCCTCTTTTCTTCTAACAATTTTAGCAATGCAGATCACGGTAAATGTACAGCTCTGTGTTTGGTTATAAATAACTTGTGGTCAAAGGTTTGTCGCAGACTTTCAGAGAAGCATGCCTCAGTTGGAGGAATAGAACTGAAACTGTATTTCAGTTGATACTGACAGTGAATTTAATGAATTTAAAATGGTAATTAATGAAATTAAAACAGACAGATAGTGAAAGTTACTTTGAATCCTTTTAGGTATTGATAATTACAATTCTGAGGAGTAAATGCATTTAATCTTGATAAAGCATTTATCACTGTAAAGGTACTGTAGGCCTAGAAGCAACTATTACATAATTATGCAATGGAGTGAATAAATCATCCATATAAACTATACTTTACTACCGGACAGACTGTCAGCAATATTCATGGGCATTGGACTTCCTCCCTCCACCTGCTGTTGGATCAGACTTTCACTCTGACAGAGTACAGAGATTGGTGCAAAAAGAGATAACAACAAAATAAAATGAATAATGATAATAGTAAAACAACTTACTTACTTATATATATATATATATATATATATATATATATATATACACACACACACACACACACACACACACACACACACACACACACACATATATATACATATATACATATATGTATATGTATATACATATATACATATATATATATATATAAATATATATGTGTGTGTGTGTGTGTATATATATATTTATATTTATATATATATATATGTATATGTATATACATATATATATATATATAAATATATGTGTGTGTGTATATATATATATATATATAAATATATATATATATATTTACACACACACACACACACACACACACACACATATATATATATATAAGTAAGTAAGTTGTTTTACTATTATCATTATTCATTTTATTTTGTTGTTATCTTATCTCTTTTTGCACCAATGTGGGACAGTTCACAGTTTCGTTGTACTGTTGTACTAAGTGTGTGAGCAATGACAATAAAGCTTTATCTTTATCCTATCATGTTATTAAAATCAGAGACAACCTTGTATGCATGTTGACTCCTTCATATAAAAACACCACCACTACTAATCTTTTCAATGTTATTTCCTAAGCTTATGTTATTTCTACCTACACTGAGAAAGTCAATCAGTTGTAAGTTTAGGTGCCATCTACATAAGAGCTTAGAAAAACATTTTCAAGTTTTCAAGTTGTAAGTTTGATAAACCATATTATATTTAATGTGTTTTCATCTCAATTTCCGAAGCTCATTAACGTAAACAAAATGAAGTAAACTGAAGTAAATACAAATTAGTTTAGTACTTCATTATAACGTGGTTGACGTGCAAATAACCACTTCCTCAATTCTCTCCACACAGGAAGATAAAAAGACCAGAAATATAATGCGATGCTGTCAGTGGAAAATTCACAGGTCAGACAAAAAGCCACAGAGAAGACATCCTATTGTGAAGCAGTGAGTGATAGTTTTGAATTTCAATCTACTAATGGCTTTATATTAAAATTTATTTTTTAAAATCTATACATTTGCATCCCTAAACCCCTATCTCCTTATAAAATGCTGTTATGTTGTATGTTGCATTGAATACAGATATGGTATCTATATCGTCATGTGTAATTATTATTCGTAGTAGTAGTATTATTTAAAGTTTCATATGTAGAACAGACAACAGTATAACACCAATATAAGCAAAAAACTATTAATTAGTTTATTTTTTTGACTATAGAAAAGGAAGAACTGAGCATATTCATTTAATTTAATTAATTTGTTCCAACAGATAATGATTTTCTTCTGCATTATACTCACAGCTCTGCCAACAGCAGCTCTGGAAAAAGGTATTACAAATGTGTATATGATAAAAAAAAAAAAAAAATTAAAAAAACAACATTATATAACATTTTCCATTTTCTGAATTATTTGCTCTGTTAAAGACATTAATGTGAGTGGCAACATGATTAAATTACTGTCCACTGCAGTGAAGCAGAACGGGTTATAGATATGCAGGGCAAAGATGCGGCTTTGAATAGCAATAGAATAATTATATTTACACAGTTGTGTATAGATTTTCCCCTCTCATTCAAATGGAAATTACACATTTCTTCCCCCTTTTTAAATATACAATCCCATTTTAAACCCATGTTAAAATGTTTTTTTAACAATATTCTCTTATTTTTTTCCTTTTCCTTTTTACCATGAGGACCTTCAGAATGCAATTTATCTGAACCCACTGGACTTCAGCAGTGTTTTGGAGCACTTGGGGAACCGCTTATTTTTTACCTGCCCAATATCACAAAAGGAAAGACAAAGTTGAAAAATAATAATGTTAACATTGTAACGGTAACCAATAACACAGTAGCACAAATAAGTAAAGAATACAGTAACCGCTCTACATTCTTCACAAATGGAACATTTGAGCTCAGTAAAGTGACAAAGAGAGACTCTGGAAATTACCAGCTGGATACATATGGCCATGATGGTGAAAAACTGCGCACAATCAACTTCCATCTAGAAATACTAGGTAAGATCATAAATGTCAAACATTTAAAATCATTCAACATCAGTTAATATGTGTGCTGTGCAAGTTGTAGTTAAAGAAATGGGAACTCAAATAGATCTATACTGACGGTAATTTGCCGGTCTTGTCATAAATGTAATGTTGCATTTTGTTCTGCCTTTATTTTTAACTACCTGTTTATCCTCCAGCTCCAGTATCACAACCAGCTGTGTCCCAGTTGTGTTTGTCACCAGAACAAATGGAGGTCAGCTGCTCCTGTGAAGGAGACAAAGTAGAGTTCATTTTGAGTTTGGACAACAACATGTTGATACAGACCAGAGCCGGGAGTACAGATAAACATGACACACCCAAGGTTTCAGATGTTACCATCCGGTTACATGGTCAGCTCACAGGAAACTTGAGGTGTCATGTTCAAAACAATAGCAGCAGAGAAGAAGCAGCTTTCAACCTTACAAGCTGTAAAGGTAATAGATTTAAAGAAAATCTTTAGTTCCATGTTAGTTATTTAAATCCTTAGATGGTATAACACTGTATCTTCACTGCTAGTTCATGTTTTTTAACATTTATTTATTAATTAAGAAAAAAGTCTTTCAGTTGTGATTTCATTTGGTTTTAATGAAAATTTTACATAATCTCAGTGTCTAATTTGGGTTATTGTTTTTTGCAGGTTTCATTTCTCATCCCTCTCCTGTTACTGTGGCTGTAATAGCAAGTGTCTCCACTCTGCTTCTCAATGTGGTTATGTGTCTCTGTGTGAAATATATAAATAAGAAAACGGGACCTGTAACAGTGAATAAAGGTAAGAGAAATGCATTCGTTCAAATCCCATGCTGCACCAACCTTTTGCCTCACCAAGCTAGCATTTTGCTTTTATATTGAAATGAACTGATGAGGAAAAAAATGGTTAATATCCTTGACGTTCCTAAAGATCATTTTTCAAATGTACTTTAAATATTTAGTATTCTGTGGCAGAATCTGAGACATTAGGATTATTTTGACAAATCTTAACCACAAAACATTAAATGTGATGGATAATCTCTGTGTTTAATAGATTTCAATTGTCTGTTTTTGCTTATTTCAGATAACACTGAAGATGTAATTGTCTACTCAGATGTTAAAGTGAAGTGTACAAGGAAAACCAAACCCAACTCAAATCAAAATGCTAATTAATTCTGAAGAAATCAGGTGTTCTGCTGGGCACATTTTCACACACAATTTGTTCACAATGTTATCTTTTAACATTAGCAAATGCTTAGTCCTATACCTTCACTGTTTCTTATTGAACCAGGGTGTTTTCAAAATGTTTTACAAGTCTGACACTGTCTCCATAAAGTTTTTACAAGTACAAAAAAACAATGAACAAGTCTGCCAAAGTATTTAACGATTTGTGACACTGCATGGATTCAGGTCAGTATGATGACCAATATATATATATATATATATATATATATATATATATATATATATATATATATATATATATATATATATATATATATATATATATATATATATATATATATATATATATATATATATATATATATATATATATATATGACCAACGTTGTGCTCTTTTAATCCCTGTTTTGTGGCACCATTTTATAATTACAGGAGTTTATTTTTTTCTTTTATGTTATTTATGCACTTGCTTCTTATATGTTGTTTTACAGTATTTTTTGTAATTGTAATATATTTTTATACATTTTACAAATAATTTTTAAAATAAAGAAACATAAATAAACATTTATACATGAGAGTAGGTTTCCTTTTATGCTAAATAATGTTGGTCATCTTTTTCCCCCTAACAGGCGTCCATGTAAACCAAACCCCCCCAAAAAAAACAAAAAACCTGTCAACCCTTATGGTAGCTATACAGGCAGATACAGGCGCTAAGCAGAGGTGAGAGGACTAATCAAGCACAAAAATCTGAGTAGATTGACCAGTTCAGGCCCTAATACTATATTGAAACTCGAGTGTGAAGTTGTAACTTTAACCCAATATAACTACGGCCCACTTTCACCAACATACTGAGCTGGTACACCACCCACACGGAGTAGGAGAAAGGTCCAAGTGAAAGAGCACACTATATTTGATATTTAAAAGACTTAAGCAGTGATAAGTAAATCCAATAAATCTGATGGAAGATTTTATTATAAAACCTCCTCAGCAGTATCAAAAAGCAGGCAATGGAATACATGAACACTGTATGTCACTATGTCACAGATATTAATAAAATAAATCAGAATGAGAAAACATTATTCTAACAAAAGCTCTCACATCACACAAATCACCATCCTTCTAGTTTCCTTCATGATGTTTAGTAATGTAGACTATAGTTAAGAATGTACAGTGTGTTTTTTTACGTATTAGTATAGTAAAGATCATAGTCAAACAAATATGCTCACGACAACATATTAATTGACTGTTATTTTCTAAAATGGCTATATTGAAATTTTATTATAAAGCGCTTTCTCTCTCACCTTACAATGCATTAAAGGAAACATGGGAACACAACAATAGCCTAGTTAGTTAGAGTAACACCTTTGAGTGTAAAGGTTCATATTGTGACAATACAAAAGCCATGATGATGATCTTAGTTTTGGTTCTTGTGTAACTGGCAGGTACTGTAGAGCAAATTCAAGTGAGGTTTCACAAGCAGTGCAGAGAAGACAACAGCCTCAGACGTAGTGTACATAGTGGGCATAACAATGTCAAAGATTACATTTGTAAAGTAGATGAAAAAATAAAAAAAAAAAAAAAAATATATATATATATATATATATATATATATATATATATATATATTTTAAACAAAGTGGAAAGTGATTTGAAGACATTTTTGCACTTGTTTGATGTTAGTTATGTAAAACTGGATGATATTTAAACAACTGAAAGTAGCTGACCCATGGTCGCCTGTCTGCAGTACACGTGAGGACCTTTGGCTCCATCTTGTATTTAACAGCAGTCAACACATTGACTAAGGAATAAGCTTCAAACTGAATTGTGTACATCTTACAGATGTAAACCATTAATTGTATATTATTTTAAGAAACCACATCCAGGCGGGATCAAACTGTAGTGATAATAAACACATTCATTGTATCTTCACAACTGTGACTTCCCCATCATCCTCAATCAAGTTCTTACAGTTGCCAACCAGACATTTAACAACAGCATCAAAAACCTGCAAAACTGCAGTAAATCACCACTATATGATGTACTGTATATATACTTTACACTTTTTAATTATAAAAGGCAACATAAGCAAATGTCCAAATACGTGTGCGTACAGAAAGGGAACATTTTCTGGCCTGATAAGCAGCACATGATATCTAGGCTCCTTAGAAATACAGTTAGTAAAATGAAGGCAGGGCTCCACACTGACATGTATTTTTTGTGGCAAATTGGAGGCAAACCAATTGATCTAAACTCAACTGAGTTTTGGAAGCATCATGCAAAATATTCACATTTCCTTTGCACTTTGGATAAAAGCATCTGCCAAATGTCTAAATGTAAATGTCCACAGACTATTGTAGATTATGTATCTACTTATCTTTTTACTATGATTATTACGTTATAAACTGCCTTTTCTATTTTGTTTATCTACTCTGTATTATTTGTAAGGACAGTCATGTGTTACTGCATCTATCATACGTCTTGTAAATTCAATTGTGTGCACTGCACATATCTGTGTGGAGGAGGTGAGCTCCACCCTCATAGACACAGAAGGGAGGCTGCAGCACAAACACTAACTGTATATTCAAATCTAATAATGTCACTCATTGCTCTTTTGCAGTGCTAATAAAATGCATCTTAATGTGTCTTTTGCACCAATTCTCCCAGATAACTTTTTTGGCAAACATGGGCTCTAATAATCAGTCAGCCACACCCTACAGTTGTCACATATGTAGTGTTATTGTTACTGGGGTATTTGTAGTGCTTCACCAATATATTATATTAATATATAATATATATATTCTCCAAAATTAAAGGTGGCATTTGTTTATTGAAATGCTGTCTTACTAGTTTAAATAAGTTACTGCAATAACCAAATAAAATTTAACATCATATTACTTTTCCCATGAACACATTATTAAACATCTATACTAATTAGCTGAAGAAAAAAAAAAGTTTTACAAACCATTGTTCAACTTTTATCTTCTTACATGTATCTTTATGCCACACACCTACATGACCCCTTTTTCTAATGCATTACTATTTTCAGTCTCTACGTTAGTGTACAATAAGAATTTTATGCATACAAGAAAGTCAGTGCTCTGTTTATCTTGTGCGGTTACTTGTTATTTTAGTACAATTTAGTGCATCATATCTGCTAGGTTTCACCACAGAGCTAAGGTGAGTCTCTCTTTGGGGAGTTTCAAACAAGTCACCAAAGTTCAAGGCAGAAAAAGAGACCTGCAGAAATAACTTGTATAAATGTCAAGCTACAGTTCATGGGTAAGCTGAAAGCTTGATTATTTTTAGTCTTCACTGTGTTGAAATTTCCGTTTACCATAGCATAACCACATGTCGATTTCCGTCTTTCTTGGTCTCAGTTTTCTTTGATAATGTATTATTTTTTTGCAGTGAAACAGACACTGGCCTGTCCTTAGGCAGAACATTAAAAGTAAAATAACAGCGGTTTTCAACAGGCACAAATCAACATGTGTAACAAAAAGTTGCTACTGAACATACAGTCTTTTAGCCATGTAGCTACTGGCTGTGTAGCTATAGCTAATGCTCATGAGTGTTTTTATTTGAGGTGGTTAAAAAGGTTCCTTATGTTGCCATCGCGCTGAGTAATTTAGAAAGTCCAAAGCACTTCTATATTAGTGCCACTGAACTTGTTTTAAAGACTTGTTTTACATCATGCCGCCTCTTAAGGCTGTAAGGTCATTTGCGTTGCACTCCATGCTGGATATAGGCATAGGACTGCAACTGATAGATGCATTATAGCATGATACAATAACAGTCTCACTTTCAAGGCAGATCATTGAGACATTTTAAGGTTCACAATTTAATTTTATCAGATGGCACACACCACCCCAGTTAGATGTTTTATTACACAGACTGGAACATGTCATTGGAATCAAAGGAACAGCACTAGAGTGGTTTAAATCGTATCTATCGGATAGATTTCAGTTTGTACACGTTAATGATGAGTTTTCCATGCACAGCAAAGTCAGCTATGGAGTTCCACAGGGATCTGTGCTTGGACCGATTCTTTTCGCTTTATATATGTCCCCTTTAGGCAATATTATTAGGAAACACTCTATGAATTTCCATTGTTATGCAGATGATACCCAGCTATACTTATCTATGAAACCAGGAGAAACTAATCAATTAGTCAAACTTCAGGAATGCTTAAAAGACATAAAGACCTGGATGTCCTCCAATTTCCTTCTCCTAAATCCGGACAAGACAGAGGTTATACTGTTTGGGCCTAAAAATCTCAGAGACACTATGTCTAAACACATTCTCACCATTGATGACTTAGTTCTGGCCTCAAGTAATACTGTAAGAAACCTCGGAGTTATCTTTGACCAGGATATCTCCTTCACTTCATACATAAAAGAAATCTCTAGAACTGCCTTTTTTCACCTAAGAAACATTGCTAAAATTAGGAGCATCCTGTCCCAAAGTGATGCTGAAAAACTAGTCCATGCATTTGTTACTTCCAGACTGGACTATTGTAATTCATTATTAATAGTTTGTCCCAATAACTCATTAAAGAGCCTCCAGTTAATCCAAAATGCTGCAGCCAGAGTTCTGACTGGAATTAGCAAGAGAGATCATATTTCTCCTACGTTAGCTTCTCTCCATTGGCTCCCTGTTAAATCCAGAATTGAATTTAAAATTCTTCTCCTCACTTATAAATCCCTTAATAATCAGGCTCCATCTTATCTTAAAGACCTCATAATTCCATATCTTCCAAGCAGAACTCTCCGTTCTCAGACTGCAGGTTTACTTGTGGTTCCTAGAGTTTCCAAATGTAGAATGGGAGGCAGAGCCTTTAGCTACCAAGCCCCTCTCCTGTGGAACCAGCTCCCAGTTCAGGTTCTGGAGGCAGACACCCTCTCTACATTTAAGACTAGACTTAAAACTTTCCTTTTTTATAAAGCTTATAGTTAGAGATGGATCAGGTGACTCTGAACCATCTCTTAGTTATGCTGATATAGGTTATTCTGCTGGGGGACCTCTACTGATAAACTGAGCTCCTCTCCTCTCTCCTTTCTCCTGTATCAATGCAAATGCCACCATTGCATGTCATTAACTTTGTGTCTTCTCTCTCCTGTAGTTGTGTTTCCTCCTCACTTTCTCCCTCTCTCTGTACTTTTCTGCAGGTATCCTCAGCCTGGAGCTGTACATCTCCAGAATCCAGTTGACCTGTCCAATGTTCTTGCTGCTTGTTGTTGTCTTTATTGCCTGCTCTTCTTTTCTCTCTTCTCTTTCCACTCACCCCAACCGGTCGAGGCAGATGGCCGCCCACTATGAGCCTGGTTCTGCTGGAGGTTTCTTCCTCTAAAGGGAGTTTTTCCTCTCCACTGTTGCCTAAAGCTTGCTCAAATGGGATTGTTGTAAGGTCTTAAACCTTACACTGTAAAGTGCCTTGAGATAACTTCTGTTGTAAATTGGCGCTATACAAATAAAATTGAATTGAATTGAATTGAATTGATGTGACAGAAATCCGATATGATGCTCTGGTGAAACAAGGAGACTTACAAAGGACCAGTAAATTGTGCAAGCTGAAAAAGGTAGTTAACTCCTTTACTCCATGTTGTACATGCACAATCTTTGAGTTCAAAATTATGTCTTAAAAGTTCAAAGGTAGCAAAATCACATCAGTCAGCCACCAGTTGTTTTGAAAGTGATGTATATCCAACCTGCATTGTAAATGTCATGTTGGCTGTCACGTTTAACACCTCACCGCTAATACCAGGATACTTGTGCAAGTGCAAACTAAACAATGAAACAATTTTTTTTAAAACATAATGTAAAAAGGCAAATGATTCTTAAAGAAGGGCAAACTTAACACCAATATGTATGCGGCGGGGGTCTATATAAAACCTTACTTGGTTATCAAACTTTTCAAGTTTCTATATTATGACCTTCTCTCTCTTCTTTGTATTGTATTCATTCTTTGCAATTACACAGTGGTCTATCACAACAGCTGAAACGGAGACTTGGGCAGAAAAAAAGCTATGGTTTCTGCTAGAATCTTGTGATTTTATCACATTTAATGTGTGTTAATTCCTTCTAACATGCTAGTAACAACTTTCTGTAAAGCAAATACAGTGAAGTAATATATACAATGTAGATTAAAGTATAATCTGTTGTTGTTATTATAGTAGATAAGAGATTCAGAATAACTTTTTCTGTTCTGTATGACACTGTAGATATCCAATGACAGATGACAGACCTCATACTTCAACAAGTCAAATCAAACAACACCGACTCACTTTCTGCAATAAATGGGGCAAAGGTTGAAAGTTTAAGGTTAAATATTTCTAGTTCATGTCACCAGTTACTATAATAATTGGATTTATAACTTGAAATTAGTCGGTTTAATTTAGTTTAGGGCTTCAGTAGTACCTAATAGAGTGCAAATAACCACTTCCTCAATTCTCTTCACAAGAGATAAGACAATAAAACCAGAAATACACCACCCAGCTGTCAGTTGAAAAAACACAAGCCAGTCAGTAGGACAAAGACAGACATCCTGTTCTTAAAGAGGTGAGAAATTAATTGGTGTAGTCCCACCTCCACCTTGAACTCCTCTGTCTGACCTACAGCACATCTTACCACCGTCATACTTCTCTCATACATGTCCTGAACTACTCTGACGTACTTCTCTGCCACTCCCGACAACCTCATACAGTACCACAGCTCCTCCCTCGGCACCCTGTCATACGCCTTCTCTAAATCTACAAAGACACAATGCGGCTCCTTCTGACCATCTCTGTACTTTTCCATTAACATTCTCAAAGCATAAATGGCATCAGTGGTGCTCTTACGGGGCATGAAACCATACTGCTGCTCACAAATCTCCACCTTCTTCCTAAGCCTGGCTTCCACTACTCTTTCCCACAGCTTCATTGTGTGACTCATCAACTTTATTCCTCTGTAGTTGCTGCAGTTCTGCGTGTCACCCTTGTTCTTAAAGATCGGAACCAGAACGCTTCTCCTCCATTCCTCAGGCATCTTCTCACTCTCTAGAATCCTATTGAACAGACTGGTTAGAAACTCCACTGCTGCCTCTCCTAAGCACTTCCACACCTCCACAGGTATGTCATCAGGACCAACAGCCTTTCCACTCTTCATCCTTTTCAGAGCCTTCCTAACCTCATCCTTTCCAATCTCTGCTATTTCCTGCTGCACAACATCCACATCTTCCTCTCTTCTTTCCCTGTCATTTCCCTCGTTCATCAGCTCCTCAAAATACTCTTTCCATCTTTTCTGCACACTGGGTTGTTAGCACCTTTCCATCTCTGTCCTTAATCACCCTTACCTGTTGCACATCCTTCCCATCTCTATCTCTCTGTCTGGCTAGCCTGTACAAGTCCTTCTCTCCTTCCTTTGTGTCTAACCTGTCATACAGCTCATCGTAAGCTTTCTGTTTGGCCTTTGCCACCTCCCTCTTCACTCTACGCTGTGCTTCCTTGTACTCCTGTCTACTTTCCTCAGTCCTTTCTACATCCCACTTCCTTCTAGCTAACCTCTTCCTCTGGACGCATTCCTGTACTTCCTTATTCCACCACCAAGTGTCTTTATTCTCTTTCCTCTTTCCAGATGACACACCTAGCACCTTCCTACCTGTTTCCCTGATAACTTCTGCTGTGGTTTCCCAGTCATCTGGAAGCTCATCCTGACCACCCAGAACCTGTCTCAACTTCTGCCTGAATTCCTCACAAGTTTCTTCATTCTTTAACTTCCACCACTTGGTCTTCTTTTCTGTCTTCCCTCTCTTCTTCTTCCTGACCTCCAGAGTCATCTTACACACCACCATGTGGTGCTGTCTGGCTACAATCTCTCCTACCACCACTTTGCAGTCACTAACCTCTCTCAAATGACTTCGTCTACATAGGATGTAGTCCACCTGCGTACTCCTACCTCCACTCTTGTATGTCACTCTGTGTTCCTCTCTTTTCTGGAAGTAAGTGTTGACTACAGCCATTTCCATCCTCTTCGCAAAGTCCACCACCATCTGTCCTTCCAGATTCCTTTCCTTCACACCAAACCTGCCTATCACCTCCTCATCACCTCTGTTGCCCTCACCAACATGCCTATTGAAGTCTGCTCCAACAACAACTCTCTCTCCTCTGGGGATACTCTCTATGACCTCATCAAACTCACTCCAGAATCTCTCCTTCTCTTCTAACTCACAGCCAACTTGTGGAGCATACCCACTGACTACATTCACCATCACCCCTTCAATTTCTAGCTTTAGGCTCATCACCCTGTCTGAGACTCTTTTCACCTCTAGAACATTGTTCACAAACTCCCTCTTAAGGATCATTCCTATCCCATTTCTCTTCCTATCCACACCATGGTAGAACAGTTTGTATCCTCCTCCAATACTACATAGTCCCTACTCTCAGATCTATGTTCCTGCCTTTCCTCTTCTCTCTCTGACCACGAACCCTTCTGCCTCCTCTCCTTCTTCGTCCAAGAGCAGTCCAATTTCCACCGGCACCCTGTAGGTTAACAGCATCGTTAGTGGTCATTGTTAACCCAGGCCTCGACTGATCTGGTATGACTTTCTTAAGGATGATTTGCATGGTTGTTTTGGCAAGTTTTACGCCGGATGCCCCTCCTGATGCAACCCTCTCTATTTATCAGGGCTTTGGATCGGCACAGAAGTCACTGGCTTGAAACCCCTGTGGCTAGAATAGCCAAAAGCCTTGACATAACGCCATGTTATCCTTTCTTCATTTTTTATGTAATTGTTTAAATTTTCCCCACCATCTAATGTTCACCGTTTGAACTATATTTTTGTTTAAATTCCCTTAAAACACATTTATCTTAACACAGTTTTCATGCCTGCAGAGTGGCACTGTAATCAAATTTTACAGATTTTTATATTATAATAATACTATTTGTGTCATTTGCAGTTTAAATCAGTCTACCAGAGGGTAATTACCTCTGTTCATCTATGAACCAGGTTTGTTCTTCTCTGTAATTAAATATAGAAACACTGGTATGTTGCTGTGTCTATAGCTGAGAACAGACAAAGGTCTGATTACAAACCAATACCTTCTCATTTCTTCTAATTATGTTAGCAATGCAAACCACAGTGTACAGTTCACTGTTTGGTTATAATTACCTGTGGTAAAAAGTTTGTTGCAGACTTTCAGAGAAGCATGCCTCAGTTGGAGGAATACAGCTCAAACTGTATGACAGTAATGAAAGTAAAACAGGCAGATGGTGAATTAAAAAAAATATATATATTTAGGTATTGATAATCACAATACTGAGGAGCAAATGTATTTCAGCTTGGTAAAGCATATATCACTGTAAAGGTACTGTAGGCTTAGAAGGAACTTTGACATAATTATGGGGAGGAGTGATTAAATCATCTATATAAATGGATGATCATAATAATATAATAATCATTCTTGTAGTGCTTCCTCCATTTATTAAATACTTTACAGCACAAGCAATGTGGGCAAATGTAATGAGTAAAAACCATACTGTCATCTGTAAAAACAAAGATAATTGTATTCATTTACAGGTATATGTCGATGGTCGGCTTTCAATGATATCTTATAACATGCAGTATCTACACCGGCTATTCAATAAAACAAACAGCCTATTTCCATTTACATTGACTTCCACTGTATCATATCTACTGTAAGGCACATGTTTTTGTACACAACTGACATCCATCACTATGTGTCTTTTTATTTGACTTCAGTGTTTGCCTACATATCATGTTATTACAACCAGAGGCAGAGCTTGTATGCATGTTGACTCCTGCATATAAAAACACCACCACCTACCAATCTTTTCAATTTCTAACAATATGATGTACTCAGACCGCTTATTGAGCTCATTGAAAAAAAAAATGCTTTCAACTCAATTGCAGAAGCTCATAAACTTTAACAAAATTAAGTAACCTGAAGTAAATACCAATTAGTTTAGTGCTTCAGTAGTACGTGGTTGACTGCAAATAACCACTTCCTCAATTCTCTCAGCAAGATAAAAAGACAAGACATATACTGCGATGCTGTCAGTGGAAAATTCACGTCAGTCAAAAACCGACAGAGAAGACATCCTACTGTAAAGCGGTAAGTGACAGTTTTAAATTTTAATCTACTAATTGCTTTAAATAAAATGTGCTGAAAAAAGCGTTTTACTTTATTAGTTACCAATCTTTTCTACAATATATACATTTATCCATAAAATCTATCTAATAAAATGTATGATGCTATTCTTAACATTGAATATAGATAAGGTATCTATATATTCAATGTGTAATTTTTATCATAAGGATTATTTAATATTTTTATATATATATATATATATATATATATATATATATATATATATATATATATATATATATATATATATATATATATATATATTATAGAACAGACAACAGTATAACTCCAATATAAGCAAAAAATCTTTATATGTGGATGTTATATGTGGATGTAATGTATAATGTAATAATATATAATATTTGACTATGTTCCAACAGAAAATGATTTTCTTCTGTGTTATACTCACAGCTCTGCCAACAGCAGCTCTGGAAAAAGGTACTACAAATTTGTAGTTAATAGAACAAAAGAACAAACTAAAAAAAAAAAAAAAAATCAACTAGTTATTATTTAACATTTTACACTTTTTTCGTAAATTATTTGCTCCGTTAAAGACATTAATGTGAGTAACAACATGATTAAATTACTGTCGACTGCAATGAAGCAGAAACAGGTAATAGACATGCAGGACAAAGCTGCATCCTTGAATAGCAATAGAATAATTTTATATATACACAGTAGTTTATAGATTTTTCCCTCACAATCAAATGGAAATTTACAATTTTTCTTTACCCTTTTTATACTACAATGACATTTTAAATCCACGTTAAAAATGTTGTAACAGTATACTCTCTTTATTGTTTTATCTTACTTTTTTTCCTTACTTTCCTTTTCCTTACCATCAGGATCTGCACAATGCAATTTATCTGAACCCACTGGACTTCAGCAGTGTTTTGGAGCACTGGGGGAACCGCTTATTTTTTACCTGCCAGTTCAAACATAATAATGTTAGCATTGTAGCGGTAACCAATAACACAGTAGCACAAACAAGTAAAAAATACACTAACCGTTCTACATTCTTCACAAAGATATTTTGTGAAGAATGAGATATTTAAGCATGACCAATCCATTATTTCCAATGTTACCATCAGCTTATACGGTCAGCTCAAAGGAAACCTGACATGTCATGTTTGGAACAAGATCAGCAGACACGAAACAGCTTTTCACCTGACAGCCTGTAATGGTAATGTATTTATACAATGTTCCATTCCTCATATCTTCTTAATGTTAGCTTACATTCATAATTTGTTATAAAAAATGTAAATGTTTTAAAGTTCTTCTGCTAATTTCCTACATATTAGATTTTGGAAGAAATGTCTGCGGATTCATTCAGTTTTTCTTGTAAAAGCTGAGGCTTCATATTAATCACAACATGTGCTAATACGAATAGCTGCTCTGTGACATTTTTCATTGTAATTATATATTTTCTACAGTCGTCGATATTGAATTAAATAATCTACTTTTAAAAATGTTTGGATTACTGTATTTTATCTGGTGGTCTGACATTTCTTAGTGATGTCCTTCTATTAGAGACTTCTCCTGGCGTCCCTGTTGCAACAGTGGCCGTGATAACTGGTGTTGCCACAATTATTCTGGCTCTGAGTCTTACTTTCTGCCTTCTATATATCAAAACAAGAACCCTGTCTATTAACAAAAGGTAGGTCAAAAAAAAAAAAATTGAAGATAGCTGTTGCTATAAAGTAGTAGCTACTACTTCTGTGCTACTTTATGTTGGCTGTGACTTTACAAGATACATAAAACAAAACTGACTTGTTAATAAAAGTTAAAGAACAAAATTCCAAGCTACTGCTTCACATTATTTGGCTCCATGTTTAGTATATTTTCATTTTTATGAAAGGTTTTAAAAGAATGAAAAGTGGAGCCATTTTCATCATACTTTTCCTTGAATTAAATAATTCTAAGCTTGTTCATGCTTTTTAATTTTTAAGCATTTCTCTACTCCTCTGTTACATATAGGATGATAACCAAATAAAACAATTCAAAAATGTCTTCTCTGTGATAAATGTACTTATTTAAAGGATCTTTGCTTTGTAGAAAATAGTTTGCTTTTGATTTTTCAACTACAACTGTGAAACTGTTAAATCTGCTTTGTCTTTTTTTTTTTTTTATAATATGCTTTATTATATTTGACATGTTAACATATTTTGAAAAGCTCCCATGTTTCACTGTTCAAAACAATTAATGGACTTTCTTTTTACTCTAGTGTTGTTGCTATCTGCTGTTTTGCAAAAAATAAAAACATTTACAACTAAATCTAATTCATGTGCAGATTAAGTCAAGATGTGTTGTATAAATATTTTAATGTGGAGATTAGAGTAAAATGAAATATCCCAGTAATCACATATTGAACCATTGAAGTCTATTTGGTAAAAATAGATGTTAAACAACATAAAATGTAAAACGATTTTCAAAAATTCACCTCCTCAAGAGGGACCATGAGATTCAGATATGAACTGCAACCACTGATCAGTATTTGATCACTAACAAAGAACCAAACATGCTACCAGACTATCGTTAGTTAAGTACAAATATGTAACACAAGTTGTACGTGGTGATAGACAGATAGATAGATATCCTATCTATCTATCTATCTATCTATCTATCTATCTATCTACATACTGAAAGACAGTGCAGATGCGTTAATCCTAGCAGCACAGGAGCAGGTTCTGAGTACAAGATCAATACAGGCTCAGCAGCATGCAAGATGCTAGCAGGCGGGGGAAACATAGAACGGCAAATTCAAGTGGCCGCTATAATGTACAGGAACATCTGCGCCGAGTACAGGCTGGAAGTGCCAAAGTCAAAATGGGACACACCTCCAAAGATGGTTAAGAATGACCGAGCTAAAATCCTGTGGGACTTCCAGATACAGACTGACAAACTGGTAATGGCCAACCAACCTGACATAGTAGTGGTGGATGAAAAGGAGAACAAGGCTGTAGTGATAGATCGAGAAGTACCAAGAGCTGAAAGAAGAGCTGGAAAAGATGTGGAAGGTGAAGGCACAAGTGGTACCTGTGTGAGAGAGAGAGATTTATTTCTTAAATGAAAATGTGTCTATGTCAATATGCTAAAATAATTCCTACACTTAAATCTTTCAAACAGCTAAGCGGTTGCCAGTCTGCTTCAGTTCTGTTTAATGGAAACTAAATGGACAATTGCGTCAAACAGAAACAGTTGCGTCTTTGTGTGTTTACAGCAGAGGCGGTGAGTTCCTTCTGAGCTGGTAAAAAAATGCAGACCTGTGGCTGTAGCAGCAAAGGAAAGAAATAAGCTGTGGTTTTAACTGTCAGTTTCACTCATGGTTTAATTTTACATTACTTCTGCTGTGTGTGAAAATGTTTGGTGATGCAGAAGTTTGTGAACCTGGCTCTCACATTGCTTAGTAGCTCTTGTTTTTAACTTGTTAACTCTTGACTGTGAATTAAAAACCATTCCAGAAGTTACCTTATGAATCGGATTAATATTGCCAATGATCAAGGCTAAATGTAGCTACTTTGGAGAATCAACATTTTCACTTTAGAACGGATTAACCACTCATCAGTGCAGCTTGATCTTTGGAGATTCAGTTTATAGAACGATTGTGCAAAAAGTTGACATGTATTTCTCTTTTAAAATGTTTCACTGGTACCTCCAATGTTTGCTTTGATAACAATCTTTCAAATCATGTCCTCAGAAATAATATCTCTGAATTGGTTTCTCCTTGAATCTGAACAAGAACATACTTGGCCTGAAGATTTCAAATTTTAGACTTTCATTATGGAGCATGTGAACTTTTTAACAGAATCAACTTTAATAGTGTAAGTTTTCTTAGTGTATTATGACTTTTACATAAAGTGCTCTGCAGAACTTAGTGGGGGAACTACTCTGTCGGCTGTGGTTATTTCTACAACTTATTTCTTCAGTTATACAACAGTAATTTTGCACTGAAAATCTCTGCAAGGTTACCATACATTCTGCCAAAAAAAAAAAAAATCTTTTGCCCTTGAATCATTAACTATTTTAATCATACTTAAGTGACCAGAACATGGTCCATTAAAAACCACAAAACCACTGTACAAGAGACTTTTACAAAGCTGCAAAAATACAACCATGTCTGTCACTATTCACATCTACAGTGCAATGTTTTAACATGGTAACAATTCATTTCTACACAGAGAAACACAAATCCTGACTTATGCTCAACATATCTGCATCTACAGGACGTGTGGTCAAATTAATTCTCCACCTCAATGCAAATAATGCCATATGAAATCTCAGACGTATTGTTGCGAATAGAATGTGTTTTCAATAATCTGATTTGTATTTTTGTGTATATTAAATATCACACTAGAAGGGTAGAAGCCATTAACACCCATAGTGACAGAATGAATTGTATAGGAGCTCATATAATACTGTTCCTTCTTCTCTTTCGGCTTTTCCCATCAGGGGTCGCAACAGCGAATCATCCTTTTCCACCTCACTCTATCATGGGTATCTTCTACCCTCACACTAGCCAACCTCATGTCTGTTATAACATCCATATATCTCCTCCTTGGTCGTCCTCTTGCCCTCCTGCCTGGCAGCTCCATCTCCAACATCCTTCTACCAATATATTCACTATCCCTCCTCTGCACATGTCCAAACCATCTCACTATGGCCTCTCTGACTTTGTTGCTAACACAGACAACGTGAGCCGTTCCTCTGATGTGCTCGTTCCTTATTCTGTCTAACCTGGTCACTCCTAAGGAGAACCTCAACATCTTCATCTTTGCTACCTCCATCTCAGCCTCTTGTCTTTTCTCACTGCTACCGTCTCTAACCCACTTCTCAGTCTCTAGAATCCTATTGAACAGACTGGTTAGAAACTCCACTGCTGTCTCTCCTAAGCACTTCCACACCTCCACAGGTACGTCATCAGGACCAACAGCCTTTCCACTCTTCATCCTTTTCAGAGCCTTCCTAACCTCATCCTTTCCAATCTCTGCCATTTCCTGCTGCACAACATCCACATCTTCCTCTCTTCTTTCCCTGTCATTTTCCTCGTTCATCAGCTCCTCAAAATACTCCTTCCATCTTTTCTGCACACTCTCCTGGGTTGTTAGCACCTTTCCATCTCTGTCCTTAATCACCCTTACCTGTTGCACATCCTTCCCATCTCTATCTCTCTGTCTGGCTAGCCTGTACAAGTCCTTCTCTCCTTCCTTTGTGTCTAACCTGTCATACAGCTCATCGTAAGCGTTCTGTTTGGCCTTTGCCACCTCCATCTTCACTCTACGCTGTGCTTCCTTGTACTCCTGTCTACTTTCCTCAGTCCTTTCTACATCCCACTTCCTTCTAGCTAACCTCTTCCTCTAGATGCATTCCTGTATTTCCTCATTCCACCACCAACACAACACCAGATGACACACCTAGCACCTTCCTACCTGTTTCTCTGATAACTTCTGCTGTAGTTCAGCCAGTCATCTGTAGGCTCATCCTGACCACCAAGAACCTGTCTCAACGTCTGCATTAATTCCTCACAAGTTTCTTCATTTTTTAGCTTCCACCACTTGGTCTTCTTTTCTGTCTTCCCTCTCTTCTTCTTCCTGACCTCCAGAGTCATCTTGCACACCACCATGCGGTGCTGTCTGGCTACACTCTCTCCTACCACCACTTTGCAGTCACTAACCTCTCTCAAATGACCTCGTCTACATAGGATGTAGTCCACCTGTGTACTCCTACCTCCACTTCTGTATGTCACTCTATGTTCCTCTCGCTTCTGGAAGTAAGTGTTGACTACAGCCATTTCCATCCTCTTCGCAAAGTCCACCACCATCTGTCCTTCCAGATTCCTTTCCTTCACACCAAACCTGCCCATCACCTCCTCATCACCTCTGTTGCCCTCACCAACATGCCCATTGAAGTCTGCTCCAACAACAACTCTCTCTCCTCTGGGGATACTCTTTATGACCTCATCAAACTCACTCCAGAATCTCTCCTTCTCTTCTAACTCACAGCCAACCTGTGGCGCTACATTCACCGACTATAACACTGACTACATTCACCATCACCCCTTCAATTTCTAGCTTTATGCTCATCACCCTGTCTGAGACTCTTTTCACCTCTAGAACATTGTTCACAAACTCCCCCTTAAGGATCATTCCTATCCCGTTTCTCTTCCTATCCACACCATGGTAGAACAGTTTGTATCCTCCTCCAATACTACGTGCTTTGCTGCCCTTCAACCTCGTCTCCTGCACACACAGAACATCTACCTTTCTTCTCTCCATCATGTCTGCCAGCTCTCTGCCTTTCCCAGTCATTGTGCCATTGAGTCCTTATTCTCAGATCTATGTCCCTGCCTTTTCCCTTCTCTCTCTGACCACGAACCCTCCTGCCTCCACTCCTTCTTCAACCAACAGTAGTCCAATTTCCACCGGCACCCTTTAGGTTAACAGCATTGGTGGCTGTCGTTGTTAACCCAGGCCTCGAACGATTCAATATGAAATTCTTATGGACAACTCGCATGGTTGTTTTTGGCAAGTTTTACGCCGGATGCCCTTCCTGACGCAACTCTCTCTATTTATCCGGGCTTCGGACCAGCACAGGAGTCACTGTCTTGCAACCCCTGTGGCTAGTTTCATATAACACTGTGGAAATAATTAAAACAAAATGCTTAAATAATTCAGAAATGTTAAAATATTGTAGAAAGTATCTACCCGGTGCAAGAAATACTTCTAGTACTAGTACTAATATAGTCTGAGAAACCATACAGTAGCTTTTATTGAAGGACTGTCTGGTACAAGATGCTCAGTGAGTTTCTAACTACGTAGTGAATCTCAAATTACCATAAAGTAGTGAGCAACAACACAATAGCTGCTTCCTTGAATCTTGTCAGACAGAAAGACGACAAAAAACGAGAGCATAAAGCAGCCAGTCTGTTAGCGGAAAATTCAGAGGTCATCATCACGCAGCCTCAAAGACGACAACAGATCACAGTAAACGTGGTGAGTTGCAGTTTTAACATAAGTAGACTATTAAAGGGACCATTGTACCAACAAACTTTATTGTTTAATAATTTTTTGAGCTCTATATTTATACATGCTATTCACACAGGTCAGACTTTAATTTTTTACTATAATAAATTGACTTTTTAATGTAATGTGTTATATGCTTATATGTATTTAATATAGTTATTAAATAAATAGAAAAATAAAATAAAATATTTTAATGTATATCATTATTGTGTTATAACAGAAAAATAATGATTTCCATGTGCATGATGATCTTCGCTTTGGCCGCAGCAGCGCTGGCAAAAAGTATGTTGAGTATGTTAAAGTAGTTAACATGTAGTTAATATGGTGTACAGACAATTATGATTCAATCTTTTAAGTAAGACATATTTTAATAAAATATGTAAATGCATCACTGGAACTTTACAACAATTTGTAATAAAAATGTTGAATATTTCACAAGAAAGTATGATATAAAAGTACAAAAATACTGTAATGTAAATAATGTTTTTATTTGGTTTTAATTTGTATTTTGTTTTTTTTAGCATCCACAGAGTGCAATTTCTCTGAATCTACTGAAACTCTGCAGTGTTTTGGTTTAGTTGGACAGTTGCTGCTTTTTCATCTTCCAAACACAGCAAATACAGAAATTAAGCTGATAAAAGACAACAAATATCTGATTTTAAGAAGAATCAAAAATGAAATAGTGACTCTGAATGAAGAATATGCAGACTCACAGACTCAGTCTGAACTCCTCACGCGTGGAACTCTCAACTTCGGTGAAGCAAAGAAAAGACACTCTGGAGAGTACACGCTGGAGGAATTTGACTCTAAAGGTGCTTTAGTGAAAAAAGTAATTGGTCAACTAGAAATACAAGGTAGGCACAAAAACACAAAAATATATTTGTTTTTTAGACATTCACAATTATGTAAATACTTCAATTATTTAATTATTTATTAAACAATACTTTTAGCATTCTCAGCTAACTTATTAGAGGATGTAATTGGCATAAGACCCCCTGGCTTCCAGAAAACTATCAATTGTCAGAGGCAGGAAATAAAGTATAATAGAGTAGTAGTAGTGGTAATAGTAATATACAGCAACTATGTACTGTATTTACTGTATATTTGGATGTATGTCTTTCAGCTCAAGTATCAGCACCAGCTATGTCCCAGACGTGTCTGTCACATGAACAGATGAAGGTCAAATGTTCCTCTGAAGGAGATGGAGTAGAGTTCAGTTTGAGATTGGACAATGAACTACTGATACATATCAGAGATCAGAGTGTGACTCCAAGTAACTGGGCAGAAAACATACTGTCAATGGTTCAGAATACAGCTAAACAAGACAAATCTAGTGTTTCAGATGTCGTCATCGGTTTACATGGTCAGCGGACAGGAAATCTGACGTGTAAGGTGTGGAACAAGGTCAGCAAACATGAAACTGCTATTTACCTGACAGGCTGTAAAGGTACAGTAGCTAAAATATCAGCTCTTTTTATTTGAATGTTTGGAGAACATCTGGCATCCCCAACATTCTTATTTTTTATTTATTTTGTTTATTAAATTCACATCTACTGCTGAGATATTTTGGTAACTTGTGTCATGTTGGAATCTAATCTAACTGGCTTTGTGTTTTTTTGGTTTTAGATTTTACTTCATTCCCTGCTGTGACTGTGGCTGTGAAAGCTGGTGTTTTCACCCTCCTTCTCCTTGTGGCTCTGTATCTTGGTAGAAAAAAACTTTGTAACAAACCAAGACCACCAACTGTTCATGAGCGTAAGTATTCAAATTACATCCATTTACATTTAGTTATGGCAGATGCTTTTATTCAAAGCGACTTACAAGTAAAGTACAAGGTATAAGGAGAGGTAAGCAGGAGGAGGTCTTGCCTAATAACCCCTAATGTAGGTAGGCCACAGCTGGGATTCAAATGACAGTCTCCCTAACCACTACACTATCCAGTCGCACATTTGAGAAAATAACAAACAAGTGAGAAAAATAAAAAGAGGAAAAAAAAAGAAAAATTTGATAGTTTTCCACCTGAAAACACACCTCATAGTCGTTTAATTTTTTTTCCAGGAAATTCTGAAAATGAAATCATCTACACAAATGCTAAAGTACAAAGACATGAAGAAAACCAGCCACAACTCACCTAACAACTAACAACATTTTATTCTACTCTAACTTACCCTTCCTAAACCTCACTGTCTTTTTCTTATAGACTGATGTTTGTGTGTGGATTTGCCTGTTAAAAATACCCATGTAATAAGATTTATCTGTCAGTAATCTCTGTTGTAATGTGTCATTGTAGACATTAATAGAACAAAGTACAATATATAAGCAAAGCAGTGACTAAATGAACATTCTCATTAAACGAGGTCATGGTTGAAGCCATGATGAAGCCACCTGGATGGAAGAACTTAAAGCAAGTCCAGTTGTTACAGAACAGCGTTTTTTTACTATAAATGTAGTGACTATTTCTGACTGAAAGATGGAGCCAAAGTGATCTTTTTATCATTACATAAAGATGAGTAAACAACATACATACATTTAATTATGTGTTTTTTATTTTAGTTTTCTGTAAATGCTGTACTGCTGTAATGCTGCAAAGCACCATTTCCGTTTCAAGACTATTTTCTGGTTTGTAATGCTACTAATTGGTGTGTGGGGCTTTCTCAAGTCATAAAATGTCAGCAGCCTTTGAAAAACCTGTTTAGTCTTCTCACATGTAACCACTGTCTGTAGGTTTTCTTAAATGCAGCTGTGCTTTCAGTCTCAAATCTGACCACAGTCAACATAGGCTGCATATGAGAAGGTCATTGCTTTAATGATTTATTTCCATAACATTTTTTTTCTGCCTTCATCAATAGAGTAGATCAAATCTCTGTTAAAACTGAAATTCACATTCTACCTGTCTTATGACCAATAAACTGTAAATAAACAGTCTGATTGACTGACTGGCTCATTGTCCGAGTTAAATGGATTAATTCACAGATACATTTTGTTAGTTTACAGTCAGTGATAAAATTCACTCAACAAACAGTGTCCCACGTGTAAAACTGTGCACATTCTCCTCCTTGTTTCAATGAAAGGAGATAACAGCAGGCTGCATGTGTGTGATTACACTGAGTCTTTCTCATGTGTCATGTGCCCAAATAGCTTCTTTTCATATAACAACAGAAGTGGGATCCTGCATCCAGATTATATTACTATGTTTACACCAATGAATGACAAAATCAACCAAACACCTGTTTTGGCAGAGGAGGGGGCATAAACAACATTAGGCAGGTGGATTTAATGTTGTGGCTGATCAGTGTATGTACATTACACAAAGACATGGGCAACCTTACAGGTAATATCTGATTATAATGAATCAAAGATCAGTTAAAGCCAGCAGAAAGCATGCAAGATCCTATTAGTTGTTGCTAACTACTTTTAATTATCAGTATAGAATAACTACTATGTAATATAATTTATGTGGATAATCTATAACTATTAGCAAAGTAAGTATTAAACTGAGGAGGCATTAATTTGTAAATAATCCTGATTATTTGAGGCAAATATTAGTACAGTATAAGAACCTAGTCGTCTTGCACCATGACAGTTAAGCATCTGATTACAATCCTATGAACTTTAGGTTTTATAGATATTTATGTAATCTGTATATGTTTAGACTGACATCTATCCAGTCATCATCCTCAGCGCTTTTTCTCTTACGGCTCACAAGAGTGGTGGAACAAATCCAAGCTATCTATGGGCGAAAGGCAGAGTGCATATCACAGGACTGATATATACAGACAGTCAACCAGTCACACAAAAGAGAAAATTCACCAGTTAACCCTAACGTACATATATCTTTGTCTGTGGGAGGAGGCTGGATAATCAGGAAGAAAGCCACGCAGGCATGAGGAGAACACGCACACTGAAAGACACCACGAGTCTTTGCAAGGAGACAGTAAACATAACACCATGCCACCACACATTCAGCCTTGATAGGTACAATTCTCAGAAGCAAAATGTTGAGAAAGGTTTTTAGTAGTGAGGAAATAGGGCAGTAAAGTTGAAGAGGAAGTCAGCTAGCGGTATCTCTCAGCGTATCTACATGTGTGTTGTGTACAGTTGTGTACACATGTATTATTGGTCTTTGATATTTAACATCAAGCTGTGGCTAAAATTAATAAAACTTCTGCCTCCAGTGTTGATTCTCAGATTGTTCAGTCTGAATAAGGATGATCACCAGTCTTTCTATAAACCAGATTTTTTTCTTCCCTGTAATTAAATATAGAAACGTTGCTACGTCTAAAGCTGAGAACAGACAAAGGTGTGATTTCAAACAAAAGCTGTGAACAATGTGAGATGGCTGGGTGTTCACTTAAAAAAAGAGGAGGTCACAAATGTCCTCTGCAGTAAACCTATGTGCTGAATTTTTTGTTCTGAATCAGAAACTTCGGTATAATTAGTTTAGTGCTACAGAAGTACGTAGTTGACAGCAATTAACCACTTCCTCAATTCTCTCCACACAGCAAGATAAAAATACAAGACATATACTATGAAACTGTCAGTGGAAAATTCACAGGCCAGTCAAAAAGCCACAGTGAAGACATCCTATTCTAAAGCGGTGAGTGAGAGTATCATATTATTTGCTTACAATAAAATATGCTGAAAATGTTTAGTGTTTTATTAGATATTGATGATTTATCAAATATAAACTATCAACTAAACTGCTATACTGTACATTACATCTGTATTACCAATGTGTAATGTTTATTATAATTAGTGACTATTATTTCTAGTTCCTTTTGAAATCAAAGTAAAAACAGAGAACAGCAGAACATACAACACTAGAACACAGAACAAATGACTATTACTTTGCAGATTTATTTGACTATACAAGGAAAGAATGGACCATGTTAATAATAATTTCATTGTGTTCCAACAGATAAATATGTTCTTCTGTGTGATCCCCAGCTCTGCTAACAACAGCTCTGGAAAAGGTTACTACAAATCTGTAGTTAACAGCACTGATACACAAACAAAAAAAGACTAAATTCTTGTTACCTGTAATGAGGCAGAAACAGGTTGCAGATGTACAGGGCAAAGCTGCATCTTTGAAAAGCTGCTAGTCAGAAGCACTGGAAAATAATCATTACATACAGTATCTTTTAGATAATACCCCTCACATGTAAATGAAAATTAACCTTTTTTTAATAACCTTTTAATCCAACAATTACATGTTAAACCCGTGTTACTATAATGTTTAGACAGTATTGTTTTATTTTTCTTTACCTTTTTACCATCAGGACCTTCAGAATGCAATTTATCTGAACCCACTGGACTTCAGCAGTGTTTTGGAGCACTTGGGGAACCGCTTATTTTTCACCTGCCCAATATTACAAAAGGAAAGACAAAGCTGAAAAATAATACTCTTATCATTGTAATGGTAACCAATAACACAGTAGCACAAATAAGTCCAGAATACAGTAACCGCTCTACATTCTTCACAAATGGAACATTTGAGCTCAGTACAGTGACAAAGACAGACTCTGGAGATTACCAGATGCAAACATACTGTATAACCATGATGGTAAATTACTCCACACATTAAAATTTTTTATATTATTGTTTTTTTTGCACAGTCAAGGCAGAATAATATCGGCATCCTTGCAATTCTGTCAGAACATGCAACACTTCTCTCAGAAAATTGTTTCAATTGCAAATGTTTTGGTATTCACGTGTTGAGAATTTCTTAGTTTTTTGCACTGGCACCTTGTTGCCAGATAAAGATGTTTTCCATTACTGTCATGTTCCTTAGGTGCCCATACAGACATTTTGTAAATTTTGGCATACTATGTGCTTGGGTGTTTTATGGATGCAGAACACAAGAAAAATGTAATTATTTACTTTTTTTTTATATATACAATTATAAGGTCTTAAACCTTGCAGTAAAGTGCCCTGAGTTTACTTCTATGGTGATTTGGCACTATACAAATAAAATTTAATTCAAATCAAAAACTAGGCCCAACTCAAATGTGGATAACACCCAAATCATCAGTGATAAGAGAAGTAAAACTGTAAACTTTTGTCAATAGTATTACTAATTAATAATATGTTATTCATTAGAAACTGTTTGAGGTTAAAGTTCAGCATTCTTATACCAACTTATACCTGAAATTGACGGACTGTCTTCCCAGGGTATACACTGCCTAGTTAGCACTATTGTTAAATCTTGTTTTGAATCTACATGTCGCCTGGGTGCCTTTCTATGTGGAGTTTGCATGTTCTTCCCCGTGCCTGTGTGAGCTTTCTCTGGCTCCTCCCACTGTCCAAACAGTGACCTGTCCAGGGTGTGTCCTGCCCCCCACCCAGTGAAAGCTGGGGTAGGCTCGAGCACTTCCACAACCCTTAAGAGGAAAAACAGTTAGGATAATGGATGGATATCTACATTCTACCACTAATCAATTCTAAGTAAACAGAACATGTAGTTCACTTGATGAGGTCTTTGATGAGAGAAGTTACTCTATAATTTTCATGTAATCACTTCTAAAATGTAACATGATTTCTGTTACTGTGTGATTTTTTTTTGTGTGTGTGTCTGTGTGTGTGCAGAACATGTATTTTTAAATAAACATATTGATATGATTCATGAATATTTTTTTTTTATCTGAGTGAGTTTTTACATAGAATACAACATTAAACAAAGGTAAAACAAAAAGAAAAACATAATCCTAATGTAGTCCATTACAATTGAAAAACTCTGCTGGTTTACATTGGACTTTAGGTTTGTAATTAGTAATTGGTGAATGCCTCATTAACAACAGTACAGCTCTTGGGTGACACATGAAGAATGTAAACTGTTTTCTCAGCTATAACTGGTGAGTTGGAAGCAATGTAAGGATTAGTTTTGACCATAAGATGGAGCCAAAGGTCAAGACATAACTCCATATAATGCTTTCTTCATTTTTAAAGTGGTTGTTTAAAGTTTCCCCACCACTGTCACGTGTCTATTCAGCTTCACCAAACAAGAACAATTTACAAGAGCAAGTATTGGGAAATATCTACTGTTCACCATTTAAAAAAAATGTAATGTTCAAAATCACACTTTTGTTAAGATTCACTTAAAAATCCTTTATTTTAACACCATTTTATGTTGTGTTGGCCTGCAGAGTGGCAGCAACACCGTTATCAAATTGTACAGATATTTACCAAATGTACCAATACTGTTTGTGTCATTTAGAGTTTCAATCTGGCAATGACAGTTAACATTAAGCTGTGGACAAATTTAATGAGGACGATCATCTCCGTCTGTCTTTCTAATAATCAGATTTGTTCTTCTCTGTTATTAAATATAGAAACACGGGTATGTTGCTATGTCTAAACCTGAGAAACCTGAGAACAGACAAAGGTGTGATTCCAAACCGAAGCTGTGACAAATGACGTTATTACCACCTCGTTTCTTCTAACAATTTTAGCAATGCAGATCACGGTAAATGTACAGCTCTGTGTATAGCTATAAATAGCTTGTGGTAAAAAGTTTGTTGCAGACTTTCAGAGATGCACATCTCAATTGTAGGAATAGAGCTGAAACTGTTGATACTGACAGTAATGAAAGTAAAACAGATGGTGAAATTTATTTTTAATCTTTATTGGTATTGATAATTACAATACTGAGGAGTAAATTTAAAGGTATATTATCAATGGTGGGCTTTAAATGATGTTGTAGATACAGCATGATATGCACCATCTACAACGACTATTCAGTAAAACTCTAAGACTGAAAGTCTATTTGCATTGACTTCTACTGTATCATGTCTACAGTAAGGCAACTTTTCGTGAACACAACATCCATCAGTCTGTGTCTTCTTAGCAGACTTTAGTATATGTTTTGCAAACATATGATGCTATTAAAATCAGAGCTGACCTTACCTGCATGTTGACTCCACGAATATAAAAACACCACCACCCAATAATCTTTTAAATTAGACCATCTTAGATGTCATTTCCTACGCAGGTTGTAACTACAACTCGAGAAAATCAATCAGTTTTAAGTGTAGGTGCCATCTACATAAGAGCTCATTAAAAACTGCCACTGCTCCACTTTGCAAGTTGTGAGTTTGATAAACCATATTTTATTTAATGTGTTTTCATCTCAATTTCTGAAGCTTATTAACTTTAACAAAATGAAGTAAATTAAATACAAATTAGTTTAGTACTTCATTATAACGTAGTTGACGTGCAAATAACCACTTCCTCGATTCTCTCCACACAGCAAGATAAAAAGACAAGACATATACTGCGATGCTGTCAGTGGAAAATTCACAGGCCAGTCAAAAAGCCACAGAGAAGACATCCTATTGTAACTCGGTGAGTGATAGTTTGAAATTTCAATCTACTAATTGCTTTAAAATGTGCTGAAAAGGTGTTGTATTTTATTAGATATTGACATTTACTAAAATATATAAATTTGTATCCCTAAATCTATCTTCTAATAAAATGTATGATGCTATTCTTAACATTGAATATAGATTATGGTATCTATATTGTCTATGTGTAATTATTATCGTTAGTAGTAGTATTATTTCAAGTTTCTTTTGTAGAACAGACAACAGTATAACACCAATATAAGCAAATAACTATTAATTTGTTGATTTTATTTTACTATAGAAAAGGAAGAATTGACCATAATAAAAATTTGACTATGTTCCAACGGAAAATGATTTTCTTCTGCGTTGTACTCATAGCTCTGCAAACAGCTGCTCTGGAAAAAGGTAATACAAATTTGTAGTAACAGTCAAAAAACTAGTTATTATTTAACATTTTCCTGAATGATTATACTCCTTTAAAAAGACAATGTGAGCAACAATATGATTAAATCATATATATCATATATGTGTATATATATAAATATAGATTTTCCCTCTCATTCAAATGGAAATTACAATCCATTTTCTTTTCCTTACTATCAGGACCTTCAGAATGCAATTTATCTGAACCCACTGGACTTCAGCAGTGTTTTGGAGCACTTGGGAAAAAGATTATTTTTTACCTGCCCAATATCACAAAAGGAAAGACACAGTTGAAAAATAATGTTATTATTGTAATGATAACCAATAACACAGTAGCACAAATAAGTAAAGAATACAGTAACCGCTCTACATTCTTCACAAATGGAACATTTAAGCTCAGTACAGTGACAAAGAGAGACTCTGGAGATTACCAGCTGCAAACTTATGACCATGATGGTAAATTAGTGTACACAATCAACTTCCATCTAGAAATACTAGGTAAGATCATAAATGTCAAATCTTTAAAATCATTCAACATCAGTTAATATGTGTGCTGTACAAGTTGTAGTTAAAGAAATGGGAACTGAAATAGATCTATACTGACGGTAATTTGCCGGTCTTGTCATAAATGTAAATGTAAATGTTGCATTTTGTTCTGCCTTTATTTTTAACTACCTGTTTATCCTCCAGCTCCAGTATCACAACCAGCTGTGTCCCAGTTGTGTTTGTCACCAGAACAAATGGAGGTCAGCTGCTCCTGTGAAGGAGAGAAAGTAGAGTTCATTTTGAGTTTGGACAACAACATGTTGATACAGACCAGAGCCGGGAGTACAGATAAACATGACACACCCAAGGTTTCAGATGTTACCATCCGGTTACATGGTCAGCTCACAGGAAACTTGAGGTGTCATGTTCAAAACAATGGCAGCACAGAAGAAGCAGCTTTCAACCTTACAAGCTGTAAAGGTAATAGATTTAAAGAAAATCTGTAGTTCAATTTTCATTCCTTAGATGGTATAACACTGTATCTTCACTGCTAGTTCATGTTTTTTAACATTTATTTATTAATTAAGAAAAACGTCTTTCAGTTGTGATTTCAGTTGGTTTTAATGACAAAACTACATAATGTCAATATCTAATTTGAGTTTATGTTTTTTGTAGGTTCCATTGCTCACCCCCCTCTTGTGACTGTGGCTGTAATAGCAAGTGTCTCCACTCTGCTTCTCAATGTGGTTCTGTTTCTCTGTATCAAATATTTAGATAAGAAATCAGGACCTGTAACAGTGACTCAAGGTAAGAACATAGCATTCTTCCAAATCACACGCTGCACCAACCTTTTGAATCATCGGGCAAACCTTTTGCTTTTATATTGAAATGATGATGAAAAACATGTACAATGTGCTTGACCTAAAAATCGTTTTGCAAATGTACTTTGATATCAGTGGTAGAATCAGAGACATTAGGACTAATTTGACAAATCTTAACCACAAAACATTAAATGTGATGGATAATCTCTGTCTTTAATAGATTTCAATTGTCTGTTTTTTCTTCTTTCAGATAACACTGAAGATGAAACTTTCTACTCAGAAGTGATGTATACAATTCTCAACTAATAGGGGTTCTGCCAGTCACGTTTTCACACACAATTTGACTAAATTGTGAAAAAATAAGTGAAAAAGTTTAAAATGTTATCTTTTAACATTAATATAGGCTTAGTCCTATAACTTCACTGTTTCTTATAAAACCTGATGTTTTCAACATGTTTTAAGTCTGACACTGTCTCCATAAAGCTTTTATTCATGTTCAATTTGACAAATAAAGAAAACTATTACAATTTCCTGTTATGAATGTACCTGTGGATGTTCAGATAATCACTGAATTAGGAAATTTTAAAAACATGACTATTCTCATGAAGGTTCTCAAGCATAGCTGATACTATGGATGTTAATGATTTATGATTAATGAATACATCACAGTTAATAACATACTATATCCTTTAATGTGCTTTTCTTTAGTATCTAATTCTGGCAATAGGCAGTGCATCTTACTGTTTAATGGGATGAAATTACAAGAGTTTGCAGACCTTAGTTACCTGAAACAACAAAAAGCAGTGTGTGGTACCATTACACTGCTAAAATGTACAGTTGAATTAATACCTAATCACTGTCAAAGTGAATTGATTGGCATAACATTTGTATCTGAAGTATATCACCATACTATTGCAGTATAAACGGTGCTTTTCTAATCTTCGTTTTTGTGGCACCATTTTACACTTAGTATAAAAAAGTGTTTCCCCCCCCCCCCTTTATTGTATTCATACACTTGCTTCTTACCTGTTATTTTACTGCTATAGATTATGTATGTACTAAGCTTCTTACTATGATTATTACGTTATAAACTGCCTTTTCTATTTTGTTTATCTACTCTGTATTATTAATGAGGAGAGTTATGTGTTATTGTCTTTCATATGTCTTGTAAATGCAGCTGTGGGCACTGCTCTGCTCTGTGTGGAGGTGGTGAGCTCCACCCACAGACACAGAAGAGAGGCTTTGGCACAAATACTGCAACTGTGTTTTCAGATCTGATTATCTCACTCATTGCTCTTTCCAAGTGCTAATAAAATGGATCTTAATGTGTCATTTGCACTATTGCACCCAGATAACTTATTATATTTGTACACAGTAATTTTCAGTTGTAAATGACTGAAATGCTTAGTGCAGGCTGTGGATGTGTCTGCAGAAATTTGTTATTGCATCGGCTGGCCAATGTTTGCCATTAATTCAAAATGGCAAACACTGGTTCTATTAACTAGTCGACCACACTATACAGTTGAATATGTAGTGTTAGTGTTACTGGGGTATTTGTAGTGCTTCATATTCTCCAATATTAAATCCAGGACTTTTTCCTTAAATGCTGTGTTACTAGTTTAAATAAGGTACTGCACTAACAAAATAAACCTCATATTATTGTTTTTCACATGAACACATTATTAAACATCTATACTAATTAGCTGAAGAAAAAAAGTTTTACAAACTACTGTGCAACTTTTATCTTCTTAAATGTATCTGTATGTTATCTTGTGCGGTTTCTTGTTATTTTAGTACAATTTAGTGCATTATATCTGCTAGGTTTCACCACAGAGCTGAGGTGAGTCTCTCTTTAGGGAGTTTCAAACGAGTCAACAAAGTCCAAGGCAGATAAAGAGACCTGCAGAAATAACTTGTATAAATGTCAAGCTACAGTTCATGGGTAAGCTGAAAGCTTGATTATTTTTAGTCTTCACTGTGTTGAAATTTCCGTTTACCATAGCATAACCACATGTCGATTTCCGTCTTTCTTGGTCTCAGTTTTCTTTGATCGTGTATTCTCTCTTTGCAGTGAAACAGACACTGGCCTGCCCTGTGGCAGAACATTAAAAGTAAAATAACAGCGGTTTTCAACAGGCACAAATCAACATGTGTAACAAAATGTTGCTACTGAACATATAGTTTTTGTTAGTTTTAGCCTTGTAGCTACTGGATGTGTAGCTGTAGCTCATGCACTCACAGTTTGACTCTCAGCATACTGAGTGTTTTTATTTGAGGTGGTAACAAAGGTTCCTTATGTTGCCATCACGCTGACTAATTCTTACTTGATTATCAAACTTTTCAAGTTACCATGACCATCTCTCTCCTCTTTATATTTTATGCATTCTTTGCAATTACACAGTGGTCTGTCACAACAGCTGAAACAGAGACTGGGGCAGAAAAAAAGCTATGGTTTCTGCTAGAAACTCATGATCTTATCATATTTAAGGTGTTGTTTCCTCCTACAATGCTAGCAACAACTTTCTGTATGCAAATATGGTGAACAAAGTAATATACACAATATAGGTTAAAGTATAATCTGACACAGAGATTTAGGAAAAAGCGTTTCAGAATAACGGTTTCTGTTAAGTATGGCGCTGTTGATATTCAATGAGATAATGGATTAATCTTTTTAGGTACTTTTAAACACTGGATGAATATACTGTTTAATTAAAGTGTTCCAAGTTACTCTTCCTGTCGGGCATCTTTCCTTGTATACCAATGACATTGGTGTGGTGTATTTGCTAGTAAACATAAAATCTTTAGAGGTGATAAGATAAGACTAAGAAACTAATGAACCAAATTAAAAGGCTGACTTCAAGACACCATTTCCGATTCCTTTCTCCAACCTCATACTTTAACCAGTCAAATCAAACAACACAGACTCACTTTCTGCAATAAAAAAAAGCCAAAGGTTGAAAGTTAAGATTAAATATTTCTATTTGATTTCACCTGTTTTTGTTTACAAAAAAATCACAATAATTCAAAATTAGTATAGGTCAATATAAATTAGTTTGGAGCTTCAGTAGTACCCAATAGAGTGCAAATAACCGCTTCCTCAATTATCTCCACAAGAGACAAAACAAGAGAACCGGAAATACACCACCCAGCTGTCAGTTGAAAAACCAAGAGTCAGTTAATAGAGACAGACAGAGACAGATATTCTATTCTAAAGGAAGTGAGAAATTAATGTGACTTAAAATGAGTCTTGTAAATTATTGTGTTGATTGATTTATGTTTTGCCTTTGCTTTGAAAGACGTCACATTTTAACAATAAAGTGAATGTTACAACAGAAAATGATCGTCTTCTGCGTGATCATCACAACTTTGGCAACAGCAGCTCTGGCAAAAGGTAATGTACCAATTACAAACTGTATGTTCTGATAAATTCTAATAAATCACTCAACATTCATTAACATAGTTATTACATAGATTATACATTTTATGAGTCCATTAGTAGACCAAGGGATATAATAGTTAATTGTAGAACTGTTTAAATATATTTTCCATTTTACTGAAGTTACGGTTACAATGTATTTTTATATATTTTGATGAGTATTTTCTATTATTTTCTTTGTTTCCATCAGGGGCTTTTGAATGCAATGTATCTGAATCTTCTGAGGATCAGCAGTGCCTCGGGGCACTTGGGGAGCCGCTGATTTTTTACCTTCCCACTAATACAAAAGAACAGACGATTTTGCAAAAGAATAATGTCCCCATCTTAAAGCTATCCAAAAACAAAACAACCCAAATGAATACCAAACATAGTATCAACACCGTCTTCTTCACAAATGGAACATTTAGGCTAAATAAGGCAACAAAGAACGACTCTGGAGATTACAAACTGGTAACACACAGCTTAACAGATGGTCTTTTAGTGCGTGAAATTAAAGTTCATGTAGAAATACAAGGTAAGTACCCCCCCCAAAAAAAGAACTGTATTTGCAGTTTTGCCTTTTAAAACCTGTACAGTTTGATAAATTAATATTGTACATTTGCCAAATTACTACTACTATTTTTTATATTTTTATTGTGTAATTTTATTTTTATTTTATTAATTTATAATCTGGTTATTCAAGATAAGAGTTCACTATTATTTTATATAATTTAACTTACTACTTGTACAAATGCTAGTGGGACATGGTGAGCTACCTACTTTCTCCACTGCAGAAAACTGTGAAAACATTTTAACAACAATTAAATGCATGAGTTTGCCAAATTTAGTTTGACAAAAAGCTTTTAAAACTGAGAGTGTTTTTTACCTCAACAGCAACAGGTTTTAAATGGAATATATAGAGGATATAGATGACAGTTTGCAGATCTTCCATTGAATGTCATGTTGCATTTGGTACTTTGTGTACAGTATATGTAACTAGATATTTGTCCTTCAGTTCCAGTGTCCCAACCAGCTGTGTCACAGATATGTTTGTCATCAGAGAAAATGAACGTCAGCTGCTCCTCTGAGGGAGATGGAGTAGACTTCATTTTGACTTTGGACAATAATTTATTGATACAGACCAAAGCTGGGATTGCAGACAAATACCGCAAACCCACATTTTCAAACATTTCCATCAACTTACATGGTCAGCTCACAGGAAACTTCGTGTGTCATGTTCAAAACAATGTCAGCAGACAAGAAGCAGTTATCCACCTTAAAAGCTGTGAAGGTGACAAATTTGAAGAGATTGTTAAATTAATTTTTTTATTTATTTTATTATTTAGATCTCAATTTTTTATCTTAGCACTGGGATTTCATGGTTTGTCCAATTTCTTAAATAAGAAGAAAGAAAACCCCTTTTCCAAATGTATGGGGCAGAAAAATCTCAGTAGTTCCTTATAGTTATATAATCTCAATTTCTGTGTTCTCTAGGTTCAATTTCCCAACACATACTTTGGACTCTGGTAGCAATTTTTGCCACTCTGCTCCTCCTTTTTGTTCTGCGTCTTGGTATCAAACATTTCAATAAGGAAACAAGACACACAACTACACAAGAAGGTAAGAAAAACACATTCTCTCAATTCCCCCTCTTCATCTATCTTCTATCTCAATTAAATTAATTATGTAAAGTATTAATTAGTATTAATTATGTAAAGTGGACATTGTAATCATCTACTTTGATCAAGTTAGGTTACTAATCTGTTTTAGGACAGAATGTAATAACTTGTTTCATGATTAAACAAATTTTATTTTCAATCAGGACTTTGACTTCTAACAACTGAAGAAAGCTACTTAATAATTCAAGTGCTGCCATCCCATTTACATGATAAATGGTGACGTTGATACTGACCTTGCTGACAATAATTGTGATTAGAATTTGAGGTCCTCTAGTTAGTTATTAAATTATGGATGTCAGTTATATTTGTGTCTGTCTTTACTTATTTCAGGTAATGCTGAGGTCGTCTACTCTGAAGTTACAGTGAAGCGTGCAAGGAAAAATGTAACTTAATGTTTACACATCAAACTAAGGCTTTCCAAAATCACTGTGCCTGTGGCTGTGGCTGTGTCAGTTCTGTTTGCAATATAACCAACGATGTACAATAATCAGTGGAATTACTGCGATACTGTGGAAAATGTAAAAAAGCCCTTCCCCTCCCCCCCGGAACAGCAATTTGTTAATACACTAGACGACCTTCACCATAATTTTATTTACACCTGGTCTTCTTTAAAAACTATGTGGCATGGAATTGTAAAACCTTCATTAATAAAGCTATATTCCTTTACCAGTACATTTGCTAACTGGTGTGCTGTGTTCTGATAAAATCTTTTTCTAGTGAACAAAGTTTCAGGTTCCACTAAGTATTTTCATGTATTCCATGTGCTGCACTTCCCATAATTTGATGCTAAAGCACCTCTGCAATTTTACTTTGACAATTTCATGTACTTCTGATACCATGTTTCAAATGAGAATGCTGTTTAATACACAATGTTCTGCTGAAAAACTCAGCCAAACCTATACTTGTAACTGGTAGGAAATGGCTGCGTGAAAAACAAAAAACATTTTAACATAACCAAACAACAGGGAATTGAAATTGAAAGAGGAAAGCTTCACCTGTAAATGGGTTTGTAAATGGCAAGTGATTTAACAATGAAAGCACATGGCCAACATTTGAAATCTCAAGTAGTAACTGGAAAAGCAGTCAGTACCAGGGGGCTTGAAGTTTAGTTGAAAGTAGTGTAGTAAACTTCATCGACCATAGGCAGGGTGGGGCCAAAGGCATAACAAATAATCAGAATTGATGCTGTAATTTCTACTTAGCCATAATATGAGGGAGGTTTAACACAGTGCAATTCATCTTTGTTACTCTTCACCTTAACTACAGTCAAGTACAGAATAAGCTAAGTGGTCAGCTTCTTTTTTATAATGCAGCAACACACGATCGGTGCTTCAAGATGGATTTATACATACTTTTAATTTATTCAAATTCACACATCACACAACATTTCTCGTTAATATGGTTGAAACCGAACCCGAGTACAGAAGCAGCTGTGGTTTTATCACAAGCTCTCACACATCGAGCCTTTCCTTCTAGTTTCCTGCAACAAAAAAGAGAATACAGTAAATCTACCACACGCTGTTTGTATATAAATAACATGCACACTTAAGGCCCTTTACACTGCCTCTTCAAGGCGGCTTTACAGCGCCAATACGTTGTGTAAAAAAAAAAAAAAAAAAAAAAAAAAAGGTACCAAGACGGTGCCCTTTAAGCCGTCTCGAGAGGTAGTGTCAGAGGTGAGGTGAGTTCACGCCATCATCTTTGTGAAAGGGCCAAGGCGGCATCAGGCGTTAGAGGAAAAGAGGTGTGAATTCTAGTGACGTTTTATTGTGAGAGCAGATACTGCAGTTGCCTTAGTGGAGGATAAACACCATTTATGACAAGATTAAAAGTCAAGTACAGTTGTCATGCATTGTATTCAATAGGTTAATGATTACTTTTGCATTTGACTTTCTTTAAACGTGTACGCATTCAGACATAACGCTATGCTGCAGAATCGGAGAGACAAAGCACGGCTACCATGAGCAACTGGTTGGATGAAGGCAGCAGAAAAATGTGGTCAGTTATTTGTCGAGTTAACCCCAGTGTATCCAGTTGCTTTTTCCTGTAGCACAGCTGCAGAAACTGTATTTTGAGAGCAAATAATTTTTTAAATGTGCAAAACTAGAAAAAGCACATGACGGTTCATTCATCAGTAATGTTTTGAAGGAGACAAACATCTCACAAGCGTGTTAACACCTCTAAATGTAAGACCCCGTAAAGTAACAATTCAGAAGGCTCAATAATCTTAGGTGTTTCCTATATTAAAAATTCCCCACTCTTATTCCCCATTCTTATTCCTACAGTACAAGCTCGGTTCCTCTACCAGAGGCCTGCGAGCTTGAGGGCCCTGCACATTATCTGAGCTGTTCCTAGGACTGCACTCTTCTAGACAGAAATCTCAGATGTTGTTCCTGGGATCTGCTGGAGCCACTCTCCCAGTTTGGGAGTTACAGCCCCCAGTGTTCCTATTACCACGGGTACCACTTGTGCCTTCATCTTCCACATCTTTTCTATGTCTTCTCTCAGCCCTTTTTATTTATATTATATTATATTATATATTATATTATATTATATATACACACCCTTGTCATCATTTGGTTGGGTTTACAGCGTGGAGCAAATTCACCTGATAGATAGGAAATATCATCAAAATGGCCCCCTAATTTATGTAAATGGTTGGCCATTAGAAACACCTCACAATATAATGCACTCTTTTCAGAAAATAATCAATTCTGACAATTTCAACAAAAACTGAGAAACTACAACCTTGCAAAAGAAGAATGAATTACATTCCTACTGTATAAGTGCCATTTTGATTGTATTACATTGTAGTTAATAAAATGGCCATGTATGCATGCTGACTATAAAGCAGACTGCTACCCATTATTTTCCATCTGTAGTAATATGAGTATTTAGCTCAGTTGATAAAAATCAAGGTTCAAAACTGATGCAAAGTGAAAAAGAAGTCTCTCTGTGCCAGAGTTTGAAGTCTGAGTACTGCCAGTATGTAGTAATCCTCATAAACCACACGATGGAGCCAAAGGCCATGAGAGGCGACCAGATGTACATTTCTTTATGTTGCAGAGCATATTTCATCCTAAATTCAACTGACCTAGTGTCAAATAACTCAACCAGTTAGTTATTTGTGAGTAACTAACAATGAGTAACTCACGATATTTGTGCTGTCAGGAAACCCAATTTTCATTGCTGCAAGCAGGAAACTAACTCGTCAGCAGTAAGGAGTAACTGAGGATTAGAGGGGAAGATGAGGGAGGTTTTACCACAGTGCAATGGGTGATGATTCTTAACTGCAATCAACTGCTCAGTCTCACATAATTAATTACTCCTTACTATACACTGTAGGACAAACCACATCCTTCTACTCCTCTGGGGCTGCCTCCATCTATGCTGAGTCTGTAATTTCATATCCCATCATCTCACCCTCATCATATTGCACATCTACTGCTGTGTATTTTCAAGTGGGGATTCCCCTTGTATATTAAAATCCTCAGCGCTCCAACTGTCCTTCCATAAGCACCATACTACAATATATATCCCCACAACCACAACATTTAAAACTGACTTTACACTTGGGTCAGAAGGAATAACACTGATTTTCCTTTCTTTACCTCCTTGCCACCCTCTCTCTCTCCCACTTTGTGTTTTTATGGGGTGACTGCAGGAGAGAAAAGGAAGGCTTCCCCCTTCTGCCTGACCGACCTGCTTTGAGACATGTGGCCTGGGAGTAATTGGGTTCCAACTGCAGCCATCCAATGAGTTGGCCTTGATTTAGAGAATGACTCCATTTACTTTTGTCTGACTGCCTGCTGCTTCCACAGCTGCAGCCTTTATTCTGTTTCAGGCCCAGGGTTTTACTGTACAGGCCTGGCAGAAAGCCAGAGGAGAGAGTGGAATGTAATCCCTGCATTAATGTGCTGCCCACGTTCACTGGGTACGGGAAGAGAACAGTATTGTCCCCTTTGTGCAGTAAGACAGTCCGATACATAAGAGGCACAGTAGGTCATCCATTAGTTGCAGGTCAGTGACTGAACCACTCGACCCCAAGTTGCTCCTGACCTGTACCTACATCCAACACTTGTAAATCACTTTGGATAAAATCCACTACTCTTGTAAATTGTGGTTGCTTTATTAATTTCCTGGGCTGTAGCACCTTACATTTCCTTGTGACATAAAGGGCCCTTTTCAGACATGAATCGTACACATTAATGAGTTTAACCATGTAACGCTAACGTTAATTAATAATACCTGTGCTAATTAGCTAACTAACGCTAGCTAACTGCTAACATTAAGTAGTTTTGAAACAGGCAATTTAGTTGCATAAATATCAATGTTATTACTTTTATAGAAACAAATAACGTTATCTAACATACAGAATAACAATTTTAATTTAAGTTGTCAAATGTTATTATTGTTATTAATCCAGTTAGCTAACGTTACATGTCTTACCGGAAGTTGGGTGAGCGCACCAACGTCTGTCAGCTAGCGTTAGCATGTCCTGACAGGTTACAAGAGCAGCTGCTGAGACAAAGAGCCTTCGTGTAACTCAAACATTCTCTTAAACTTTGTCACGAATAAACTAGTTAATTCAGAATAATCAAAAATAACCACAATATAAGTGACGTTTAGAGTAAGCACACTCTCAAACAGGTCAAGTAGAATCGCGTTGCCTCAAAATCTCGCGAGAGTTCATTTTACCCGTCGTATCCAAACGCAACTTTCAACTTAAAACTAAAAATAATTTACAATAATATTAAAAATACAACAACCTTTAATAATTATAATAAACATTTATTTCTTTTTTATAAATTGCCTTTGGATGCTGAAGAACTCCATAAATAGCAGCAGTGAAGTTTCACAGGTTCCTGAAGGCTTTAGATGGAATAAACACCATTGTTGTGTATAGGGCTGGGTTTAACTGCATTACTTCATGTATAGTATCTGGAGCTAACTTGCATTTCCTGTTAAACTTTAAATGAAGGCTTTAATGAAGACTTGTTGCTTGGAGCCAGAAACAAGTGGTTGCCAGGATAAAAACGGTGGTTTGTTTGATGGTTCCCAGTGGTTGCTAGGCAGTTTCTATGGTTGTCAAGATGGTTGCCAAGTTTGTTTAAAGGGTCATTACACTTTAGGATTTCATCTGGTCATTCAACCAAACTCCATTTAAAGTATGCAAAAGCTATGATGTGAGGTTCACAGCAAAGGTTGCGTGAACCCTCACCTCTCCTCCCGGGAGCTGCCCCTGGAGGAGAGGTGAGGGGTTACATGACAGTCCAGACACAGAAGCACTGACAGAATGGGAGATGTCAGGGAATTACTGTTGCTACTGTTGGTAATTTAACACAGATATCTAGAGAAATAAGTCACCAGTGGGCATTTTTAAATCAACCTATTCATATGTTTTTGGTCATGTTCCTATCAACTTCCCTGACAGTGGTTAATGAGCTGGTTGTTAGATTCTCTTAGCTGTTGCTGTGGTTGTTGCTCAAGTCTGCTACTGGACGCATTGTACTTTACAGCCATTAAAGTAAAATGTGTAACATCTCACAGACATCCTCCTTTTTAACCTCTCAACAATTGCTGCCTTTTAATTGGCCTATAGCACATTACTGACATCAAAGGTGAAGTTGCAGCAGTTGGTCAGCACCATCATGTTTCTTCCAGCAATGTGTACTTCAGCCAAGGTTATGGCAAAAAATTTCCTCATACCATTTGTCTTTCTTATCGGAAACTTCCCCACCAATCAAAACAAGCCAAACCTCTTCCAGCCCTACCTCGTGCAATCCACTTGGGACAGAGTAGCTGTTAATTTCTTCTCAGCTGGAAGTAAGATAAAGAAGGTCAAGGGCTGTGAACAGTTTTAATAATGTGGCATTATTCACTTTTGTAGCAAGCAGTAGCCAACTGTTTTCAGTCAGACTCTCAGGGTCACTCAGACAATGAAAGGTCTTATCTCCCACTAAAGGTTCCTTAATCAGCAAAGTAGGTAAACACCCTGACACACCCAGCTAAGAGGCACTTAGAAGAGGGAAATGCCTGAATGTTAACTTTAATATTAATGATAACAGCCTTGGAGATACCACAGCCCTTGAATATAAGAAATACTGAAATGAGTTAGTTAAATTCACTGTTTTATATTATACATTTTCATATATCTTTAACGAGCCTCAAAGCTTTGCCGCTCATTATAACTCTTCATGGTCATTATCCAGCCTGAATAAAATGATCAAGTAAGCATTCATGTCAGTGCAGACTACAATAGCTCCACTGTAATCTGAAAAGGGAATCTCTTTGATGCACAAATGGAATCTGCCGGAAAGTGTCATTGGGATTTTAGAGTAACAAGCCAGAGAATGATTTCAAGTCCCGATGGTCTTGCGGTGCACGAGAGGAATGAGACATTATGCAGCTCAGTAAACCAAATGAGATTGTCTGTACAAGCTTTAGAAGTGCATCTACATATACAGTACATGCCTGAATAAATACATAATAATATACAATACTGATTTATGTGCATGCCCAGAATTTTAAACTTGTGAAAAATATATTTTTGTACATTCAATTTCTCAGTCACACACACACAAAACCATACACACACCCATGTGAAGCCTCTGTTCAGAGGAAACCATGGAAATGCCAAGCAAATAAGTGTTCTCATTTGGTGGGCAGGCGGTTTACTGGCTTGCATCTGTCTAACTTCTGTACCAAGCTGCTGTGTCAGATGTGTGATGGGACATTGTGCAGACCTGACTCAGCAATTAAACCACAGTGAGGAGTGATGTAACTGCACCAGATTTACAAGATCTTCATGTTGTAAAGTAGGAAACTAGTGTCAGTCCGATTAAAGCGCAAGATTAACACATTTCCAAAACCAGCCCACTTGTATTTATGTGAGCTGTGGTTCCCGGATGTTTTGTCATGTATGTATGTTGTTCATGATAAACTAATAATTAAAGGCAATGTTACATGGGCATGTCTGGATGACAGCAAAATCAATGTTTTGGATGTACCACTGTGTTGGTTCCAGCAGCCACAGTCAATAATAGAGCTTTTTCATTACTATGTTATCTATTTTTAGCAAACAAAATGCTCACTTGATGTTTAATAAGGCCAACCACCATACTTGGCTTATTTTAAGGAATTTTAGCATCAATTTTGGGGTATGTGAAGCATTTTTCCGCCCCATTATAGGTTTCAAGTTGTTGTTCTGATTGTTTGGTTTTGGCTGTGCAAATTTGCTTTTCGATTCCCAAACCAACATAGAGAACTGTTTTCACTTTCCTGTCCAAAGGTTGACTCGATGATTGTGGATGAAAAACGATGGTGTACAAGTTACACACTAATTCCCAGTAAATGGAACAATGTGTTTCAGACAGTCTCAACATTATTTGTTGTCTTAGCGATTGTTGATCTACTGCATATAAAATTCTCTGAGGCTTGATGTGAACTACTAAATAAGTAAAGTTTAAACCTTTTTTTTTCTACAGCCTCCTTTTGAAAGTTTAAATTCAATTTATGTCACATTTTATAGCTACAAGCATCGACAAGAGAATATTGAATAATTCTCAAAACCCAAACAAGGTTCAGTGGGTTTCTGTGGGGCTTGTTCTCTGTGGCCAGCCAGGCGAAGCTAAGTTCAAAGCATTCAATCAACATGGTGGTGGGAACATAATGCTGTGGGCTTGCTTTGCTGCTTCAGGCACAGGGAACCTTGAACAATTTGGATGAGCTGGAACAATTTGTCAGCTGTGAGTCAGGAAGGTTACACTATTTACTTTATTCACTGAGTTGTAATCATTTTGGCCGAGTTATTTTAGTTTTTTCTTGTTTCAATTAAGCACATCAGTAATATATCTTAATCAAACTTAGTGGAGAATTTGTCTTTGTTCTTTTTGCAGCAATTAAACTAAAAACACTTTTGAACAAGGGTAGTAATTCTGGGTTAACTGTAGCCCCTGCAACAACCACAAAGGAAATTGTGACTTGGCCTCACATAAACTTATGAACAGAGGCCTCTTACAAACTCAGTGCCAAACTTGATTCAGTTTGTGAAAATGCAGGGAGGTTTTCTGTGTACATGAGTGTGTATGAGGAGAGTAGAGAGATGAACTTTTTGTCAGGCACATTGAGTTTTTTATTCTTTATGTACCTGCAATATGTTGTAAAACTGTGTAACTGGTTTAATGTATAGTACTTCATTGAATTCCTTAAATTAGTCCAATAAATCAAATTTCTGCCATCTTACTGTTGGTATTCTAAAGTTCTGTATATGACCAATGTATCAACATTTGGGAGAAAGTCAGGAACGCACAGAAACTTTCTGTGCATCAATCAAGAACAGAGTGATTTGGTGCATCTGAACCACAGATCATCTACAATTGCAGCCAAGAGTTTGACCAGCTGTCTGTATTGTCTAAATATGAAAATAGTAGCATATTGTTATAATATGTCCACACAGTTGAAGCTATTGTAGAATTTCCCACTGATACACAGTGTGCACAAAAATAATTCACCCCCATTGGTAGTTTACACCTTTAATCTTTCTGTGAGTTGAATTTGGCTTGAAACACTCATTCATGTCAAAGTGAAAACAGATCCATTAATGCTAATTCTTGCTGGAAAACAAATCTTAGCTCGTGGTTTCTTGTCAGGTCTGGACCTCATCATAAACGTGTGTGTGTTGATGTTTGATTTACGTCTAGTCTGGTGGCCAAAAAGCTTAATTTTGGTTCCATTAGACAATAGAACGTTCTTCCAGCTGACTTCAGTCTCTCATATGCCTTCTGGAGTTGATATGAGCTATTTTCTATGTGGCACTCACCCATAAAGCAGGAAGCACTTGCTGTATACACATCTATTCCTTCTCAGCTGCAGTTGCTTGTAACTCATCACTCACATTTTTGAGACCTGCTCTGGACATGTACCTGTGTAATTTTGCTTCACTTGAAAATTTTATTTCATCCATCCTCTGACTTAATAGTCTTTTCACGGGGTCTTTGTTTGTCTTCACTGTGTAGCTTTTGGCCAACCAACTGATTGTCACTTTGACATACCAACCATGATTCAGTGTTATTAAGAATCAAAGATGAAAACGTCCAAGTGGGGTGAGAACTTTTTATAGGCACAAGTTGTTTTTTGAGTGTTTTTTGTTGTTGATTTTAACAACAAATCTTCTACAGTGATTGATTTTGTGTGTGGGTGATTTTCATTGATATTTCACATATATAGAAGATGAAGTTATACTGTAGAATCCCTATAAACTGTATGTTCATGTGCAACCTGTTGAATTCCTCCTAATCTTGGTCTTTATCGAAACCTAGTTTTGGCCAACAGTTCGACATTTAAAGTCATTTCTCCTCATTAGGAATCCCCTTTGGGCCTGATTTCAACATTGAAACCATCAGTACTTTTGAGTGTTTTCACCAGAGAAACACAAAACAGCATTAAAATCAAGTTTCAACAGTTGTGCTTCCTCGAAGATATTTTTCTTGGTGGGGTGGGATGGCCTCTGAAATAACATTTTGATGAGGTAACAATAACCCTCTGCCCTGAAACTAATCGATATTAATGAAATTCTGTTGGCTGGGTGACTGCCAGCTCCTCAGGGCAGGGTTTATAATGGCAACAAAATCCTAGGTGGAAAGTATTTAGAGTTTACCATTTCATTTATAAAAGCTGTGGCTCTTTACCCAAAGTTAATACAGAGGGTCAAAGAAAATATGTTATCTCGTATTTACTTTAGAGTCTAACATCATGAGAAACCATGTTAATGCTAATTTAATTCACTCCTTCATGTCTAGTCAACTATGTGACACACTCTGGGCCTTCGTGGAGCAGTGAGCCTGATCTATTTTTTACTCCAAGTAGGTTAATAGAGTTTCCCAGCTGTAAATTTCAATTTAATGTGGTGAATTAAAAGCAGAAGATGAAATCTTCACTGTTGAATGCACATTAATCAAATGTTGAGCTTCAAATTTGAATCATAAACCTGAATGTGGAGATGAGCTCATGTTTGCTCTTGTAACTGCATGGTTTCATCCACTTGGTCTGCAGAAAACCCCCACACATCTGTGGATTAAACATTATGTCATATTAACACAACTATAATTACGCAATCCCTGTCATTTACGCAGGGGTGGTTTATTGTACACTGAGTGTGTGTGAGCGGACAGTTTTGATGTTCCCAGCATACTTCATTTTATGAACTGTTCACATTGTGGTTAGTAACTTTGAAAACCATGTTTTTATCAGGTTTTATGGACATATTTTGCACAACCTCGTCCTTCTGGTGTAAATCCTTTCTGTAGAAATAAAGTTAATTATACAAAACAGAAAGCATGGTCTATGAGTAAAGCACTGACATCTAACCATCGTTTAAGCTAATAGCAAATAGTTACCCATCATTAATTGCCATAATAATTGCAATATAATTATTGCAATGATAATCAATAAAGTACCATCTGAATTAAGTTTAAAGATAAGTAGAGTCTAAGAATCTAGCCAGATGATCTCATGGTGTCACCTGTTTCTTCTACTTTAGTAAAAATAACTAATATGCATTTACATAGGCCTATTGGAAACAGGACTTCAAGTGCAGTGTCAGTTTTTAAGGATGTCAGCAACAGTGTTCTGGTGTTTCATTATGAGAAAAAACATACATATATGACATGCACATTATTTAAGGATGATTCTGATAAGCAACTTCTATATAATTCATATTATTTGTGTTCTGATGCTATAGTCTGCACCTGCACTGGCAAAGCTTCCATCAGCACATGGTAATAAAAATTAATTAACACACAAATCAAAAAATGTTCATGAAGAAAAACATTTATATGTGATGGTTATAGAGTAATTTGAAATAAAACTAAGTTTTACGATTTAATCCTTATTGTGTGGTTGTTATTCAAGCTACATGGCCAAAACCAGAAATACAAATAACTCCAACACACAGGCTGGACCCACCTCTTTCTGTGTCTTTACTAGAGTTATGACTCCTTGCTCTGTATTTAGCCCACATTGTATCTACACTCTGTCTTGTTGATGAGGTCCGGACTGAGCTGTTTAGGGAAATGAATGGCCTTTTTCATGCTTGGAAGGACGAATGGCACAAATGGAAGTGGGAAGTGGCACTTGTTTGTTCAAGTGTTTGTCTTATAATGCCCACTTGTTCCACCTGTGGAACTTTTCATGCAGTCACTATGGCATCTGCAGAAACATGTAGCTGCTTCTTGAAAGGGTGGAGAGGGGGGATGTAAAGAAAAGTGTGTGGGAATGTGTGTGATTCAGTTGAGTCATTAAAGGGAGAAATGAGGAGAAGCACAGGAAGCAAAAAGGAGAATGTTCAGTGTGTGGGATGAAAGAGAAAGGACAGAAACAATACAGGATATGACTTTAAAGTGGTGGCATCTGTTTACATCCTACTGCTTCAGTTGGATGATTGTGATTGGTTTAGCTTCACCGGTCTATCCTATTTCTAACCCCATCTCTCAAACTTTGTCTTAATGTCTTAATTTATGAACGCTGGCTGGGTTTCTTATTTCTAACTCACTGGAAGGGTGCAGAGTTCAATGTGGTCTAGTATTTTTTTTGAACCACTGTTCAAATTCCCAGTAAACCTGTGGAGTTTGTGGAGAAAGAGCACCTGTTGGTAAACTACTGCAGAGGTGAATATCTTACTGGAAATGTTGAGCAGTGTTGAATTATTTTAGCTTTTTCGTTAAGGACAAAACGTCTCACCTCCCCTACACCCCTATTAAAACAGGTCATTGACTGTTGCCTTCCTGGTGGATGTGTGAAGTGGTTTTCATTTTCCTTGTATTGGATGAAAAATGGATGAATTCAAAAACTGGAGACAGACTGTGTTTGTACCTCTGCTGAGTGGGTGTTCCACTTGAACATGTACGACGTCTCTTCCACTCGTCTCGTACCACTTTTTCTTCTCTGTACTAACAAGACAGAAGTCCAGTGGCTCATGAGTCAACTTCCAGACCACCTCTCCTGGAAAACTGAGACTCTTCACAGACATTTCATTAGTTCAATATATTTGTTTTTTTTTCTAATTTTGTATTGAACTGAAAAACGAACTGTTAAATGAGTAAAGTCTCTGTCAAGGAATCAATTCTGTTGTGTCAGAATCCATGCTTTGCTTCGATCTATTATCACTTTCAGTTGAATTTACTTTCAGAGCCAGGTTTTGGTGAGAGCAAATATGTCTCTAAAATATGAGCCATCTGTTTGGTTTTTATCTCCACTTTTATTTAAACAAACTTGTGGGGGTAGAGATGTGTTGCATATGTCTGAAAAACAGAAGAAACTGTAGCAAAGATTTCCCTGTGACTGGATGGAGGCCAGTTGGACGATGTAGAGTAAACAAAGGACCTCCGAGTCCTGTATGATCTTTAACAATGGCATAAAAACATGTTGACTATATATTGAAGAAACTCTTCCAATGGCTGCTTTTGACACTGAAGACAAAATAAAAAATTACCGTACGTGTTACTGACAGTACTTGGACCCTGATCCTGACTTGTTTCCACTTGTCTCCTTCACATTATCAATTTACTTTATTTCTCGTTACACTGGTTTCTTCAGGGTTTTGCTCAGTTGCTTTTCTGAGAGCCGAGTAACACTGAGGTCATCCTGTAGATGTCTCAAGATCAGCGACTGTCTCTTTCTAAATCCCCTTTTAATGAGAGTCAAAGCAAAAACTCAATTAGAGTGTTATCCTTTCACAATAAATCACAATAATAATAAACTTCACAATAATCAGAATAAAACATTGGGCGCATGAACAGACTTCCAGTGACATACACAGACTCGTGCAAACAAACCATGAGGTTAGTGTATGTTCACAAAGTGATAACCTTTTTGTCCTGCTGGGTAGATGTTGTCTTTACTGGAGAAATAGAAAAACACACACACATGCAGAGACACACAGCTCTCACTCAGAGTCTTCCTTAACAAACCCAGAAATGTTCCACACCCTGTGGAGTCTTACAACAACATCATGATCTTTACCGTCTTGTAGGAGATTGATTCAAATCAAATCACTGCATTACCATTTCAGTTACACCACATCCATAAGAGTGGAATCTTTCAAGGTTGTCAGACCTTTAATATCCACTAAACTGCAAATGTTATTACAAAGCTAAGAGGATTATCTCCAGACTCTTTCATCATTGACCAGACATCGTTCTATCAGAGCTCCATATTATAACCTCGACCTTTACTGTTAGAAAGTGGGTATCTTCATTTATGTCACATGTTTCCAATTTATACATAGAGAGGAACGGCCAGTATGTTACTGTGCTGTACATAAGTACAGACTCTAATATCCAAGTTTAGCCGGCACTCATCCAGTCAGACTCAACAAATCACAGCTGTCACAGGCTACAGGTTGGTACCGTATGGAGCCACAAATAAGTAAATGCTCCGTAATAATGCAGGTGGTGGTGTGCAGACAAAAGAGGCAAAATAAAGTTGTTATTAAAGAGTGAGTTGAACTGTTTGGTCAGTGTTCATAGATGTGGACACTACACTAGTTGGTTAAGTGGGATGCTGCAGTCTGCAGAGCGAAGTGAGCTCTGTTTCAGTGCAACTTGAAGTGTTTATCTTGAAAGTGGACTAAATGTTTATAGACGTGAGAGAAGCTGAATTCTTTCCATGTAGCACGGCCTCGGTTTCCCTCTCTGTATGTCACATTGCTTCTGTTTTGGTTATGCTTCACTGTGTGGGTCTGCTAGGTGAAGTTCTTCCACTCATTTTATATTTGTTAACATGTTAATACACTGGCCGGTATTGATCAGAAAGCTTGGAGCTCTACGTTTGGTCTCATCAGACCAGGGAATCTTTTATCCCCACATTCTCAAAGTGCTTTACAAAGCTTCAGGCAAACTCTAAAGAGGCTGTGGCTTCCATCTAACCACTCTACCATGAAGGCCTGACTGATGAGGTGTTATGGAGATGTTTCTTTTTCTGTAAGGTTCTCCCATCTCTGCTGGAGTGACCCTCTCTCCTCCAGTTACTAAGTTAGTCTCTAGACTCTCTAGACTCTAAGAAGACTCCAAGTGGTTCCAACAAATATGCTTCTGGGAACATTCAAAGGTTTAAAAATACTACTATAAATACTATACCGCTATCCTGATGTATACCGCTCCTCAGTTTTATTGCAGAGGTCTGCAGAGAGTTCCCTGGATTTCATGGTTTGGTTTAAGTCCTGACATGCAGTGTGAATTATGGGACCTTCAGTAGGTGTTTGACTTCTAAACAACATCCAGGACAATAAAAACAGAAAAAGGAGTCTTAATGCTTCACTGAATGTTTATTTAAAATAATAATCATAATAATAATAATGTGTGTAGATTGCGAATTGCAAAAGACAATAACTGCGTGAAAGTGCAGGGCTCTGCTTCAATGTGTCAAGGTTTGGGACTGACAGCACAATACGAGCACATATGGGAAACATTAGCAAATGTGAGTAATGCTGATTACACAGATTTGTCTCACAGTTCACTTAAATCTGCCCAAATTCACTGTGGTTGGCGAATGAGCCATTACTGAAAGTGCAGTTATTAATGTGGCATGAAGTGGGTTCTCGCCTCCTGGGACTGATTACAATACACTTGAATCTCTGCTGTGCACTGCAACAGTAGAACTGACATTTTTAGTTGCTCTTGATGCTCAGGGGTGGTGGGGGTCAGGAGGTACAGAAGGAGGCCACCACCCATAGGGTTGCAGGTCTGACCCCCAGTTCCAGCCCCCAGGCTTAAGTGCACTTTTAAACCAAACTAAGCACAGATGAGTGACTTTAGAAATGGTTTGTGCATTACATTAATCTTCAATCAGCTAATTAATAAGCTAATCTATCCTCACAGAAATAAATTAATTAATGAAAACAGATACGAGGGCGAAATTTATCTTTCTGATCCTGTCACTGTAGACGTCCTTTCATGTCCTCACAAAGAAAGTCTAGACTAGTCTAACTATTCTTAGACCTACTCGTCTGGAATAGCCAGCATGTGCTTTGTTTCTGTCTAAAAGACTAAACACATTAATTTTAGCTTAACGAACAGGAACAAACTGTGCGTACCTCAGCACCCGGCAGTACACGGTGTAGCAGGCTGCTGAAAAAATTCACTTGGACAATTTGTATGACACACAACGCTACACAATCTGGAAACCGAAGGGCAGGTTTTGTGTTCTGACAATTTTATGCACAGATTTAAGGCTTCTTTGAAGTGGATGACTGGGGATTTAGGTTGCAAGTCATGCATATTAAAGCCTGTGCATGCTTCAGTGTGTGTTGTGTGGAAACCACTAGGCCAGAGCTGGGGTGTAAAACTAAGACAAATTAAATTCCTGGTGATTTTCACAGTGCGGCTCTTGTGGGGAAATCCTGCAGTGAAATACAATGAATAATGTGAACAAGGACGTCACAGTAATGCACTTCTCATTTTATTTAGATCCTAGAAAAAAAGCAAATATCCAGAATAAAAACATGTGTTGGTAGAACAATAAGTTAAACACAAGAAAAGAAACTGTGTCAAAGCAAACATTTAAAGACACAGGATATGCAAAGGCATGAGTGAGTGACACGTTATAAATGTATGTTAAAGCAGTCACGGTAAAACAAATATGTACAATACCAAAGAAACTGTGGTAGCAATATCATTTTCACATAATTTACAAGTTACTAGTAAGGATGATATGCTAGCAGCATATAGAAAAAAGAGATATCAGCATTTCAAATGTCATTTTCTCATTCAAATCACTAAAGTAGTTTTGTTAGAAACATTCCTAAAATAAAAATGAAACCCTTCTGCATCAGTTTACTTCACTGTACACAATAAGCCAAGATCGATGGCCACAGGCTGCAGTTTAATGGCACGTTAAATTCTTTTCTTGACAGAAAGAATTTCTGTCGAGAAAATAAAATAAATGCCGACCCCTTATTTCACTTTCTCATCTCCTTCTGTTCCTCCCCTCTCAGAGGAAATGTAAAAGCATATTTCATAGACTTGGCTGTGACTAGTAATCTGAATTCATAGTAGGAAGGGAATACAACTATGCATATTTCCAACTTCTGTCTTTTTCCCTCATCCAAAGAGGCACTGTAATGTATCTATGCAGTGGGTTCAAAAACTAAACAAAGTGAATATTACTCCCACATGTTGTCTGCTGTGCAGCGCCAGTTTATGAGTTTCTAACAGTTTTCTACTGTCATATCTCGTGTTTCAAATATACAAGAACATTTTTAAAAGTTGTCACGAGGGGCCAAGAGACTACTTGTGTTTTTAAATAAACACACTGAGTGAACTCTGTGCTCTTCACTTTATGAACTGGAATTCTTCAGTGTGTGAGTTGAAATTCTTCGTCCAGTCAGGTGCACGAGCCAGAAGCACTGTAGGTTAGGGTTATTTTGTCATGTTATCATTAAATACATTCATCTTTAAAGTCCCATTTTTTGCAATTTGTTGAATATCCATTGAGGTTACTGGGATCTAGGAAAAAACTACATTTTCCTACAGTTTCTCCTACAAAGCTTTGAGGGTGTGTCCTGCGGGGATCTGTTTTCATAAGGTGGTTCTTGCATATGGAGGCTTTTACTACAGGTTATAGTTCAGTTAACCCAAACTTACAAAAATTCCATACATTTACAATTATACCTGTAACTTATCTGCCTATAATGAAGTATTGTTTATTGTTTCACGTAACTGATGTAACTGAAAACGGAGAATAAAGTGACAGAGATGTTTGCCAGTTTTGTAGCAGAGAAAGTCTGAAAAATCTGTAAAGTAAAACGGATACATGTAAATTACAAATGCAAATGTCCAACTAACAACAGGAGTAAAATGTGTAACTGCAACACAGTTAAAAAGACAATGTGACCTTTTAAACCCTCAACCAAAACCTTAAAAATAGATCATTATTACCTTAAACTTTAAACTGTTTTAGTCTAGCACGCTGCATAGTCGTTAGCTGTCAACAGCAAAATGCAAAAGGCAGAAAAACAACCAACTCCTCTGCACAATTTATCACAGCACACCCCAATCAGCTGCAAAATCTCTTCAGTATTAAAGCTTGAGCAAGCGTTGTCATGGGACATTGGCTATTATGCTGGTCATAAACTGTCATGTTGATTTTTAGAAAAGAAGATAGACAGTGTTAGTGTAGCTTTTCAAAATGTGGTTTAATGCTGTGCTGGTGATTCTGAGGCAATGAAGGTGGATATGAACATGGTTTCTGAATATGACCTTAAAGAACTTAACCTTAAAGACTTTTGAAAAGTCAGTCCTTTGTTAATCAGATTTCAGAGCAACAAAGATAACGAACCAAAACCAGTTTTACTTTCATTTTTGTACATAAAGGTGATCGTAACGTTTGTGGAACTTTTTCACATGTTGCGTAACTCACTAACTGTTTGTCACTGTGGTTAGAGTATCTTTTGTTTAGGAGATAGTTGCTGTGGATTCAGATGGTTTCAGTCGATTTACCTTCCTTGAGGTAAAAGGACCAGTGTCCTCTGACGGCCACATGAGGCTGGAGAGGCTGTGAGGATTAGTGTTGTTACATGAACTCACTTTAACAGGTTCTCTTGTATTTAGAACTGAGAGATGAGGGCTGTCGGGTTGGGACATGACATATAATGTTAGCTTTTTATTAGGTTGGGGTTTTGCGTTACTCATTAGACCTGAGCAATTTATTAGGTTTGTCAGTGTAGAAATTCTGATCTCAGATCAATGAAACTCATTTCATAGCACTCTCCCAAAGGCAAAACTGATCCAAGATCGGGATTCCTCCTTAACAGAGCCTGATAAATGTAGACTAGGATACTCAGTAGCCCCATTCTAGTTTCCCGGTTAAATTATAGTATGGTCAGCACCACCCCTGCCTCACACTAGCTCCACCTTGGAGTTGGGGTACACTGCAACAACATCGTAGCCCTCTGGGGGCTGGACGCGTGCCTTGGCATGGGTCTCACAATACAGATTGTCCTCGATGAAGAAGTAGCCACGTTGCTTGAGGTTGATGCCACAGTCGTCACACATAAAGCACTCGGGGTGGTAGAGCTTGTCCCTGGCCTTCACAATGGTGCCACTGGATGGAGAGATGAAGGGAGACGGAGTCTTAGACTTATGAAGACTTATAGAGTTATGGCACATGTACTGGTAAAACATTAAGGGAGATGCACTATAAAGGATGAAAATCCATGAACACATGTTTCAAAAAGGATGAAATAACCAGCAGCTGACTGCAAAATGCAGAGTGCCTTAAAAGGATGATTGCAAGCAGCAGCATTCTTGCAGAGGACAGAACATTATGCAGAATACTTTAAAAGGAAGGAAGTGAGGGTGAATTGCTTTTTGCTGACTCACAGCTGTTTGTTCAGCTTAATATTATCTATGCAAATCAGCAATTATCATACTTTATAGAGACTGTAACCAAGCATTTGAATGTATTTCATCATTTTATCACGTCAGAGCAGCTTTCATGGAGGACTACACACACACACACACACACTGTCACACCTGGGACCTGAACAGTACATGTTTATTCTGCTAACACTGCTGCATTTAGAAGTTCATTGCTTTACTTGGTCGCACGGTGACGGCAGTTGTTAAGGGCGTTGTTCATTCACTGGTTCCAATAAGATTTTCCTTTCTGGGCCGGGGACTCAGGCCAGCGACCACTCAGTCATAAGCCTGCCTCTTTTTTTAACCGCAGTCACCATCTAACCACACGACTTGCAGGATAAACTCTTGACACAGCGCTCTAAGCTGTAAAATGCTCCAAGGCCATAACAGCCTTATTGTGCCCTGCAAGCTCCTACAATGTGCTCTTGATACAGAGCAAACTAACCCAAATGACATCACTGCACTACACTTACCTGCAGCTGCTTTTATAGAGGAGAGATTACCGGTGCGTGTAGTTACTTGGCAGAAAGGTGTGCATGCATGTGCTTAATGTTCAGCTTAAGTTGTCATGTATGAACCTCCTGTAGGTGCAGATATGTGTTTGTCTATGCAGCCTGCATGTGTGGGAAAGGGTGTGGAAGACGACTCCGTTTAATCATTAAAATGATGGATGTGAATAGATTTTTCGGGGTACTTGTGAAAGGCCTGTTGGAGCAGGTCGATCTGTTAACCTGTTTGTTTTAGAGTCAGGGAAGCAGCTCGACTCACCACACGTAGTTCAACTTGTAAACTTTATAACCTCTGACGCAGTAATTAAAAAGAGGGACAAAAATACTTTCCAGATGGCAATTAAAAAAGTCCTAATGGCAAATCGAGTTATTTTCAGTGTCGTATTTACTTTATTTTCTGCCGTCTGTACTTAAAGACCACAGTAACCACAACCTGTTATATCATCCAGTTTAACACTGTGGAACATGAACTTAGATGATAGGTTCTCCCTAACAAGGCCCTTTTTTATTCTACTTCTTAGTATTAACTGAAAAACAAACCTTGAATGATACTTACACAATGCCATTACAGCAGCGTGTGCACTGGGGTAGCTTCTGAAGACCAGACATGGGGCTGGGGATGGGGCTTCCCAGCTTGGGGATTGGAGACCTGACCGGAGACTTTAGGTTTCTCATTCTCTCTGTCGGGGACACACCTGGACAACAAAATAACCACAGAATAAATATAGGAATTGTGACTAGCATGCATTCTAGATGACACAGACAACATAGACAACATATCAATTAAAGGGCTGGACTTTCTATATCATTGTGAATGCACTTGAGACTACATCTGGATTAAGTCTGTGCTTGTTCTTTCTTCGGTCAATAGATTCCAGGAAGTTCCTATCAGTTAATTCAAGGCAAAGCCAAACAAGTTCAAAGACGTGTGTATTTGTTCATGTTTGTTTTAGTGCTCAGCAGGAAATCCCCTTTAAATTCCAGGTAGTGAGACTACATCACGGTGGTTGTCAGGACTGTACTAGGCCGGTAGGTGATAAAAAGATGGATTAATATTTCCCACGCCTCTAAAAGGAGACACCTTGATTTAGATTCTGCTCCTGGTTTTTTAACAGCTGGGATAAAAACTACTGTTACTTTACTAATTTCTGTTTTCCAGACATTACCTTTACCATCTCAGATCAATATACAGACTGAGACAAATCAAAACGTGCAGCTGAGTGAGGACACATGTATGAACAATCTCTTCATAAAAGTGTAAATCAATTGTTATAAACAGAGAGGAGACAATAATGACAAGTATCTTCAATCATGAGTGGAATATTTTTTACAAACATAATGTTTTATTATATTCATTGATTTGAACACGCTCGGTGTTGTGTTGCTGCTGCTGCACTATAATATTTCAGTAAACTCTACGATGACTGTATTTTCTGTCCGTAGCTTTGTTCATGTGTTTTCACTCTCCCTTTACATCATACTCCGTGAATTTCCTTCTCTCCTGAGTGCCTTCCCTCTTTTTGACCCCTCTGTGGCTCTCACACCTTCCTGTGCGTTCCATTCAGGAGTCAGAGCCTGGTGAGGGGTTTCCAAGTACAAATTCATCTGTCAAACTGGCCAGACACCAAGAACGGAGACCGGCTTTAAGTATCTGTGCTGACCAGGACCAGAAGGAGAGAACACATTACACCAGTCGTTACACTGGCTGCTTGTCAGTTTCCATTTCGAGTTTTACTTTTTTTTTTTTTTTACTTGGTTTAAAAGCACATCATGGACTTGCATCACTCTACCTGGCTGAAAAGCTTCCAGTGTGTGAACCAGGACGAACCCTCAAGTCCTGTAGAGGCACTAATCTGTTTTCCAACGTGCATCGATTTCATTGTATTTCCATTTCATTCTTTATGCATTTTATTTTTAGCTTGTTGGTCATCTCATGTATTTTTATATTAGATTTGGAGATAGCATAGGATAGGGTGCTGAAGGAGGAGCTGTGGTACTGTATGAGGAAGTCTGGACTAGGAGAGAAGTATGTCAGAGTAGGATGGAGAGGATCAGAAATAAGTCCATCAGAGGGTCAGACAATGGCAGATGTTCAGAAGAGAGAGTGGGAACATATTGGTAAATGGATGCTGAGGTTAGAGCTGCCAGGCAGGAGGACTAGAGGAAGACTATAAGACATTAGGTCGATCAGCTGCATCGCCAGGTGTCACAGTAGAAGCCTTTAGTGCTCATTTACTGTAGCAGATGAAGTGACGGAGTAATCACGGTGGCAGACATGGGTGGCTGCCTTCCCACAGATACCATGTTTTATTAAGACGGATCAACTCCAAAGCGTTTAAGTATGCCTCACTGCCGTGCATGAAAGGGTCGTACTTAATAGTTGAGCAACTTCACTGCTTCCTAGTAAACCAGGGTAGATTACTGGGGCCCAACCATGAGCTGCATGAGACTTCCCTCCACTGATGATGTGCCAGCGGGCCACCTATCACTGCCACAGTCTAATTATCTTACATCTGGCACCTGACTCAAAGCACTTTCCATCCTTCAGTAAAAGTCTCTCTTTGCTCCACGGTGTGTTTAATGGCTGACATCAGCCGGGTGTGTTATTTCTTGGATTAACGTCTTTATTACTTAATGATGCACTCTAATGGAAAAAAAGCCTTTTATGTGCAGCACTCATGTGACTTTCTCACAGGGGGGAACGGTGACTAACAAAAGTATTTAGCCCACAAGTGATAGAAATAGCAAATGAACCAGTGTTTGTTTAGTCTTGTTTCTGCTCTTTTTAAATAGCCAGACACCACTTTTTATCTGACCGGCAGTGACAAGTTGGACGATTACACACATACACGTCTCACCCCGAGTCTTCACGGGGTGTCCTACACTGTGACTAATATCCAGCAGACATTAGCCCCCAGCTGACTGTGAAGTACAGAGTGTGAAGCCTGAAGGAATTGAAATGAATAATAATAAAAGATAAACAGCTGCAGCTACAACCGTTCAAAGAAAAAACGTCTTCCTGTGCACATGCACTGTGGGTTTATATTTATCCTAAAAAGGTTTTTACAAGACAATGTGACAAAGGTTCATTGGAAAATGGGAACAGTGATGAGCTGAAAGGCACTGGAGAAAGTGCTGATGTGACTGATTATTAGAAACAAATGGGTTATTGTTTGCTTCATACGCTTCAGTAAATAAAACCTTACCTCACTGGGAAGCACTGCACAAATGTTTTGATGCAGACTTAAAATGCTGTTAAAGAACAATTCCCCTGTGCTGCCTGACACTTGAAGGGTTGAACCCCCACCACTGGAATCTCATGTTTACTCAGAGGAGACCAGAAATCTTGCTTTGGCTTTAAATCTCTGTCTTTTGAGCTTTGTCTTCTGTGGAGTGCTCCGTTTACTGTGATTAAAGGGAAACACGATATTTATCTTTATCTAATCACGTTCGAGCGGGTACACTGGGATGAATCCATTTAACTCTCCATGTGTTTTAACCTAAATCTAAATGATCTTTGTCGTAGTTCAGAGAAGTCATATTCTTAGAAAGGACGCGGTGTGCTTCCCTCATGACCTGAACACTTTCCATGTACTCAAACCAGGTTCAGTGGCCATAATTCTTCACAACGGGCTGATGGAAAGTCACTTTTCTGGAACTAAACAATGTAGAGGGACACTATTAAATATGATATTTCGAGCCATCTCATTAAAAAAGAATTTAGACGTTTGTTCATGTTTCAAGGTTTAATAAATCATGTCTTCTGTGAAGTTAAACTTTCTATAGTCTGTCCATTCACACCACTGCTCTTATTTGCTTTAATTTTAAAAAACAACTTAAAAGTCAGCACATCATCTTCAAATAGATGAACTACACCTAACCTGAGAGTTTGAAAAGCAGCAACACCAACAAAGAACAAACTTCACACTCTCACACAGAATAAAAGACGCTGTCAAACATCAGCAGAGACACATGATCCCAATGTAAAGCAGGACCATGTCTCTGTTTCATCAGGGGCTTAGTCTCCTTTTAATCACTTCGATCCATCAGCTGTGCTCCTCACTCTCTCTCCTCCAGCCCCATTTGTCTGTCGTTAGCGTCTGTCCCTCCCTGTCATTGCTTTGAGTGTGATAGTAAGTGCTGAATTAAGTTGGAAACACTCTGTCAGAGCTTTAGTCAACACAGTAACTGATCCAGGAAAAGAAAATCAGTCATCGCGTTATTAAATTAACGACGGACCAACATTTACATATATTACAGCCTTTATTACTAAATGGAAATGGTTGTTGTGCGCACACGCTGACACTCACAGCTGGTAACACTCCTGTGATAGAAACAAGGGTTAAAGAACTTGAGGCTCTCAAGGACGCCTCATTGTTGCTGCTGAGGTTGAGAAACAAACATTAATCAATGACTATCTGTGCTAAAAGGTCACGGCCCGAACCCGCCTCTCTGAGCTCTGTACTATGTCTCTGTAACACACCAACACACGCCTTGTAATTACTGCCTTCACAACTTGTGCCCTGCTTCACTTCTAAACTAGAAACCTGAAGAGAAGGTTGGAGTAGCAGGGATTATTCCTCCTCTGCTGCTGTCAGCTTCATGTGACCCCTCCTCAAAAGCTGGAATGCTGCGCGGTCAAAAGTCACACAGGAAAACCTTATTTCTCACTTTATTGTCCTGCGTGAAGTTGTTTTTGCAGTAAATTATCTTAACAAAACTTCCCTCTCCATTCATCAGTGTGGGAGCTATTTAAAGCTCGTCATCATTCTGCTGATCCCTCCATCTCTTGTTTTCACTCATGCTGACTGGCTGTCTACCTCTCTCTCTCTCTCTCTCTCTCTCTCTCTCTCCTCATCGTGTCGCCTTCCTATACAAGGAAAACTTGAGGAGTTCAAACAGTCAGAGAGAAGCTGCCTGAGAAACTTCTTCCTGTCTCATACCATCTCACTTCATGCACATTCTCGATTAGACTCGATTAGTAGCTAGAAACCACTGAGCAAATGCTGCCAAGTGTTGGTTACAGTTTGTTTTTCTGCTCTCCTTCGTCTGTTTTCCCTTTCTGATTACTGCCACCAGCTCGCACAGAGATTTGTTTTCCCAGTGACACTTTTTGGCCTAAATTAATGCAACAGTCGATTTAAGTCGGCTCTTGTTCTTTCTTGATGCGTCAGACTCTATCTAAGCACCAAACACTCCTCAACAGAAAGCCCTACCTCCATCTTCAGCCTCCAAGATTTCCTGAAGGTATTTGAAGGAACCAGACTGTTTGGGTTCAGAGGCGGGTTCCTCATAGTCCTGCAGCATCCTGTAGACGTCTGACTGTGTGTCGATGCCGTTACGGCCGGGAGGAGAGTGTATGGGCGGCTCTGGGCTGAAGGAAACAAGCAGAGCAATAGAAAACATTATTGGAAAGCAAAATGTTTCTTTAACAAACTATAGATTCTTCTGTTACTGGGAACAGATCTGGACACACACAGAGGAAAACAGAGCTATATCGTTCCACAGGCATGACGTCTTAATCACAACAACTCTGTGCTATGGTTCTTCGTGTTCATCCGTCCATCAACTTATTCCCAAACCCAAACAGGACGGATCACTTTCATTTGATACACTCAAACCTCTGGGAGACGACTGCTGACAGATGTGTTCAAAAACCCTGACACACTTAACTGCATGTTTGTCTCCAGAATACCCTCCAGGAGTCTGAAGGAAGTGCTCCACTGCAACCAGAGTGTGTGTGTGTGAGGGTGTGTGAGGGTGTGTGAGGGTCTGGATTAACAGTCCAGTTCATTTATCACCCGCTTGAGAGGATGCACAACAACAAATGGCTTTTCCTGTCCATGCATCCATCTGTGCAGGTGTGTCAAGAGACATCTAACGTCTGCATGTGTCTGTTTCTGTATGTGACTCTGTTAGGGTGTGTTCACAGGAATCTGCACACGTACACATGCACTTCTGCACTATTATTTACACAGAATCAACCAAATCAAAGCTTTTTGAGAGACGGCTACTTGAGACTTGCATAAAACTATTTCCTTGAGTGGTTGAGTGCAAAGACGCAGGTCTATTTTGAAACCCGATAGGCCGGGAACTGTGTTTAGGTCCCACTTGTTTGTTTTGTCCCTCTTTGTTCTCTCCTGTACAGTTTGTCTCACCTGTGTGTGGCGCTGAGATTGAGACCTCCCATCTTGCTTGGCAGAGATCGGTCTCCGTTACTGCCGTTGTGAGCATAAAGTCCTGAGGGGTTGTTGTACTGAGCGTGCCCAGTTCCATTTCCGTATCCATAGCTGTGGACGTTGTTGGGTCTGGAGTGTCCGTTATTCAGGTGAGTGGGCTGGGGGGCCGGCGGGGACGGAGGTTCAGCAGTGTATGATGGTTTACGACCGTAACCGCCGTATCCACTTGTGATGGGATGGAAACTCTGAAAGGAAGAAGAGAAGAAACAACACTTAAAAAACACAGGAAGAACTAAAAGACAACATAATTACAGAGAAACCAAGACTCAGTAGTAATATAGGAAGAGCTTGAGGAATAATTCATGTTAGGAGGAGGAGTACTGGCTAATGATCCTATTACAAAACGCAGGTAATGAGCGCAAAGAACTAAATTAAACAGGAACAAGGAAACAGTGGTTCCCTCAATTGAAAACCACAATTCCTCAGGGGCAAAAACGGTGATTGTTCTCAAATGATGCATCAGTGCAGCTTTCCCTTCTATAATAGTGAGGCTTATTAAGAAGGAGCTTGCATTGGATTTCCTGCAGATGTTTCTGTCAAAACAAATTAACTTGTGCAGTGCAAAATATTGAAAAAGTGCTTTTTCCTGGCTGCATCTTCTACGAACTGATGAGTTTATAGAAGCTGACAGAACTGATGTACTGCTAAATATTAAATTATTATCTTCTTGACATGGTGCACAGACGCTCTGCATTCTTGCCACATAGCTGCTCTGGAACTGTTTAGAAGAATCTGCTGGACTAATGCAGGACAGATGCACAGACACCTACACTTGCACCACCGTATACTGAGTGAGTGTGTTTATGCTGAGGTCAACGCCCTTTTCATGCATTTGCACAAGCGCCACAATGACATCAGTGTTTACCACAGCTATCAGCACACTTGAGAGATAGCGCTTCCTGCCAGCCCGGTTCGTCCGTGTCAGACGCTGAACTTTACAGATAAAGTTTTATTGCATGGTTTGCAGTGATGTCACTGCCTCTGATGGTGTTTTAGCACTTTGAATTTGAGAGATAACCAGCAGCTTAGAATGATGAAACAGGGCTACACATTATCATAACTTCAGACTATAAACATTTCAGCTGAAATGAAGTGACTTGTTTACCAGTTAAGCAATGCAGTAGGATGAGACTGTAATGATATGAGCCATTGGACTGAGTGTGTGCATGACAGTGTGTGTTTGGGGCTAGTTTAAAGAGCCTTAGCCACAGGAGGTGGAGGTTCACAGGCTTTCCAGACAGGACCCCTGTCATTTCAACAGATGGGTCTGCTGGATGTCATCCTGTCCTCAGCCTTTCCCTGGACCACACATGCATTGACATATACAAACACACATACAGGTTTTCTGTAATCAGCACCTCCTCTCCTCCAAACAAGCCCACATCTTGAACTTGGAAAAGAACTCTGTCATTGTCCTGTCTCCTGCAGTTAACACACACGACTTTCAAGGAATTCAAGGAACCACCTCTTCCTACTTCCAGTATTCTGTGCAGAAAGCCTCCGAACAATGTGCACCGCCATCAGTGTACCTTCACCCCAAGAGCCAAACCCTGTTTGGGCAGGAAACACCCAGCTCTGTGGCTCTCTCTCCAAGTGAACTAGACACTCTGAAGCCTACGTCTCACCACAGGGCCGAACGGGCCAAACCAGATCCTACTCGTTATCTTTAGCTCTGTTTGCACAGATGGTGGGCCACATGTGAATCTGACGAAAGAGTCCCTCAACGTCCACATTATGTGAAACCTCAGGATTTAGCAACGTTAATATTTCAACTTAAAAATGATTTTTGAAGATTCTCAGGAAATTCAAATAAATTCAAATAAAATTATAATTAAGACGAAATGTTTGTTTGGACCTTGGACGCCCACTGTAATGATTAACTACTTGTTTTCCCACTTCTCTGCTCATTTGTGCTTGTTTTGCTGGCTGTTTTCTTCAAAGTGTCCTTTTGAACTTAGCCAAGTTGTTTATCACGGCTCGATTCATCTTTCATCGTTCACTTTTCAGAAGCCCAGAACTTGAACAGCGAAGTACTTTAGAATAAATGTCTCTACACGTCTTCATGTGAATCATGAGTAATGTCTCATATTTAGTTGAGATTTAGGGCTAAATCTGTAGATAACAATGAGCACAATAACCATATCACTGTAAGACAAGCTTGTTCATGCCCGTGTTTACAGAATAATGGAGGAAAAATCCCCACGAGTGTATTATGTTGCATGCTGCTGCAGTTGCAGGACAGTAAAGACATTTCATTTATGGCTGCTAATCTGTACAAACATTACATACAAAGGAGGACAGGTAATCACACGCTGAAATATAAAGTGAAATATATAATAAGAGAAAAAAAAAAACATTCCAAGCTTGTTATTGGCTGGAGGGAAAATAACCCCAGAGGAAGAAATCAACTTTGTTTTATTTATATGGCCCCAAATTAGATATTTGTTATAGATAACCTGAATAACCTCAGCTACACAGGACACACTCACAGTCCTATATCCTGGAGATAGTCAGGAACAGGTACTACTAGCATTAAACGCCCAAATGTCAGAGCAGAATGTCAGTGGCTCGGTTATGTTGAGGTGACGCAAGCAGCACAAATTCAATTTTCCTCTATGACAAAGAAGTCAGTGAGAGGTTTGTACCCATGTTGATGGGAATTTGTTCTGTAACTACAACATTTAGGTCCATACATATTCATCCATCTACACCATTTATCACCATGCTCCTTCTGTTCCCACCTCCCTCATCCCTTCCCTTTGTCTTTCTTTCTCAGAGCACTTTTCCTTTCTGGCCTTGTCTGCTGCACAGATATTTGCTTTGGGTGGATGGCAGATTTATAAGGCAGCACATCTGGTGCTTGCCTTATAAAAATGCCAGTTTGGTAACATGCAGAACCTGTATGTGCTTTCAAGTTGCTCTAAAGGTATGGTGCATTGGTTTATTTTTATTGTACAGAAATCCACTATAATCCAACTGTCTCATTAAAAAGATTTATTTTACCATTTCATGTGTGTGTTAAGGTGACAGTCATGTTAATCTGCTGAATTCCCCTGGTAACCTTATCTTGTTTTCCAATGCAGTCAAAACTGTTCAAAGTTAATATTAGCAGCTTCGTTCTAGCTCTAACAGAAACTCAGAATAACAAGTTTGCTGAAAAAGGCCATCTGTGAGATCATCTATTTCCTAATTTCTCTCTCTTGAGAATGCTTTCATTTTCTCCCAGATTTTTGACTGCACTCCTCTTGGCCCAGAGAAAGAAACATTTAAAACTGGGAAAAAGACAGAATCAAAGGAGAGAGCAAACCAAAAGCATTAACTCGAGTATTTATGAGAGCCAGCATTGTCTACCGCTGTGCGCCCATAAATTCAGGCTTCTCATTTCATTGACCTGTTTTACAATTGCAACTAAGCATGGCTAATGGCTGGTCAAGTATGAGAGGAATGCATGTGCAAAAGCAGAAAATAAGGACAGCCGATAAAGGAGCAAAGGTTTATTTGTGCATGTACATCTTACCCTGTATCTGCCTACAAGCTACAAGTGGGTTTCTTGCTGCCCAGAGGTACCAGGTTCCTCCATCCATCACCCTGACTTAAAGTCACCCTGATTAATAAGGGCTCAAATGGGAGAAGACTTGAGTTTCAGCTCCAGTGCCTCAGTCCACAACCACAGTTTGGTCAGAGAGCGGCAGACAGACAAGAAGAGGAGGAGAAAAATGTGGAGGCCCTAATTGAAATCATATGCCTATATTTAACTGAGGACCAAGACCTCAGCCTGGCTGCCCCACTGGAGACTCGTCCACAAATTCATGATAACACTCGCACACCGCCTCCTTCTCTTCTGCCTCCTGCAAGGTTTAATCCCCCTGGACCTTTGAAATTAAGCATTTCACATGGCGCTCTGCACCACTAACCAAACACAAACCAGCCCTTTATGGATCCCTGGACCTGGCCCTGGGAGATACAGACAGGCAACAGAGGAGGTAGCTGACGTGAAGTGGGGCAGCTCTGGGGAAGATTAAAATACCAGTGGGATTCAGGGTTCTAATAGATAAAAATGTATTTGGTCAATTTCCTGTAAAATAATGCGAATAAGAAACTATTTATTATCATTATCATAGATTGTTTAATTAGCTGTACAGTCTGCAGCCTGATAGATACCATGGTGGCCCTCCTGTGCTTTTATCTTTGCTCGTCTAATAATCCTACTTCTCTATATATTTAATTTGCTCGTTGTTTGCTTGCTTTCTACCACTGTGACCCAGAAAAACAGCTGAAAACAAAAGGAGGGATGAAGGCTAAAAACTCACATGTTCCTGTAATCCTTAAAAAACCTGTTATTCTGACTGTGAATGAGCGTGGATCATTAAGGCCTCTCGAGACCTTCCTGCAGTGAGCTCTCTCAGAGACATGCTGACAGCCAAGCAAAGCAGACACGGCCCGATTAGGAAAACCCAGACTGATTTGGACATTTCTGGGGATTATGGACTGATTAGTGAACATAAACAACCAAACAAGTGTCGTCACAGGTCTGTGACCTCAAAGGCCTCCTGTGTAAATGGATGTGGAGCTGCTAAAAAGACTTTCAAGCAATGCTCCACTGGTCTAAGACTTCCTGGCAGGAGATTAAGCAGCAGTGGAGCCAGTAAACGTATTTTAACACCTTACGAGAAGATTTTAATCCCTTCAACAGCCTCCTATTGTTAACATTTCTTTATGATATAACTGTGCCTGGTTCTGTGTCATGTTCCTCGGTGTAAATATGCATCTTTAACAAGTTAAGTTTCTTTTAAATTCTACCCTGTGTTTTTAATAAACCATTGATTCTTATTGACAGATATCTGAAAGCAGCTTTGTTCCATTCACAAACTAATTTATAATACAGTCGCTTTTGTTTTCTTTCAATTCCAAGCAACAAAGGAATTACAAGCTGTAAGTCAAGCAAGGACTCTGTATCTGTCAGCTACTATTAATGTTAGCCTGGAGGATTTGCCTTCAGCTGCCAAACCTTGGTGACGTGTGAGCCAGACCCCTCAGCTTCCGCATCGTGAAACCAGTCTTCCCACAGGACCCTGGTGCTCAGCCACAATACCTATCATTTTAATAGCAGGGTATCTGCCATGAATGGCCAGATGATACTGATTTTACCATTGACCAATGTGCCTTTGCCACCTCCTCGAATCTCAATGGAAGGAATTTTGAAAACTGGAAATGTCAGTAACTGGTATAACTTTAGTGGAGCATGAAACTCACCCAGGAGTAAAACTTAAGAGTCAGAAGCCAAGAATGCAGATGTAAGATGAGACAATCATTTACAAGCCAGTGAGGTATTTCACATCATAAAAACATTCAGATGGAAAATATTCATTAAGATTGAGAAGCTGGTAACTACAAGACCACAAAGAATTCAAGTCCAGGCAGAACAAATAACGAAGCTACTACACATTATTTTAGGACATCATCTAATTTTACACCAGGTGTGATCAGGAGCAGAGTAAACTCCTAAACAAGGAGAGGAAACTCTTAAAGCAGGGGGAGAGATGCAGTTCTGTAATGAAAGAGCTCAAGTGCAACTGTGAAAATTGATTTGGGGAAGCTGCATCAGCCATTCTGTCCCGTCCTGCTGTGTTTTCCCCCAGAAGACAACAGGTGGAAACTGTAAATCACTCGGTATCAGTATCTACCAGTAGCTATCTCACATAGTTTCCATTTTCAGAGCAGCAATCATGGAGAGTGATGCAATTCTTTTCTAGATGACTGACAAGATGATTACTGAGTCTTTACTCAGCTTTCCTAATGGTGTCGTCACTCAGAAACTCGTAGGAAAGAACGCAGTCAAGCCAAACACACTTGCTGTGGTCTCCATGTGCTAACCCCTTAGCTGCCATAATGCACTAGAGGCCAACTGGGTCGATATGAGCTCTGTTTAGAAGCTTAGCGGGGCAGGGTTACTGTATAATGATTGTTTCTGCGGCCTTCAAAGCCTTAGAGTAAGAAAATAAGCTTAAATTAAATGTGAGCTGAAACTGACTTTCAGTCACCCGTGAACGGAGCTTTATTCAAGAGGCTACTGATTTGCTTGGTGATAGAAATGATCCAGTGCTATTTGTTTATCCTGATGATGGATTAACACAAATGCAGCTTCTCTTTTGAATGAAATTTGGAAGCTGTGCAAAGCATCTGATTACATTAGTCCTCCCTGATCTACTGTACACACACAAACGGCTGTTCTGCCTTTCACACCTCATCATGATCTCATCCTACCACCCCTATTCATCAAATTATTTCTATTTCAGGAAGTAGTCTCCAACATCTGGCAATCTGTGGACAGTCTTGCCAAGTTATGAACACATTACATCTCACAGTCCCACCAAATTCCCCAAACTGATAACAGAAATGTCCATAAAAAACGTCCCATCAACTGTATTAAGTCATGCACTTATTTATATCCTAAAATACAGCATTTGCTCATTGGCTTTTATGAGAATCTCCCTTGTACCCAAGGTGAAAGGAAACACCTCACAGTGTCCTTGTGTCATTTCCTGCTCAGTAGCCGTGAGGCTAAAATTTCCAACAAAGCCAGTTGGCCAAAAAAAAAAAAAGTCTTCCATGAATGCAAATGGAAACGTTAAACACAGAATATCCTGAGGAATGCCGTCACTGGGTTCATAACTATTCAGACACTCTTTATTGTGCTCAAGTGGTCACATTTCTGCTAAAGAAAAAAGTGCTGTGATTTATTATGTTTCTTCTTCAATATTCTCTCTGCATTAAAAAACCTCAAAGAAGAAAATGTGTGGTCATTTTCTAGAGGAGTCGTTTGTTTATACATAAACTCAAGTGTCCTGGTATGTCCCTTCGGTTTCAGTTCTCACACTGCTAGCCAAAGAATCCTGCTTCAGCATCACTGGGTGACACATACGTTGCCTCGAGGCAATCAGAAAAAGTGTTGTCATCCTCATCCAGCAATATGATTCACTTAATTTTTTCCAAATTGGCTCATCCTTGGATTAACTGTGGGCCAACTGTATCACGTAGTTCACTTTGGATGTGGTTCAGCTGGTGTGAGAGAGGTCCCGGTGCGTATATTGTTTCCAACACGTCTAAGGAACAATCACCATTGTTATGTGTCAGCAAAGCCCTTCAGCCCATTTCTGAATCCAGCAGGAAACAAAGACGGAGAGAACTTCAGTCCTTTATGTGACCTCAGGGAGCGGATGCTTCCTCTTTTCATGCAAAGAAGAATTCACCTGAGCGTGACGCTAAAAGTAACCCTGACTTGGCAGTTTCCAGACGTCCAGGTTCACTTCATTAAACGAGACGCCAGTGATCATTTTTAGACCTCAGTGGAAGAACTGGATAAGATTTTACAGAGATACAGAGGAAGGCAAAGGAAAAAGAAAAAAAAGAATCGGACATAAGAGAGACGTGCTACTCTCGTATTACCCACATGCAAAGTCGTCCTGTCATGCACGTCTGTGTTTGTATAAACTGTTGTAGCTGATGGTTCCTCTCGCTCAGGTTTGGTATTTCCTTGTGTTAATCAAAGCAAGACTGAAGCTGGGGCTGGGAAGTGAAATGAAGACGGCTGCGGCAGAGATCTGCCCAGTGTTTGAATTACACTGCAGGATGGAAAAATCACTATGAGAAGGTGTTTCCAGCATGAGAGTCAGTCTAGTCCAAAGTCTTCTTTATGTGGGAGACGTGTGTGATCACTGACTGAACAGGGATATGTGACATCTGATTAGAAACAAGGGACTGAGATAAGATACCTTAAAATGAATGAAACACTTATGAAGTAAGTAAAGTGAAGAGACAGACAGGAAACCTGAGGAGAGAGACGGGGCCTGACATGCAACAAACGTCCCCAGCCGGACCCAAACAGGGGACACTGCGGCTACAGGGCATGTGCAATTATCATCAGGCTACCAGTGCACGCCGGAGCTCCTTTTAAAAATACTCAGATAACAGTTTTCGTGAGGAGGAAACATCACCCAGTGCATGCGATGTGCATCACTGATGTATAATTAATCATTCTGGGACAAAAGCTGAAGTGTACGAAACAAACAAGTAAACAAAACCAGATTTAGGTAGATTGTAGTCTCTGTATGGAAACAACTATTTCTAAAATAGGAGAAAATGTAGAAGGTGAAATAACATATTGCAGCTAAAATACAGTAAAAACTGATTTCAAAGTAAAAGTTACTTCCTGTAAGGTGTCAAACTTCCCTTAATGAGTGGAAACACAGATTCCACTTCAGCTCTTTGTGCGTCTGTTCCATCCGTTTTGGACTCGGCCTCACTGAGGGTACAGAACGGTCCGTAACTACCGCAACACAATAGATGACAAATGGACGTCTCTCACATATCTGGGCCACAATATGCTCATTGTCTGTCTGTTTCAGTCTCTCACACACACACACACACACACACACACCTCCTATTCTCTCCGTGCTCAGACCTGTTGTCCTGCCAGCACTGGAAAACTTGGAAAATATCATCAGCTTGAGTTCCTCATGCCTTGAATATCCGTTTGGCAGCTCGTACGATTGCAGAACAATCAAGATACTATTTCATAACCATTCCAGTGAACAGTGGGATGCATTATCTCATTTAAAATCATGTGAATGATAGTGTACATGTGAGTTTCTGATCTAATTTCATGCCTGTTTCCATGGATTCTGTTTATTGTATAAACACACTGAGAGATTTGGGACTTGGGTCTCACACCCAGCGAATTTCACTTTAATATTATCGTCCCAGATGTGAGTTAGTTCTTATTGTGGCTGATGTAGGGAGGGCCCTAATCTAACAGTACTAGGTCCCAGCAGGCAGCGGGTCTCATAAGGTGGCTGGCAGAAATGCTCGTCTACAGCATTACATGGAAGTGGAGTGGTTAACATTTCATCCAGAATTACTGAACACGGAATGAGCTGACTGGGCTTTCATAAAAGTACTGCACGTACCGTTCTTACCAGATGTGGTATCTGAGCTTTCAGATAACTCTGCTTTAATACATTGTGGTTTTGAGAGTATGTCTCAGAGATCCACAAACACTTTTCATCTGAATTCCTCACAATGAGGTTTGTAGATTATACTAAACAATTGGGACCTGTTTTTAAAAGATATATTTATTTTTCTGTTAGATTTCTTTTTTGCACAGTGTTTTAATTAAGAGTTTCTCTCACTATCAGTGCATCTGTGCAGGAATCAACCAGTCTCATTAATACAGTTCTATTACAGGTCAGAAAAAGCTTTCCATGTAAAAAAATACACTTCCCTTTGGAATTGTAGGGAAACCTCAGGTCAAGTAAGCAACTCTGATGCTGATGTGTTCACAAATTCACCAGCACAGCATTTTGCCACAGCTGGGACTCATGCCTCTGGTTTCTTCTCCACAGCGAAGGCAGCCAAGGTTCATGTGTATTGTACCATTTAAATCTCTCAGACAGGGACAAAGTTAACTTTTAAAAACTGGTGGTGACAACATAAACCTATGGGATTATTAAAGACCTTTTGGGAATAAACACACTCTTTGCACCTAGTTTTAATTGTTTTTCAGATGAGTTTTGACCAAAAACGTCAGTGTTGCATGAGAAATGAACACAGATCAGTCCTGACAGAATCTCAGTGGGTGTGAATTTAAATCTAAAGAAACGTCCGTGACTTGAGCTTCAGTAAATCCAGAGTAAACAGTGGTTACCTGTGAGTCAGGCTCCATGTAAGGGCTTGTCTTTCCATCTTCACTAAGAGTTGGCGACCACACTCTGTCTCCTGAACCACACCTGAAAGACAATAGCCATGAGAGAAAGAGAGTCGCAGATAAATCTTATGCTATTTAACACCCAAGTGTGGAAGCATCCAGTCATTTCTGTGGAAAAGTACGACTTTCTCTTTCCATAGAAGCTCCTCGTTATATCTTAGTGTGAAAACAGTGACAACGTTTATTTATTTAATCCCTTTAGAATTACTGTAAGCTGGAAAAGATGACAGCGTTAGCGTCACATGAAACCACATGGCTTCTGTCTAATATTAGCAGTGCAGGCCCCTTCGACAGTATGTGCCAAAACACTCAGACACAGTGGTAGTTGATGCGCTACGAGTGAGACGGCGTATATATATCAAGGATGTGTGCATTTGGCAGGTTTTCACATTTAAGAATGGGATGAAGCTACGTCCTGGCATCCTCCCACTGCTCCAAAGATAAAGTCATCATCACACCATAACTCCACTGTATGAGGTATCCAGTCTTTGGAAGAACACACCGCATTCTGGGCCACAGATTTTTCAAAAGTAGTGATAAGTGAATTACTGGTATCTGAGGGTTTCCCCCCTACTGTTTAGATTACCAGTAATTGACTCCAGTTGTATATACTTACAAAAAGAACATAATTTACTGACTGGCAGCAATGATAAAATTCATTATTTACAGCCCTGCTGAACGGGCCTACTGTGCATGCACGAGCAGGAGTCCACACTATTTATTTCCTTCTTTAAACAGCAGAGAATTAAATGCTTTGTTGAAACTGGGAGTGGAACTTGTTCCACCCCATTTTAATTTATCCCCAACAGCATCACTCTCAACTCGCACAGATTCCCGATTGAGTTTTCACCTCTCGTAGAAAGAGTCGATGCTTTGGTTGATCCGTTTCTTGATGCCGTGGTATGTGGACATCAAACAGAGTAAGTTAAGGACAGCATGTCTTTGTGTGTGTGCTTCTCTGTGTTTCATTCACACTTCCATCTTCAGAGACATAAAGACTATTGATGCTGATTGTGTCCACTCCACATTAGGGAGGCTGACGTACAAAAAAAGGAGGTCAGTGAGCTCATCAGGCTGAAGCTGGCATGGCGTTGGCTAAGTGAGGCATTAATTCAGATATGAACCACAGAGGTGTTGCTATCAAGAACGCTCTTATGAGGCGCCAAGTGTCTAGCCGTCACGCAACAGCTACTGCGTGGGATGAACCCCCCCCCCTTGCCAATCCCCTCAATGATCCTGGGACAGAAAGCCTTGGTGTTTTCAGACTGTTTGGTTTCAATGGTTACCACACAAACAGCCTATTGAAGGGAGAGAAAGTTCAGTGTGACGTGGCCTGTTTGAGGTGACATTTTGAAAGTACAGAAGACAGAAGCATGGACTGTAGCGTCCATCCAAAATAACAGACCAGTGGAGATTAAAACAGTTACAGCATCGCACTGTTTCGTTTCTTATAGTGAGGGACTTGAAATATTATTAAACTCTTCCTGCACTAGAAACTTTGTGTGAATATTTCATGTAACTAAAAAGAAGTTACACAAAGTTCAGTCAAGGACAATGAACAGTTTGGTTATTTTCCTCTTTGTCCTCCACGACTGACTCGTGTGAGGGTTTGTCCATAACAGCCTGGGAAGGAACAGGATCCTAAATCTGAGACATTTCTACTGCACATCTACCTTTTCATTCTCCATTTTCACCCCCCTGCCTGAACTAAAGATAAAAGACTGAGTGGCTTTATCTCTACCTCCTCAGACTAATGCCAAACCGGGCTCTGAGTGCGCCGTGTGCTCGGTTTCCTAATACAGACTCAGGTTGATAAATTGGACAGGGTTGAACGAGCTCATTCCTAAAATGTCCCCTTTGATTTCCACCCAGCAGCTCCGACTGTGTGGATCAATGTCAGACCAGACTGAATACAAAGGGCTGAAGAGACAACACATGGAGAGCTAATTTCTGAAATCCACATGTTTTCATTTTAGCAACCAGTATAGTAAACTCCAGTTTAAACGGCCACCACTTGTTTGGCAATGCTCATTCATAAAACACTTCAAAAAGCAAGAGAATGACAGAGAATAACACTGACAGTACAGTAAAGGCCATAAAAGTATTACATTAGTGAAACATAGGAAAACAAATACAGAACAAATGGGTTCATGACAAAGATATAAAAGAAAGGACAGCGTGCAGAAAGAGGTGAAGAGACAGCCACAGTCACTTTCCTGTTCGTTCTCTGGGTCATATGTTCCCTCGTCTGACCTCTGCCTGCCAGGTTTAATTTCCTGATTGGGGAGATGTGTTTTTTTGCAGCGGTGGATGAGTTTACTTTGGCTTTACAGGATCACCGTATTCGAGGAGGAGCACTAGACAAAACCATGTGCCTTCAAATTAAGATGCGGCTGATCTTCACGGAACATTTCAGCGTTCGCTTGTCTCCCTTTGTACAAACCATCTGAACAAGGACGGTTTCAGCTCCGTTATAAGTCAGACATCAGTGGAGCTGAGAGTGAAGCGACTTTGTAATCTGAGAGGAGTTTAAACGCTTTCTCCTCAGGGAGTAATCACCTTTTAAAGACCTGTTATGTGGGGTCTCGTCATCAGACCTCAGAGCTTTACTTACATCAAAATCTGGATGTGGATGATGACAAGAGGGGAAATAGAACCACGGTTTCCCCCACCACCTCCTCCCCTGCTGCAACACAGCCCCTTATACTCCATTGATGCTGCGTTTATAACCACCACAAAAAAGAGACCTTGGGAGAGCGTGAGAAGAATGACGAGATGGAGGGATGACGAGATGGAGGAATGAAGGCAGCCGTGCTGCCAGTGGAGGGGCGAGTGTGTGAGTCGGTTCTTTTTAGTCCTTTTTGTCTTCGTCCCAGCTGGAGTCCTGTGTTCCTTTGGTCTCATGCAGCCTTGTGCACAATTCCTCAGCTGTGAGTCACAGGTCGTGGAGTCAAAGCGAGACAGCAGGGACGATCCTGCACTGGAGCGCTCGTTCTGTCTTTTCTCTGCCTGTTTTTCTGATTCCTGCTGAATCCTGTCGTGTTTTGATTCGATTATGATCAGATTTGTTTTTCTTCCTCCACAGGACTCAGATATTTACTCATACTACAACCATTAGACATCACCCAAACCCCTGATCCTGTCTTATCCCTTACTAGTGCATGTCTAACATTAACCCTTACCTGCACCTAAAATCAATCTCATTTCATATCGTCGTCATCGTTTATCCCTAAACTCTCATCCAAACCATTTGAGAGCTTGTTGTAACGGAGGCATGCATCTGTTCAAACTGCACCCTTTGGTACCAAAATGTTAAGTTAGTAAAAAGGTTAAATGTTTGCCCCAACCCAGAGTATTTCAAAAGGTGGCCATGCCCTGCTGGACGTCATCAAACAGTGATGCACTGGGTCATTGGTCATTTCTCACTGCTGATAAAAACCTATACAGACTTATTTTACAAAAATTATCATCTACATTTCTGCTGTGACGGCTGGAGAAGTGATAGACTGCTGTTATTATATATATATATATATATTTGCTAGTTACAGGAACCTGTGGTGAAAAACTTCACGCACTGTACAGTCGAACTTTGCTTCCAGGACCTTCCACTGACCAGGACTGTGCTGAGTGACCACAGAGCTGCAGCTTTCTTTTCATTTTGAGTGTTTTAAGCAGCACATAATGCCCAGATCTGACAAATCTTAAGCTATACTCATGTTTTGAGACTGCAGATGACTTTATGTTACTTGGATGGATCCGTAAGGCTCTAAACCATCTGCACCACGAGCTTTATTGTAGCCTGGACCAAATTGTAAATTCACTTTTCTACAGTGAGTAAAACTGAAACAAGAACAGCAGGGGGGGGGGGGGGGGGAGAACAAGGCACACACAGCTCAGGACCTGTGACTCATTTCTCAGCACATTTAACTTGCCACTCCAGCAAGACTCTTTCCGAACAACTCGACCGGCGGTGGAAACACACAACCCAACCGCCATCATCTGTTTCTCGAGCCTCTGTAACCGCACGGCGTTCTCCAAGAAGCTCTGGTGGATGTAGGGAGGTGAGGTCAGGGTGGAAGAGGCACAAGAGAGAAAGATGAAGAGGAGATATAAAAAGAAGACGTGAAGAGGGATTTAGGTTTGGAGAGGAGAGTAGTAGGACGGCATGTGGAGGCCAAAGACGAGGGAGGTGAGAGATAAAAGCCCACTGAAGCAGAGAGGGCCACATTTCCTCCAGCTGGTTCATGTATCTACAGACTGTTTAGGTCTGAGCAAAGCAGACATGACAAACTCCTATATGGGCCTCGTGTGTCTGTCCAGGTCGTCTGACATTACAGTGAACTTCGGCAGTGTGTTTGTGGAGCGGGCAGCGGCCATTATTCCTTCCCAGTCAGACGAAACAGCCACATTCGATTACTGATGCCAGGAACTAACAGAAACTAGCAAGTGGGTGTTTCACCTCAAATTGGAGCGTTGACAGGTCTGCATCAGTGAGGAGGCCTTATGGAAAATGGAAAACTGTGCTGGAGTAGTGACGTCAGAGCACTTTTTTACGCTGTCCTTGTCTTGACTTCTTTTAATTCATTGAGCGCCTTTACTCTCTCACGTTTCTTCTCACTTAACAGCTGTCAGTATATCAACTTCATGGAAACTAAAGGAAAAGTCTGCAGAACCTTAAGTCAGTGGGATTCACCATCTAAGAGTCATGACTGTGCAAAATGCATTGACAACGATTAAGTGTATGAAAAACCTAATAAATCACTATTAGCACTAAAAGCAGACAAATTCTAAATTCCTGTGAGCACGGATTAATCACGTTTGACTATTTGAAAGTTCTGTTTTTCTTCCACATAAACAACTGCCGGCCCGATTTCCGTGATGTCTCTTTCCCCATTATTTAGCTATCGTGAGCTCCTCGGGGCTCCGAACTAGAAACTGTGCTCTTAAAATGCTCCATAATAGGAATTATGAAAAATGAGGGTTATGAAAGTAATAAATGCAGAGACATTACAAAGAGACATTCTTGCGTTACATAAGAGCTCGAGCTCAGATGCATCCAGTGTACTGTAATTTTGGTTCACAGCAGACATGTAGACTCATATTTGTCCATCGGCAGCAACACAAAATTACAGGTCTCCTATTTCTCCCTCTATGACTCTGTGACTGCTTTTTTATGGCATATAGGCTTTTAATGACCGCTGAGATCTGCTGTCCTCTGAAATATTATTTTCTAGTGAGTCAGCATGGGTTCTCCGAGTCACTCCCATTTTTTTATTTATTTATTTATTTTGACTCCAGAACCAGTGGTTGCAGTTAAGTGATCCACAGCTATTCTTACAGCCCACAACTGAGGAGTGTTTCCAATAAGATGAAAATCCCATACTCACACACATATGATCATATTTTATATTTGAATATGACATCCCCATTGTCTGGCTAATTAATAACACAAGCTTAATAATTAATTATTATTAACATAACAACCTTATTCATCACACTGACAACACACTGCATCAGCTCATTGTTTTTCTGGGAGGACTTTGTATTGTTTCATTTCAGAATATTTTTTCAGAATACAACAGCAACATCTTTTTCTCATTCATGAATTTGAGGCTTTTACAGGTGATTTTATTTAGTCTGCTCAGTTATTGTGATGGTTCCTGTTTGTTAACATATGACTTCCAGTCATGTCAAGGTGTTTAGGAAACTGGTTATTGAAAGTAAAATGCTTTGGAAAATGTGGCTTCACATTAACTTTATGGAACATTATGTAAAACTTGTGGTGCCTTTTGTCTGAGTGAGAGAAACTCGGTGTAACTGAATTTCCAGCGTAAAGCAGAATACGTTTAAAGCAGAAAATGTTTAAAGCAAAGCGCGACACGTCTCTTTCTGTTTATTATTGTTTCTACTTTTCCTTCGTCTCATGTTTCCCACCTTCTTTCAGTCCCCACCTTCTCTTTTAATGTCTTTCTTTGGTCAGAAAAATCCCTAACTTTCTCATCCATTCTTCTGCTTGAACCCCTCCTGAACTAACTGCCCTCCCCTTCAGGAGCAATTCACTTCAGCTTTGTGCACCGGTGCATGTCTAACATAACTCTCAGACATGACTTACCCTCCTCCTGTCCGGCAGTAGGGCAGCTCACACTGTAATTATTCCGCCAATATACTGAGGAAAGGTCACATACCAGCAGTTTCATTTGCGTTATGTGACCCTGCATCCAACGACTACGCTGTCAGTTTAAATGGGACATTGAGGAGAACTGATGAACAGCGTGACTGTGTCGGGCGCTTTACTCATGGCTATAATTTAGAGTAAATTAAAAGACATTACATTACATTGTGTCCCTCTGCAATTAACTCACTTGCACTTTGCATTTAGATACAAAATGATCAATGATTACGACCTCAAAGTTTCTAAAAACACCAAATACGTCCTCAGAAAATGTGCAGAATGTAAAGAATATAATACAAATATGACAGATCTCCAATGAAGTGGTGAAACAAGCAGCTAAGGAGTCAAAGTGAAACCAAATCTTGGCTAATGCAACTGACTCTACGCTGCACATTCATCACTCTCAAGTTCTCCTGCTTTTTATCACGCTAAATTGCTTCTTACATTCTCTAATGTGTTGAACAACTTTAGCTCTTTAAGGGGAAATTTAACCTGAATTTGGGAACATTAGTGTGCATGTGGTGAAGTGTGGGAGTGCCCTCTTTTTGGGCTCCTGCAGCTGCAGAGGAACTCCCCAGTCTTTGCTGAATGCTGCTTTATGTATCCTTAAATAAATTTACTATCCCTATGTGGACAAGCCACTTAACGCTCAGCCGCTCAGCTTGATATATGGATGGATGCTTTCGACTACAGGCTGGGAGAGAGCTGATGCATGGTCGAGTGCATACTGTAAAACACAAGCAGAGTGGACACAGACAGAGAAAAAGTGCTCCACTGTCTGCGTTTGGAGTTCCTGCATGTGTGAATCTTTGCTTATCTGACGTATCAGATTACTCCATGAGTGATTCTTATTTCCACTGCATCTGCAAGTCAACTTCATGTTCCAGGCCATTATGGGAGAGAGACTGTGTTGTCTGCTGCCCTAAAAGGAGAGGGCTGAAGCACTATTTGGCAGTTGTCATGTTGTAACTGAGGCTGAAACCACACAGTGTTCTTCATATGAGAAGATGGGATTCAGAGGGTGCCAGATTAGCTCTGCACTTTCCAGGACTCTCGCAACCCACATTTAATATAAATGTGGGAAGCAAATGGCATTTCAGTTGAACATGTTGCTCCTGTCAGCTGCCTAAGGTCAAATCATCCATCCTCATTCTTGGTCTAAAAATGATGCTCCAGTCTGAAGAGTGACAGACAATTTTCCACCTCGTGAAGTGGTAAAAGGCCTAATATCAACATGTGAAGTCCATTTGAAAAGGTCACCGTCTGACTCATTGAATGTACAAGGCTCATTGACTTTGACGGCACTCTATAGGAGCTGAGTCGATCATTTAAACTGTCGTAAACCTGTCGTCTGTCCCTATGACGCCACCGTGCCAAGATGAACAGACGCACCACAAATAGAAACAAGATGTGTTCCTGGCAGAAAATGACCTTTGTCATTAAAAATCAGTCGAGTTTTCAACTCAATTCCCTTAATGAGCCTCAGAACAAAAACTATAAGCAGCCGCTGCTGAGGGTCAAAGCAGCGACCACTGACTAGCGAGTGACTAACATTTCCTGATGTCCAATTATTCTGAATGTTACTGCTCCCATCAGCCATTTGGAAAACCAGCTGAATTTACAGTATTCTGTTGCATATTCTGAAGAAACCAGCGCTAATAAGTCAGAAGTCTGTAAACAATTACAGCAAATCTATATATATATATATATATATATATATATATATATATATATATATATATATATATATATATATATATATATAAGTGGAACAAACTCAATAAGTCATGCAGCGTAGCCACACAGTATGTTTAAGGTGGGTTTGAACACAGTACATGTGCATTTAGACCTTTTTACTGTACATATGTTCCAACAAGTCATCAAACAGAAGCAACTAACAAGGATATGGGTCTGTGACTTCTAAATCATCTGACACGATCATCACAAAGATTGTTTGTCTGAGCTTTTTTAATCTGGAACTATAATTAAGGCGTGGTCCAGTTAAAAGAGTAGCCCACCTACACAGCAGCTGTCGGACTGTGATCGAGGACTAGTCCACAGTAAACAGAGTCTTATTCACTCAGGGTTTTAATCACAGTGCAACTAGAGCTGCAAAATGCTTTTTACCGACACATACTGTACAACTAGACAATGGTTGCACCATTCTTCGTCGATTCTACCATATCTACACATGCTGTAAGAATCACTGGCTTTTAATATATAACTGACTTTAATGTGTAAAATCAGTGGAGCTCCTCTTGAAAGCAGCAGGACCATGTGTTGATCCAATGACCCATACCTGCTGATGCTGAGCGTGAGCTGCTGACTGCAGGTTTTGATCCTGTTCTGAGCCTCCATGTGTGTCATCTGCTCTGTGCTGTCACCGTTGATCATCAGGATGGTGTCGCCCGGACACAGGTCACCTTGGGCCGCCTTGCTGCCTGGTGTTACCTAAACACGACGTTCACACACACACATACCAGTCCAAGCACACCCAGGAAAAGAAAAGCAAGAGCTGTAATAAGTGGTGTCAAACTGTCAGTGAGAAAGAAAGAGAAGAAAAAGAGCATTGGGAGTGTCAACACAAAGGCCAAATTCAACAAAAGCAACTCTCTTTTGATTTATGTAATATTGCCTTGGGCAGCGCTCTAGGTTTACATTTTCAAAAGCCAGTAACAATGACACAGGGAAGTGAGAGGTCTCGCAGACTTTTAGAGATGGTGAAACATTTGAATACATCCACAGTTTCCTTAGAAAAGCTACAGCGCACATATTCATGATCACATCAGACTAAACCCTCAGTGAATGACCTCAACAACTGTCTCTGTGTAATGTTTGCAAGCATCTGCTCAATATGTTCTAGTTTCTCTCTTTTTTTTAAGTGTGTCACTTGAACTGTGTTGAACATGTGAAACACACGCCTGTTTTCATTTTGAAGATGATCTTTCAGCTGCTGGACAGTGAGCAGGATCCTCTCTGTGATCCTTCACTCCTGAAAAACACTGGTCTGTGGACATTTGAGCCCCACAGGGAGGCGACGGGGGTGTGGGGAAATGAGGAAGGTGGGCGTCCCAATGGATCTGTTTCACCTTCACAGACACACTAAGTAACATATGACAACAATTTTCCATTATTACACACACTCACACAAATGCTCCTGCTATTTCCAGGCCTCCCTCGCTCTGGTCGTATTGTTTTGTTGAACATAAATAAGAAAAAACTACTTATCATCAAACCAAGACGTCCACACTAAAGCGGTTTCCGTCATATGGCAGCAAGCTGCAGAGTAAAACACTCTTTACCAACAATAAAACAAATGCAAACAACTGTCATCATGTCTCTGGTCTTCTCTGCGCGCTCCATGTGCAGTCAGGCATACACATACGTACGACTGCATGTTTCCAACCATTAAACAGGAGGAGATCTTCTACAGATGGATTCAATTGTTACAGTCCCACACATTTTTATATCAGATTGAAAAAGCACAATAGTAATTAATGTGTTTTTCTAACCACATTCAAAACATTTATAGCAGCAGCAGCAATTACTGTTAATTTTGTATAAACAGGGAAGAACTTTTATGTGCTTACTTAAATATGTCATTATCAGGTGATCAGAGGATTGTTTCTAGACTAATAAATTAGTTTTTACTCCATTTACTGTATATGTCATAAAATCTATCGCAATTTCCAAGTGCTTCATCATCGTCACCTGAACTTTTGAACTAAGCAGCTCTCTGTACGGGAACATGTCTGAGAGCTAACACAGGTACTTACATGTATAAACACACACAGACCTGAAGATTTAGGATGATTTTCCTGTTAATGAACCATTTGTGTGTCAAGTGCCAGTGATTCATCTTTGTCCTGTCATCCAAGGTTTTAAGTGGATCACTCTCCCTAAGCTCCTTCATTTCCACACCATGGCGCCCACTTCCTGACCTTAGAACATCTCGTAGTGCCTATTGCTTTGACAGCTCAGCATTGAGATGTGTTGTGTTTGGAACAGTGAAACCTTGTGTTGAAACAAACACTCACCTCACTAATAGATAAGTAAAAGTAATCTAATCCAAGACAAATTAAGAGGGGGGGGTAGCTCGCACGGGAAGCTGCCTCGCTAAGCGGACAGAACATTTTAAGAGCTAAGCCACACAAGTTCACGCTCCATGAAGCGCTAATAGCTGAGTCGTGTGGTTCAAATGTGGAATTCCTAATTTACAGCCTCTGGCCGCCCCCAGTGTCCCTGAGTCAGTTCCGGTAAGCTCCGAGGTCAGCAGCACGGGGGGGGGGAAATGTGCCTAAGTGTGTGTGTGAGCTGAACTCATGTTAGTCACTAAAGAAACCGAAAGATTGAGTTTTTAAATAAGTATGAATATGTTTTTTCAACTTTCTTATTTGTCCAAGCAGCTGTTGACAGACACTAAGTGCAGGTCATGGTTTCACTCATTATTCAGCACTTTAAATGCTTTCGTGTGCATTTGTGTCTGTGTTGTGTCAAAGTGGACTGAAGTCCATTAATTCACACACACAGAGTGAAAACTAACATCTCAGGGTCAATAGTGGTGCATGAATCACACACACACACACACACACACACACACACACACACACACACACACACACACGCAGTGGTATGCCACGTGCCACACTGGCACAATGGCATGACTTCAGGTCGTCACTGGACGCCAAACGTTCCCGTGGTTCAGATATAATCACAATCTGCCATATTTGCACTGACGTGAATCTACACAGCTTTAATGTTTGTACTCAGTGGCCTCCACATGCGGCTTTGAAAGCCTCACCAACATTTGTTTATCCCTGACTTTCTATTTTTGTCTTCTTACTCGCATGAAACCGCTCATAGTAAGAAAAGCTAAATGATCCATGTCCACTTGTGTCACAATTTGGCAGAAATGTGCCGTCATGAACTGTGAAAAGCGGTTTCTAGACCACTGTGGAGGAGCTTAAAAGGCCAAAGTTTTTAATAAAACAATCCAACCATGCTAAAAAAATAGCATTTTAGTATCATATGGTATAAATTCAGTCCCATTTTCACTCAGTAAACATAAAGTCAGTTCCAGCAGAAATGGAGAAAAATGTTACTCTGATGAAATGAGAGTTGAAATTATATAAATAACGGTTAATTTGCAATGTAACTATATAAATATATTTCACTGAAGCTGCTCATCTGACATAATTTGATGTCCTTGGAAGAATCTGTGTGAAATTACTTCTACAGGCCGACGATGAACGGGCTGCAGAGATTGTGCAAGCATCCGTCACGGATTCTAGGCAGCGTTGATGGTGCAGAGAGAATATTCACTGGTAGTTGGGTAATCTAAACAGTCACATAACTTCCATAAGGGTCTGCTGCACAAACAGTGACATAGTTAATTGCTAACAGATAGCGCGGTTAGCAAATGACAGCCTCGTGTCACACGGAGTCATCATGTGGGACGCTGAGGCCTGATGAATGTGTGGGTGTTTTTCTGAGTCTGTTTGAGAGTGAAACAAAGAGAAGCAGAGGATGGTCTCTCTCTTTACATACATATATATATATATATATATATATATATATATATATATATACACACACATATATACACATATAGCTGCAGTGTTTGCATGTAATGAAGCTGCAACACGTTCACGAGTGTGACAGCAGCCAAATGTTTCTGTCACGTCATCGTTGTTTATGTCTGTGTGTATCTGTATCTCTGTATCCTCCTGTTTCATCTACACCAGAATCTAAACCATAAAAGTGAAAGTGCTTTTCATGACCTCTCAAGGATTTTATCTTCCAAGTAGGTATAAAAAGTTTGTAAAGCACATTTTGACCTAGAATGAAAATACTCCCTCCTTGAAATCAGGCTCTGATTATTATAATATTACACCGTTTCTGTAAGTATAATTTAACCGAGTTAGTGCATCTTAAGGTAGAAGTAGAAGGTAGAAGTGGGTTCATTCAGGGGAGTTTTTCTCCATTTAATGTATAGAAATGTGTTAGAAACACATTAGATGCAGTATGATCAACCCAGACAACTACGTAAATGATGACCTTTCAACCTAAATGATCAAATCAACACATCAGTTATGTCTTATAGTTGTTACTGAGCTTTGTGTGTGAAGAACATGAAGGTTTTAAATGTTTTTCCCTTGTCCCAATCCCACGGAGACGCTTTCTGCTGGGTGGGAGCACCAAGCTGCACGCCTCAGCAACACAGAGAATAATTCCTGGCTGCGTGTCAGACGCTTTTGTTTGCTGGTTGGACCTGAGATAGGAACCATGGTTATGACCTTAGTGACACTTTGGAAAGACATTACACAGCCTGGGGTGTGTGGTTATGACTGGTGTGCGATTATAACACTCAAACAAAGAGGCTGAATCTGCCAAGACCAACAAGCAATGCAGCTTATGATTAAATATGTGACACTGGACCTTAATGAGAACATGAGGAAATGGGAGTGTCACTTGAACCTAATTGCACTCAGTAACACATTTGTGTGCGTCTAGAATGACCATAATTTGACTCATTAGTAAGTATAAGTAGTCTCCCTCAATGACAGCTGGGATTGACTCCAGTGCCCACTGCAACTGGAAAAGCGCTTAAGAAAACAGATAGATGGACGGAGCAAGTGTGTCGAAATCCCTTTAAATGTGATTCATAATGAGATAATTAATAATTCTGACAGTCTGGGATCAGCTTCTCCCGAACTGTTTCCCACGTGTCTTTTTCCTCCTGCTCCAACATGTTGTGTATTATCATTTAACAGCATCACTAGAGTCGTGTTGTAGATACTTGGCAGCGAATGCAAAAGCATGTCTGTGGTGAATGAAGCCGACTAAGGTTAAGTACATAACTCAAAATTCACTTCTGTACCTGAAAAACGCTCCAGAGTCAAACGGCAGGATGCTGCATTACTGTCATCTGCACAGTGAGGAAAACATGTTTCTCTGTACAATAAAATTCTTCCATTTCTTTCTACATCGAAAGCCAAAGATAACATCATAAAACAAACAAACGTTTGATTGATTTGGCACATGCTTTATGTCGGATGCCCTTTCCTTGTGCAACCTCATGTGCTTCATGAGACAGTTGACCCTGCAGCAGAAACCGAGTTCATCTAAGAAACTGAAACTGCTAAAATGACAAATGAAAACTTCTTAAGAGATCTCTCACACGTTGTCATGTTTACACCGACTACAGAAAGTCCATACAGCAGATAAACAGGAAACGCTGATCAACAACCCGACGACTCGCGCTGTTCCTGCTACTGTTTCGGTAACTCCACAGTATCACTGACAACAGGAAATTCTTGGAATGCACCATCTGTTATCTTTTGCTCAGTTTGTTGTGGAGATGCAGCTCACAGCATCTATAATTCTAGGCCGGAGAAAAGAGCCACGGCCACGGAGCAGCTGAAAGCTGATTATTATAACCAGCAGTGTCAGAGAAACGACCCATGTGGCTTCTAGTCACATGTCCAGTCTCTGGTATGTGGCACCATGTTGGACAGACGCATGAAGAGAGTAACAGGGTACAGAGGACATTGAGTTCATTTGATGTATGTATAACTAGCAATGCTAGTTAAGAAAACCCGTCTTTGTCTCTGTGATTCCAAAGTCTTTACATAAGAACCATAGAAAGATTCAGCTTTATATGATGTTTAACTCTAACGTGGATCCACTGCCTTCATCACTCACACTGAAATTACTTAATGAAAGAAATTTACAAATTAAACAAAATATGAATCAATGATATGAAATAATCTTAGCGGCAACTTTACAAAACTAAGTATTAAAAATGATCTTTTTTTACTGCTGGTTGCACAAAACAAGTGAAGTTGGGATTTGGGAAAAACACAAAACACACAATGATTAATCAGAAACTGTATCAACATGTGATCTGTGGATGTTAAGGTCTGAAGAATCCAACGATCGTTTCCCATCTTGTATAAACAGGACAGAACACACATCAACATAAAGTTGTCAGAAGGGAAGCTGCACAGTGTTTGGGTCATTATTTACCCAACACTCAGTTGTAAATTCCTGTCCAGTAGAAAAATGGCTGCCAGTTGGCATCCCTGACGAGCGTCCTGCGTCACCTTCTGCCTGAACATCGGTTTCCAAACGTGCTTATAGCACAGCTGCTATATTCAACGCATCCTCTCTAAATGTTTCTGCAGTTACATCAGTGTTTTTATTTCTCTGCCTCTCATTCTCTCTCATGCACACACATTCGTTTAGCACCCTACCGCTGCAGGCACACGCACAGTATCGAAGTCAAGCAGAGGCACCATTACACGGCTGCAGTCCTAATGAGCTGACGGGGGACTAATGGGCTAATTCTGGGACATTATCACTTTAAGCAAAGAAGCAGCTGCTGCCACCAGAACTTGTTCTCTGGCATTAAGTGCAGGTGTTTCATTGCATTGACTACAGAACTGTATCTTGAGGCTTCTGTGATACCAAAATACCCTCCAAAGAGGCTTTTTGGATCCTGTAAGACATAAACTACTGTGTCCTCTCCTCCATGCATGTCTCTGTGTAATGAGTGCATTCAGGAGAAACTCAATGTATCAAACCGTGCTTCAAACACTAAATGCAACCAGCTCTCATGGGGTGAGGTGAGAGGATTCCTTTCATACCATTTCTATTTTACACTCCTGAATTTGATTTTGATCTGCTCACTCACGTAAAACAGAGCTTAATCCAACGGGATAAAATAATTAACACGTTCTGGAAACTAGAAGGTGGACTGATGCTGGGACTCGCAGCCAAAACTTAGTGTATTAATGACATTACATAGTTTTGCTAAATAATCTTGCATCTCAACAGCTGCTTCCTTCTCTAATTGTCAAGCCAAGATTTTAGGAATGAGTCAGAAATCCTTATTAATTCTTTTGCACAACTCAGATTTTTTTTGTTACCTTTTCTACGTATCTGTAAAAACACATGCAGTTCATTTGAGTGATGCCATCATCACTGGCTTACGCAACGTTCACAGGGTGAAAGCCTTCCCCCGTGCATGCCATGGTTTTCATTCTGGCAGTGTTACAAGTATGCAGAGATTAAACTGGTGATAAATTGTCAGATTTTATATTGAAACCACAACTTGCTTGTTGTGCAAATTACTGAAGAATGTAGGCGGTTTACATCACAAAACCTGAGCTGCATTAGGCAATAATCTGAGTTTAAAGTAAGAATCAAATATAATACAGTCAAGCCCACAGTGTAGAGTTCCCCCTTTTTTGGTGCTGGGTTCAGTTCTGCTGGAAATTCGGCTGCATGCACAGAGAGAGACAAATCAAAGCATGAAGCACAGAAAACTAGTCATGCCAAAAGCTGTGGCCAAAACAAGACATGTGTATTAGTAACATGTTTGATTTCTGGATTGGTAAACTCCAAAATTCAGCTGCTTCTCACTGACGTCCACAAAACTGGAGTCATCCTACGATGCATCTCATCACAACTCTTCTTAACAGAGGTAGGTTCAAAAGATTTCAGGTGAACTTCAGGAGTTTCTCTCAAAGTTGTTAATCGCCGCTCATAAATCTAAAAATTACACCTCTAGTTCGAAGTGCTCGGGCTCTATAGTTAAAAGGTCGTGTGGGGCTGGTGATACAGCTGCAGCACAACACCTGGAATCCCTCAGCAGCACCAATGAGCTCTGATGAAAAACAAATGTCAGCACCCCACCGCCTCCAAACCCCCCCTCTGCAAGCCCTGCAGCAGGACCGGTCTGTGTTTACCCTGGCCAGGACAAACTGTTGGCTACTGCCAGATCCACTGCCAGCACACTGACTCCTGACCCACATTCTGAGGGTCAGGAAAGTTCACCAAGGTTTGAGAATACTGCGAGTACTTCAACCAATACCAGTAGTACTAACAACCATTAAAGAACACAACTAATCCGAATGTAAAATCCAGATATAACAACAGTTTTAAAATATCAACCTGCATTTACACATCAACAATGATTTATTATTAAATATTTAATGTATTAAATAAAGAATCGCGGACTGAATCTTTGTATTTGTATTATGATACACTCTTGGTACTGGTGATGTGATGGTCGGCCAAGTTCATCTACCCAGTAAATGCACTGGCGGATTTAGCTGCCAGGAATTAGACGGCACCATCTGTCAGCTTTTAGAGTGGAGCTCCTGTTCAAACGCACAGACAGTAACAGACGTCAGGGACCTGTTATTTCACCGGTCAAAGAGTCTGAGTATGGACAGAAACAGATGGAAGCGTGGTGATCATCACGGTTTCATGAGGAGACATAAGAAAACCTCGACTTCGAGTTCCTCCAGCGGTGCGCACTTTGCGCACGGTTCAATGAATGGACACAGATCGACGCAACAGAAGCAAAGTGAGAACCTACCCTGGAGATGGTTAATGGTGCGCTGAAATCGCGTCCTCCCACCAGCCGAAAACCCCATGGAGAGGGTCCCTTTAGAGTCACGGTCTGAGGCATGTTGGGCATATTGACAGATGACAGACAGACTCAGAGGGGAAACGTCCGTGGTTCCTGGATTTTACGGTTAAAAAGAGGCGACGTGAACTATCCAGAGTCCTCAGCCTAGCTGCTAGGCAACGCTGTCCCGGCTGTGAAAACTTTCCTCCCCTCCTGATTCAAGTTTAAATAACGAAGCCGCCTCTGACGTGGGATGACGGGGTGTCCTGCCCGCCTCCAGCCGGTCTGCGCAGAGTGGGAGGGGACGCGGAGACCGACAGCGCACTGACAGGGCAGATGATGGGGGAGAGAGAAGACTGCAGAAGTCCGTTTAGTTTAACACTAGTGGTGAAACAGTGGGTAAGGTGACATGTTGTACATCCCATCATCAGCTCAGAGAGTCTCCAAAGAGGAAGAGGAGAGTCTCTTACTGTTCATTCAGTCCTGAATCCACTGACTTAATAACTTGTGTATGTGTGAAGCCACAGACTGTATCAGCAGACGTTGAGCACAGTTAGATAAAAGTCTGTGGATTTTACATTTGGTCTTTAAAAAGTGTCCCGAGCCACAGGAACCGCTCTCCAAGGTCATATTTACATGTGCTATAAGGAAAGAGACAGGGTGTGAGAGGCAGTCCAGGTCCCCAGCAGGACTCGAACACCACGTTAGGGTTACGTGGCATGAAGAATAAACATTTAACTAACTTTACCCACTAAATAGAAAGTACGTTTGTAGAGCCGCTCGCTGCTGACGTGACTACAAAGCTCGTGAGGTCAGAGCATCATGTACAACAGTGAAGATGTGCTGTAACCTGATAGAAGAGGCCTCTTCCATTTGTCAGTGGATACACAAATATCCTCTCTGCCCAACTTCTTGATTCCTTCATTTCCCCAGACAATTACAGAGTGAGTCACTGAGCTGGAGCTGGATTCTTCTACTCCAGAGGGAATGATCTCATAGACACTCCAGGGACTCTGTCTTTTAGACAACTGCAGGCATGTGAAGTTCTGTCTGAAGCTCTGACTCAATTTGACTCAGACACTAACCTCTCCCCCATCACGGATCCCAACAGCTCTGAGCCACTAGATCTCAACATCAGGTAACAGCGTCGTGCATCATGAGTGTCGTGTATTAATGTGACAAAGCACCAGAGAAAGTAATAACTGATGCACAGGAGCTGTGATGCAAACGGATTCAACAACAAAACAAACAATAGAGAGAAGATGAGTCAGATGACGTCCAAATTCAGAAACCTGCAAATACTTGCTGACATGAAGTGTCTGACATACAGGTGGAAAATAGACCCGCTCCTATGAAATGATAGAAATCCAATAATCCTGCTGCATCAGGTGTCAGAACGCGGTGCTGACAGACGGCCTCTTACCCAGGATGCACCAGGGGATGACTAACCAACGAACTAGAGAGGACGAGCGCGCCTCAGTCTGTGCCGGAGATTTACAGACATTTCACATATTCATCTTCTTCAAAGCCTGTTTCTAATAAATCTGAGTCAAACTACAGAGAGCTCCCGTCTCTCTGTTCTTTCCCCCCAGAGGGTCATCATTCGACATACCCTCTGCAGCATCCAAGAAATCCTTTTAAATGCCTACAAATCTATTTACTCTGGTTTTAAGTGTGCTACGTAGCTAAGAAGAACCTGAGGGAAGCAGGTAAGACAAGCGGTGTGGTAATCATGAGCTGTCTGCCTCCGTCTGGATCAAGTCTGTCTGTGAGTGATGTCATCCAAGCTGTTGCACAAACATTGCTCCTCTGGCTTCTTCACTGTTCATAAATAGAGTTTAATAGTTATTAATGTCTTGAGACAAGACCCAGTAATATCCAGAAATGTTTTTAACATATTTTCAACAAGAATCCAAGACAGGAACATGTTTTTAATAGAATACCATGAGGTTTTTACTGTTTCGTATTGTTAAAACAGTCCATTAAAACACTCTCTCAGAGGACCATCTGTCGCTGACCATAAAGAAACCACCAGCTACCATGTAATCAATATCTTCCTAACCCTGCTTTCTATCTCAGATACTGTATAGCTTTATGTCGACTGCATTGAAACTGCTAATTATTTGTTACGACCCCGGCTGGAGACAATGGGGCCACTTACAGTGCTGAGCCTGGAGCATCGCACGGGGAAGTAAATAGTTGTAGGGAATCATGACGTGACGGTTTCAATAATGCTGGGTCAGAAATGAAAAACAGATTATTTCATTGCATAAGATCCCAACACACACCTAACGGGCTCTCAGAAGAAAGACTTACACACTCACCACTGACTATTTGACGTGATTATAAATAATTGATAGAGAAGAACGTTTGATACCAGAGGAAATAGTTTATCTGAGGAGTGTGTGTGTGTGTGTGTGTGTGTGTGTGTGTGTGTGTGTGTGTGTGTGTGTGTGTGTGTGTGTGTGTGTGTGTGTGTGTGTGTGTGTGTGTTCACTTTCTCCATATTTACTGAATCAAAGCGTCAGTTCCTAAATGTTCCAGGTAAGCTGCCAAATGGTGATCAGTCGAATGTTTTCACTGTAGAACTATAAAGTCCTGTGGCTGAAACCTTTTTCTTCTAATAAATGTCAGAATGGAAACACTGAAATTTATTCATTTCACATATCAGTCATTTTCACATCAAAGTCGTCGCTGCATAACGATTGTGGTTCCAGTTTGCCAAGCTGTTGAGAAAACTGTTAAAAGAGAAACTATCATCCTCTGCACTGTTATCCATCATCAGACTTGTTATTGAATGGCTGTTTCCTGGCCACACACACAGATACACATGCACACTGACCAGATGTTGGCAATGAATATTTAATGTGTTGCTGCTGCAGCGCTGGGATGAAAAACATGTCTCCAAGTGCAGTTCATTAATATGAAATATAATTACATGAGTATGATATATTCATTCACTGTTGCTGGACGTGGCTGAAAGAAAGAAAGACTGGGTGAGTCGTTAGACCAGCCGTTCATCAGTCGACCCCTGTTATCACTGTGGGGAAAAGCTTCAGTCCTGTTTATCAAGGATAACTCTGAATCCAATTCACACTCATGGCTTATTTAGAATCTCAATCCCAACTTTATGGAAAACAGTGGATACGTTTTGAATTACACATTTCTCCTAAACATTTTCCATTTATGTGCTTTTTATAAAGAAGTAGACATGTGGGGTATTTACATATGTCTAGAACATGCTGTTACGTGGTGTTTTATCTATAAAGTGTGTTTAGCATGTAGGAAACGAACATGACACACGAGACTGATTTACAATGAGGGACTATGCTTCAGTTCACTGTGAAATAAATACAGACTCCAAAACAGAAACAGAAAGAAACCGACAGCAGAGTTAGGGTCTAGACTATGATCTGGAGGTTTAATGTTCAGTGCAGCTTACTGAGCCGTGACCCAAATGTCATCTACCTCTTTGTCTTATCAATAACCTGTGGCCACACACCTCTTAAAGCATCTTAAATTCAACTCATTTCATTCAATTTGATTTTCTCTGCAGCGAAGCAGTGACTTCTGTGCTGTCTCACATGTTTCCCTCCCTCTTTTTCTAATTCCTTCTCACACACACAGCATCTAATTAAACTCACCAGGATGATTCATCAAATCATTTCCACCAAACCATCCGCCGAAACCTAAACGAGCTATAGATAACTCCTCTTCAGTGTCACAAACAGAAACCCTAATTGATACCAAGCCTGCTTATTACACCAGCATGAGCCAATCTGATGCTGTGACTGAGGTTTGAAACCAGCACTCAGGCAACGCTGCACTTTCTTGTAAACAATCCACGTAAAATCAATCAGTGGACAAGCTCACATCAACAAGATGTGGTCACTATTTAGATTAAAATAAATGTCCGAGGGCTCATCAAACAACAGCATGTTGGGACTGAACGATGTCATTTTAGCTTCAAATTGGACAAAATTTACCAGAAACTGCTCAAACCACAACAATTAAGTCACAATTACACTTAATGGTTGCGAAGAGTCCAGGTTTGCATGAGAACATTAGAGTTCTCTGGTTGGACTTCCAATCACAGGCATGTGTTTTTGTACAAGAGATATTTTGGATTTCAACTAATCCCAAAGGGAAAAACACTCTTTTTTGGGGTTTTGTTGACAGTTTGACAGCGAGAGATGCAGACGGTTATGTGGCCCCTAGTTCAGTTTAGTCTTTTTTAACCGAAGCTGCTCTCTGAGCTGCAGCACATCAACTCTCACTAACGATCATCACACTTCAACTGTTTGGGTTCATCCTGTTTGCTTTTTTAGTTGAGTAGCTGAATTAATGAGAAGACTTGACCCATAAATGTTCACCTGCACCTCATGTTTCTGCAGCCAACTGTAGCTTATATCAGACTGAACAAAGCTTGACCTCAGTGGTGCTGACACAGCGTTGAGGTAACGCGCCGATGAGGCGGTTATGATTTTTGTTATCTGCCCTGTTGTTGGACAACTGATCACAGCTGTGGTTGCATGCAGATGATGCTGCCTCAGGAGCAAAAGATGTGAGAGGACTGATATGAACGGGCCTTACAAAATAAAGAAGATTAAATTAATGCCAGGAAATGAACTCCTGCTGATGGAGATAAAGAGAACTGAAACAAAGGGAAGTCATACTCGAGGCTCTGAGTTTGGTTTGGAAACCTCAGATGTCGATTGAATTTAATCAATGCTAGATGCCCCCCACACAGATACGCTGTAACAATCCATTCTTTGTCCTGTGCTGGATGTTTCCGAGCTGGGAAAGACACACAAATGTTGTTTACACATGCCAGCTGCTGACATGTGAGTTCAGCACATTCACTGCTTTGTTTGTATTTACGGTTGATTTACAAGAAGACCTCCGCTGCCTCTGTGACTACCTGTCTGTCTCACGCTTCCTAATAAACACACACTGTAGGATTTAAATATACCACACGGGGAACACGATTCCAATATTTTAAACAATTTACAGCAAAAACACAAATAACTGTAATGAAAACAACGGCCCAGCTGTGTGATAAACATGTCATCACCGCATTACGACGCCTTGTATGTTTTGTTGCATGGATTTTAATAGAAAGTTTGTACGTTAGTGAAGCCAAACATATTAATTTTCTTCACAAGCCACAGGTTTAAACCAAACCAGAGAAGCGGGCTACTTACTGGAAATCACATCCTTGGTTGTTTTGAATAGCACATATGGAAAGTATCACAGTGCATTTGTTCAGTACTTAAGTACAGTTCTGAAGTACCTGTACTAGAGGATGCATTACAGGGACCTGGAGTCTAAAAGGTTAGTTTCCTCTGTACTGGACCCTCTCTTTGCATTGAAAGTCCTGCTGGTGCTCCTGACTTGGTCACAGGCCTCATATTGTCGTTGAGAGCTCCTTTGATCCAGTACTTCAGCATCAGTCCACACCTACAATCAGTGACTAATCTGAATCACCGTATGCACCCCCCTTCATCTGCAGAGGAGTGAAGGCCGAAGTGTTCCTTTACTTAAAGGATCAGGATACTACTCCACCGGCTGCATACTGCAGTAGTCTCAGTACATGAGCTTTTCTTTTACAGTAGCTGCGTGTTCACAATCCCTGGTAGTAAATTCATCTTAAGGGATTTAACAAGCTTAGTGCTCCTCGAGCCCTCTGTCTCTTCATTGTGGTTGGTAATTGGAAACCTCTTTGTTGGTTGTGGGAATGTTAAAGCTCACGCTGCATACTTGTACTGCAGTACTGCGGATCCTCGCTCGCCTGTAAAGCTGCTGGTAACACAGAGACTGAACACTGTGCAGAAAATAAACCTTACAAAGGGAGTTTGGTTTGTTTCTTCTGTGACAAACTCTGCAATAAAAGTTCTTTGAACAGTTCTAACAGTGTTTCAGTTTACGTCGCTTCAAAGGAGAAGCACAAACCGCCCGACTCTACGTTCGAGTCTGAGGCCTTACAAGAGGAACAGGTGTTATGAAGCAAAGCTAAAGGATTACACACATCAGAACCCGGAGGGAAAGTCCCCGATCTGTGAGTCCATCAGTTGTTTTCAGACAGACACACAAGGCAACAATGAATTTCCTATTAAAAGAAGATTGGAAGCATTAATTAATTTTGTTTTTGAGAAAGAAAATTACTTTATGTTCTTTTACTGCTTGTCCTGTTTAGGGTCACGGAGAAGTTGCAACTGATCCTCAATGTCCTTGATTAAGAGGTGGTGTTCACACACCAATTAACCTGTTAGCATGTGTTAAGGTTGGAGGAGGAGTCAGAGTGCTCAGATGATACCTACACATGCAAACTCGTCCTGCTGTGAGGCCACAGTGCAGCGTGTTGTGGTCATATATCTGTTTTTGATGTGATTGTCTTGGGAATTTGTTGTTGAGCTGCTTTGAACTATGAGTAGTTCCAGTCACCAAGTGGACGAGCTTTGAGCCAGCGTTGGACGTCTGGCATCTCATTCATCAAGATGTGATGAATAAGAGTCCAGCTTCCTGAGACCTGAGCAAAATCTGGCATCAATTAAAGTAATTCTCATCCAGCTTCTGCTTTAATTCACATTTCACCATCCAGTTTTCTGTTTTTGATCTTAGATGCTGCTGGGAAAGTCTGATTTCAACATTTTGACACCGGTGAAGCTCAAACCACCTGTGAACATCCACAACACACGACACAATGTCTCGGCATCGAGGGTTTTGTTGGACAAATAAGTCCTCAACTGGATGGCAGCTAAAAAATAGCAGACAAAACAACAAGACCATGAAGAAGGATGTGAGATTTTCCCACATCTGCAGGTGAAGACTGGTGTCCACTGCCTGTGTTGCTTTTCCCCTCGGGTGTCCACCAACAGCAGTGACCAGTTAGTGAACGCAGCTCTGAAGCTTTGAAGTGAGGATGGTTTGGTCCTGTCAGGAGGGTTTTTATGGTTTAAAGAACAACACATGGTTTTCGTATCAGTCCGTAGTGAGACCCCAACAATTTAAACACACACTGTCTTTTACTGTAAATTCTCTTGATGACAACGCTGCTCGGACTGGATTTAAAAGCTCGAATAAAGTGTAACATGTGGTTTGAGACGGTCTGTAACTGAACTCTAATTTAACCTTTTTAGGGGCCGTAGTGGAAACCCGGCTAAACTACGAGCATTTCCCACAAGACCCTTAAATAATTCAGATTTTAACGGACAGTGTGTGCAGTCACCAGTAAGTGTAACTTGGGGAAATGTCCGTGTTCCTCTCGGAGGAGTGCTGGAACATGGGATGAATTACAGCTACTGGTCAGCAGCTGTTTAACACCCCCAGCACCGCACACACACACACACACACACACACACACATAGGAGACAACACACACCAGCAGGCCAATTAAAATCACGGAGGGAGTCCTTGTTTAGATAAAGCATAATGTCAGAGTTGAAGATGTTTCGGCTTCTTCTAAAAAACTTCCCACTGAAGAAAGAAGTCGTGAAGTTGAACCTGAGACAAATATCTTTGCATAAACAGTTTATTTGTACTTGTTTCTGTTCCCTATTCCTCCCCTTAGTTTATCCCTTCATCAGTTTCTAAATGCACAAGAATTCAAAACAGTACTTTGCAAGAAAGAAACAAAAAGACATTACTGAACAGTGCACAGACTCACACACTACCACCACAGACCTCTACAGCCCCCGACTTACACACTGTCAGGAAATGACCCAGTGTCTGGCTTTTGTTTCCTTTCATTTCCTAAAAGCCGGTTTACCTGCCTTTCTCTCCATTATTGCATCAAAAACATCATCTGAACTAAACCAGGCTGGAGCTCAGACAGTTCAACCCAGTCGAACGCACGTCGATGTGGAAGCGTCGCCTCAGCTGGGAAAGAAATCTGCTTTTACTTAAACCTTTGCAGGACTGACAAGTGATTTGTGCCTGGCACAGTTTGACTGAGTAATTATAAATGAAATGAAATTAGACATGTGCGGTGATTTACTGCTTTCATATCTGGTGTTCGGTGTCATCTTGTCATCACTAGATGATTCTGACCACATATAAAACTCTCGTCTGGTGCAGTTTTACCTGAAAACGTCTGTTGAATAGAAAAAAACAACTAGAGTTTTTCTTACATAAATGCTCCTGGGTTTTTGGAATCAATCCATTTAAAGCTGCAATTAGTGTGTGATGAGTTGTTTCAGCATGTGTGTGTGTGGCTGAAGATTTCTGAGACGTCCCTGAAGAGGAGGAACCTGTTTACAGCCTCGTTGCAGCTTCACAGACTTCAGTGGCTTTAGAGCAGTGAGAGAGATTAACCTCCTTTGCATAATGACTTCCAGACTATCGCGTGTTGCTTTCTTTTGAGGAGTCCAGCTCTGAGTTAATCCTGCAGTGAAACAAGCTTTTTATAGACAGGATTTGAGGTCTGACTGATTTATATCTCAGACAAAAGTAAGACATTAAGGCAACTATCAACAGTGAAGACACGGCATCTACACTAGTTCCAAAACACATCATTCAAATGCGGTGGTGTAGATATTTGGACCCTAATTGAGGCTGTTAATATTTAAAATCCACGAGTCTGCAGGATTTAGGAGTCAGCAGTTTGTCAGTCATGAGCTAAAATGGGTCAGCTGAGTGTGGGTTTGTTGTGAATCCACACCTGCTGAGACGAACAGTGTGTTTTATTCCACATTTCATCCCAGTAGAGATGAAATTTCTCATATTTAGGTCAGATGAATTGAATTCAAGTGTATTTCCAAAACACAGCGTCACACACACAACAGGGACAGAAATAGACATTTAAAAAGCTGACGTGCAGCAGCAGGACCACTGTGGACCGTCTACAGTCACTAACCAGGCTCCTACTACCACAAAGAACAGATTCAGCTACAGGTGCGCTGATGTTTGCCATTTGGACCGGTTTGTTTGCTACTTTAGATGGTTCTGCTGATGTCAGTGAGATCATGTCTGGTCTGGATACACTCTGAATCTAAGCCAGGAAATAGAAAAACACCGAACCACAGATAGACATGATGTGTTCTTCTTGTTTTGAAACATCCAGATCTACAAAATCAGATAAATAGAAAAAAATCACTCACAATCGGAGTGACTCTACGTCGTCATATCTGATTGGCTCGGATCAAAGTTTAGTCTTTTGCTTTCTCTTTCTGTCTGTGTCATTCTCCCAGGAATAATCCTCACTTCCTTTAACAGGCTGTGGTTTTTCGATGCGTGTGTTTTTTGGCCTGAAGTGACCAGCGGTGATTCAGGATGAAATGGGAAGAGAACCTGGAGGCCTGCTCTGTCTCTCCTTCTCTCCGTTTGAACGGTTGCCATCCTCCCTGAGCTCCTTGATTGCTCCAGCACATGTCGGGGGGAGTGTATTTTTCTATGCCTCCCTGTGCTGTTACCAGTCAACCACCGTTTCCAAATGAGAACAAAGTGCTGTGGATGTCAATGCAACTTGACAACCAGCAGCAGCAGCAGCAGCGCTGCAAACCAAAGGTCACACAAAATCGTATTTTTCTAGAATTTGTGGCTCAATATTTTCATAATGAGGATGATTTGGCTCATAATTACAAAATTATGGATCATCCAAAGAAAATATGGACAGTGTGAGTAAACCAAGATTTACTATTAAATCTAAAAAGAAAATAAAAAACCAAAAAGGAACCATTCATCGCTTACTGCCTGCAGAAAGGACTCCTCCAGCCACAGCGTCTGCTAATCTGCCTTTCTCATTTACATCTTTTATTACTGTGGGAACTACTGTAACAGTAGACAGGAGGGAGGCTTGCAGTCCTTGTGCGGTACGACGTTCACAACCAGGGTCCTGTTTTTAGAAAGTCTTGTACTTGTTTGGGTTATAAACCAATTGGAGACCAGTTCTTCGAGGGGGTTGCTCTGGTTTCTGTGTCACCACATCACAGAAGATGATGTGTAGATAGAGGTGACCTCTTCACTGATCCTGGACGGCGTACTTCAGGTTAAATCACAGATGTCGGAGATAACGGAGCGTCAGAAGAGTCAAACCTCACCCTCACATCCTTCTCTCTGTATTTGGGCTGTGGCCTGTTTGAGCCTCCTGTTCTTTCACTGGTAGGAGCTGAGTCAATATTGGTCAAGTCGTAACTCACTGATGTGTTCAATGGTTAGATAATAACTCAGTGATGGCAAGCTTTGGACAAACGAGGCGTGTGCGAACAGATTCACTTCCACACGGTCACTCACAAACAGACGTGCACTCACATGTTTGTGCACATAATGAAAGAGACGAGAGGCTGAAGAATCAAACAAGGAGGACGAGAAAATCTCAATCAAAGAAGCTTAAATAAAGTAACAGATGTTAAGCAGAGATGGCAGATTTTTATTATTACTGACTTTTCCAGGTTGTATTCCTCTATCTCAGATGTTTTCAGGTCATTCAGTGTCTTTACTTCCCAAGTTAAACTTAGATTTTTTTATTAATCCAATGCTCAACATTTCTCAGCTTGTGTTGTTTTGTTTAAAGAAATATAGATGTTAGATGAGCTGCTGCCTGTAGCTGTGAACATCAGTCTGAGCGGTTGTTGTCTGTGTTTGTCACACGTCTGAAGGACTGTCCTGGGTGTAACTCTCACTGAGATGAGCCTCGTGTAACCCTGAACATGATAAGTGGGAACAGAAAATGGATGAATTCACATAGTGTCAGCGAAGTTGCCAGTAACGCACTAAACAAGCTGACTTAGCAAAAGCATTCCTGTGATTTCCAAAGGTGTCTGGTGTCAAACGCCACTCATTTGGAACTCCACGTTCCCTAAAACAAGAGGGAAGGATTAGTTGCAAATAGTATTTGAGATCAATGTGGTGCGAACAACACTTTGTCTCTTCTGTCCTGAGGGGGCTCATTTGGTCCGTGCTGACAGACAGCTCGTGTAACCCAATCTTCAAGTACTGCTGCCAGACCTGAGTCATTACTTGGCACACAGAAACACACCCACCCACACACGGAGAGCTCAACAAAATGTGCCATATGTGCTCCGGAAAAATGTTAATTCTTTATTTGAATCCATTGTTTGAATTAAAGGATGAAACAAAAAGCTGCATCTCCGCCCATAAACAGAGGAAACACACACGTGGGAGAGTGCACGACCCTTCTTTTGTGTCTTTTAATGTCTTCTTTCTGCTTCACTACCTGGTTGTAGTCACCAGACAGACAGACGCACAGTGAGCTGTTTTCTCTGTGTCTTACTGTGTTGTTTAAACTCCCACCAGGGTGAAATAAATAGCACGAAGGCCGGAGTCACTGTCAACCCTCTGATTTCAGCTGACAAGGTTTGATTAAAGTGAGCGAAACCCAAAACTTTCTCTGTGTGTGTTCACTTTCAATCACTCGGGCTCACACACACAGGAGGTCAGATAGTGCAGCAGACAAAACAACTCACACACTCCAGTACTGCTGTACCATCTCCGTCATGTGTGTCCTCTTTAAGTGTTGTCTGCAGAACTAGTGGTCGTCTTCGACCTCGTGCACGACTCACCAGCGTGAACCTTCACGTGTGGAAGCGCTCGCAAACATCTGGAAAACCTTAAACTCAAATGAAGGAATTGAACAGTGGAAGTAGATGTTTGATTTTCTGTCTTTCTGTTTCTCCAAAACATGATGCTACTGGTTCAAGAAGTGGTCAGAAAACAGATTTCCTGCACTGACATCACGTCAAAGACGAACACGCTGCTCCACCGTGTCCTACTGTTGTTTACTGCTCTCTGACTGGTTTCTGTGTGACATGCCTGGCATTCAGTTTACTACGTGTAATGACTAAATCACAGTGTCACAGCCTTGTGAACAGGTGTGAAAACTACCTGCTGGTTGTTGTGTAGTTGTTGAACCTTGACATCATGGCAAGTGGAATACTTCAGTGTTTAGCTAAGAGCAGAGCCGCCCCTTTGTGTCAACAGGATCAGATTTATGACAGGATTTATTATTCTGTATTGTTGTGGCCTTTGTGGGAACGATATGCTACAAACAAACAGAAACAGGCTGTTTCATCTGTGTCTCATTGGCAAATGCAACAGAAACAGTGATGACTTCACTGCACTTTAAATCACTGCAGTGAGCAAACAGTGACACCTGTGGACCGAACTGTAAATTAAACCTTAACAAAGGAGTTTTATTCTGTGTTTCTCCAGCGTTTTAGAGTTTCTTCCTAGGACGAACCACTGTTCGGTGCTTGTTTGAGGATGTGCTCGGACACGGTGCTGGTGAACAGACGGGGTGTTTGAATTCTTTTTATATGTTATGTTGTTTTTTACCTTCCTGATTCATCTTCATCGTTTGTTTTACAGATGTGTTGCACAGATAATTAAATGTTCTGTTGCTGCAAACGAAACCTTTGGGTTTGAGTTGCAAACATATTGTGAAGTCGAGAATCAGTTTTTCTGTTGATCACTGCTGACACTCAGTGGACACTAGTGAATGGTGCAGCTGCAGTGTTTTGTCGCTGGTCTTCTATGTGTTGTTCAGTGCAGTCTGGATTCTGTTTTCCTATAATATATATTAATAACTGACGTGATCTGACAGAACTATCCTGCTACGTTCATGTTTATACTATAACATTAATACATCGGACCACACGGATTCACTTTGTCCTTGATTAAAACATGTTTCTGTGTGTGATGTGAGCATTAAAGGCCAGTATTAGTAGTAGTAGTAGTAGTAGTAGTAGTAGTAGTACTTGTACGATGTGTAAAATCAACACACACACACACACACACACACACACACACACACACACACACACACACACACACACACACACACACGTTAGGCTTAATATTAAAATCACAAAGGCCTTTTATTAGAAACCAATTCAGTTAAACTGTTTTTACTCCACTAAAGTTGCTGTATTCACACTGAGGCTGATGTAAGTGTGTACTGCAATCACAAGGAGGGTTTCATCAGATGAACCACAGCTGGAGCACATCTGATGTGTCCCCATAACACTAATTCTGTTTGCAGGGTTTTTATAATGATATAGTAGAAAAGTAAAAATCCCTTTTCTAAAACTGGTCACACTCTCACAAAACACAGAGACATCAGAGACACGCACAGAAAGTCATTTTAGTCCAGATGTGTTCAATCCATCCAGAGAACAAGTCCTGGAAACTCACATCCAACTATAAACGTGACTAACTGCATGAACTGCGTTACCGTAAATGCTCGAATAGATCGAGCTGTGGACTGAGGCTCGTTCTGCATCATGCAGCTCCACAGTGGGTGGATTAGTTTTATATTAGGTAGAAGTAGAAATAGAGCAGTGTGAAAATATCCAGTATGAGCAACAGTAGTCAAGTAAAAGTACTATTTCTAAGTACTTAGTATTATCAACAAAATATTCAGTAATGAAAAATGTGTTTCTTATCATTAATGATGCTTTAAAGTGTAGGACGTCTTAGTAAATGGAGCTGGAACTAATTTTATCTACTTTATAAACTTTATTGTCTTGTATTATGTTTGAATGTGCAGGATTAAATAACTGTGGAGTCAACTGTTATATGGATATATAAATATTAATGTAAGTTAAAGCAGCTTAGGGTCAAATTAAAAGTCTGAGTTATTTCCATTAACGGACTGAAGCTTCCTCTGTGTCTGTGTCTTAGACCTGGTTACGATGAAATTACGTTTTACGAGGTGACGTGAAAGCAACACAAGAAATCCCTGCCAGGAATGCGTCTGTGCGTCTACTACGAGTATTACGGTCAGCCCTCCGGTGGGTTCGGTACGTGGCAGCGACTAAAACCTAAAACCCGTCTGTGTTCGACGGCACCGGGCTGTGGAAGCGTGAGCTGACTGTTGGTACCGAGGTAAGAAATGTTCGATCTCGTCCACTGATCCACAAAAACCTTCTTCACAGCAGTGAAGCGGCTGAATCGCGGCGCTCTGCTTGTTTCCGAACATGCTGGGATGGTTGTCAGGATCTGGCTCCAGCACCTTGTGTTCTCGGAGTGTCCGAGCGGTACCGGACCCCGGCGATCTGCGGTACCGACGAGCTGGATCGTGTCCGCGGCCACTTGTGTCTTTGTGTCGGTCCGTGCGCTGCGTAACGAGACGCGCAGCAGCTCCAGTGCTTCACACGACTCGACGCAAAGTTTTTGAAACTTTGTTGTTGCTGAACGAATCGGAACATGTTCCTGACAGAACACGGGTCACATCAGCACCAGTACCACAAACACGCTGCACAGCGTGGACATGGAGGAACCTGTGGAGCAGCACGGACATGTCTCCGGCTGCAGGACGCACGAAGTGTTGGAGATTTCTAGAAACAACTGTCTGAGGCTGACGTCACCAGGACGGCCACGGTCCAGATGATGAAGAGGGAGATGAGGATGATGAGGATGATGGTTGGAGAAGCCTCGTTTAGTCTAAGTCGTACACAAACCATCATCCTGCTCAGATGTTAGGAACATTTAATGATCTCTAACTGTGGGAATCCACTAGAAAACCTGGGACCGTCACGTGTTCTGTGGTGGAAAATGACTTCAGTTAATAATCAGTTATCAGAAATCATCATATTAATAAAGTGACTTATCGTTGCAGCTTCCACGGTTTGATTCCCTGATCTTCTTGTTGGCTGCATGTTTGTCCACCCTCCGTAAATAAAGTCCCTGAATAGAGTTGATTCATGTTCAGTGATTTCTAAAGAACACAGTGTTTCAACAGCAGGTGGCGGCGACTGCATGTTTGTAATGTAGTTTGTGTAAATACTACAACAAATCTCTGCTTCATCGATATTATTATTATTGACATTAGTCTAAATGTCTGCGTGGTTTATATTTAGTGCCTTGTTTAGTCTTTTTGTGTGTGTGTGTGTGCTTTGCTGCCGACTCTTCTTTCAGGCAGAAATGAACCTTTTATTTCTGTTACCACTCTCTCTGCCCTGTGAAGACGTCGTCCCTCAATGATCTGACTTGTAGAAGTTATTTTTAGCAGTGACGTGGCTGCAGATGTTTCTCAGCTCTAATTGCATCTGAAACATAACTGGCTCAGTGTCGATCATATATGATCTGCAGAAACTTTCCTGCACTCATGCTCCATCCTTCCTTCCTAATATTGTCTGTTTTTTATAGTGCAGGCTGGACTGTGTAGGAAACGCTCGTGTGTTCTGAGGACAGGGAGAGTCTGAAATGAGTTGTGAAACTGATGTTCTTTAGTGATCACTCATGCTTAGTGGAAATGAAAGTCAAAGCCAATATGTGAGCATGTTGTCTTTGCCTGAACTGTGAGTGAACCTTCACTGTGCTGAGTTGTAGTTGCAACAGATTCGTGTGAGGACGACGTGTTGTTCTGCCTGCGGTCTAAAATTAAACCTATGGAGCAACAGCAGTGTTGGTGTGAAGTGTTAAATCTGTGGTTGGTTTACAATCTAACATGCATGTACAGTATCACTCTGTGTCTATGATGGTATGTGGGGGGAGTCCACATGAGTGCTGTTCACTGATAAACATGAGTCTTTTCACCATTTACCGTCCTCAGGGTGTGTGAGAAGTTGGCAGTCAGCTCAGTTGCAGACAACTTCAGTTTTCTGGCGTGTTGCAGATGGCTGCTTTCTCACTGCTGTAGTTTTATCAGAATACTGGAATGAGAGGAGCTGTGAGCTGCTGTGATGCCTCTGTGAGCACAGAAAACATGAGCACTGGTTTGGAAGTCGGGCTTCATCAGCTCTGTTGGTGAAGTGGTTCCATATTTTGCTGTTGGACCCAGATTTAGCTCCCACACTGCTGCATGTTCTGTGTTAATTCCAGTGAAATTCACAGTGAAGTCTGCAGATCTGACTTTTTTCATGCGTCAGCCTCTTCTCTTAATGATCCAACCCCCTGCACAAATAGATATGACACTGAAAGACAAGATTAGACTCTGGAAGTCTTTTAATGAACCTTAAAATAGGTCGTTTGGAGCCGGGTTGCTTCAGTGTTGACAACTTTTCAGTCTCTTCACTACTTTTTAAACCGTCTTCTTTTCCTCAAAAGTGGAAACGAGATACTTGGACAAGGTACTTTCATAACTTCCCCAGTTGGCACCTCTGTGACCGAACACATCTGTTTGTCGGAGCTGCCAGGTGGACGACTTGTTAAGTTACGTCCCTGAAAACAGAAGAACAGGACAAATACAGATGTTGGATGTTTCCCTCAGTTAAATTTAGCTCTTCGCAAACCCCTGGCTGGTTCTTGCTCTTGGATTCTAACTGCTTTAGCAGCTTTAGAGTGTTTCCTCAGTTCCTGATCTCTCTACTGGAAACACGTCAGTGTGAAAAATGATGAGTCAGGAAAAATCCCTGGTTGTTGTCTTGTGCAAGTCAGGAAGATGTTTTGATTCAGTCAGTTCACTTGATTCAGATTTAAGATTGACCTTTATTCATTTGAGCAGAGGGTTCAGGTGTCCTGCTGTGTCCTCTCCTCACTGTTATTTCCTATATTTGCCCGAGATGCCAAACAAAGGTCACAAAGTCAGGGAGTAAACGTAACAGGCCCCTCTCCAGGAATGTGATACTGGTGTCACAGCCTGCAGCTACAGGCAAGACTGTGTTTAGGCTGAGCGATCACAAGGCTGTAAATTACAAGGAGAACTTTCTAGTATAGTTTAGACTAAGATAATAGTTCTCTGTAGGCACCACACTGGAAGCTTAATTAGTACATTTCCCTGAGAAAAAGACAGAATAAAAGTTTAGATGTTCTTGTTACACTGAGAATACAGAATGACAAATGTAGTTGAAGGCTGACAAGATTTTAAGTTTAATGATGAGAAGGTTCTAATGATGCACATCACAGTCGACAAAGCTTTGGTGCTGTCGTGGTCGGGTTCAGCCGATGCACCACGAGCATCCAAACCGACTCACCACAAAGATGATGCATTCGTCCAGTCGTTAAGTTAGCCGGAGGAAATGGATTCAGAATAAATCAGTTATCCATAATTGTGAAATACAGCATGTCATTCCTCTCCTGCTGGCGTCTTCCAACATGTTAGAGCAGCCCCTGTGAGATTTGATCCAGTCACACTGTGAAACGTTTGATTATACACAGTCAACGGAGAAAATTCCAGCAAAATAACTAGGATTGCTAAAACCGAGTTGTAAGAAATATGGATGATAAAAAAAATCCAGAAAACAACAGCTTCACTTTTACCAAACCCTGTTTTAGTAAACGACTTGCAGGAGTGAATCACACGGGAACGTTGAATTAGAATCCACAGTGACCATTTCACAGCTGCTCACTAACGATACCTGCTGGTGTTTAACACCATACTGTGTGTTTGCCTCCATAAAATGAACTGTTTGTCCCAAATAAACCAAATCCTGCCTTCCACCATGTTTGTTTTTCAGATGAATTTACTAAGAATCCACTGAACATCTGTCACTGGCAGACAGATGTGCTGTTGTTCCCTTGGTGTAGAGCAGGTTCCAAGTTATTACCACACTAACAATTAAAGTTTCACTGTTTTAGCTCCACTGTGTCACTGAGCCTCTCATTATATAGCAGTGCAGGAGTGTGGATGTGTGGATGTGAATGTACAGGATGTGCACACAGGCAACAGCAGCGAGCAGTCGTTACTGAGAGGTGATGTGATTAAAGCAGAATTAGACACAGTGCAGGAGGAGAACGTAGGGCAGCGTCCCTCTGCACCTACAGTCACCCGATCATGAAGCTGGTCCGGGAACAGCGAGTTCCTGACCTGTGATATCATCGTTAAGTTCTGCTTTTTCAGCTTCAGCCGTGTCGTTGCTTCTGCAGTAGTTGGAAGTTTATGCAGCTCGTGTTCCTTCCCCAGTTATTTCTCATGTGATGAATGTTTTATCAAATCATAATAAACCCCGAACAATGAGCTGGACACAGTAGTTTGAACAGAGTGCACTGTATGAGGATATAATCTGTTGTTCTACAAACCGTGTTCACATTTTGAAGCCTGTGTGCCTCTCAGTGGGCTGGTGACTCATTTTTAAGAAACATCCTGGAAACTATGAGTGCCGTTCAACCATCAGCTAATTTAGTGCAGAGCGACTGCATCGCTGCGTAAACTGTGGACTAGAGCTAATGCAAACTGCATGTTAGTTTCTATGTGTGGTTTAAGAATAAATAGGATAATTGAATGATTGGAATAGTGTTTGTCTTTGCAGGTTATTAAAGCAGACACAATGAGAAAGTGCCTTTTATCCTTTGCCTCCTGGGCTCTGCTCTTCTGCTGCTGCAGCTGGATCACACAGGCCGAGGTCTTCACCTCTATAGGTAAGAAGAAAGATCTTTTCATATACAAATAGCTTTAAATGGAGGAGGTGGACAGAAATGTGAGTGTATTTAGATGTTCCCTGAATAACCTTTAAGTTAAGTATTTGTAGTATTTTTTTATTTGCAGTAGTCATAGTAGTAAAAAAAAAACAACACCCTCCACACCCACTAAAACCCGTTTCTTTTGCTCCTTTAATGTGATATGAGTGAGAGTGATTACAGACTCACACAGACTACTAAAGTATACAGTGTGCATCCCATCAATCAAACAGTCACTTAGATCACACTGATATATGGCGGTTGGTCACTCATGAAAGTGTTTCTTCTTCCCTGGCAGCAGCTAATCATGGATCAGCATTTCCATGGGATTGTTTGCTGTTCACACTACACCCCAGTCATATCCTCAAAGCCTCAGAACCGTAGCCCCTCCGCAGTCTGCTGAGTAATTCTATACAATCACAGTTTGTGGCTCCAGATTTATTTTTACCTCAGCCCGAGTCTGAGGTAAACATTCACAACAGAAATCCACTTCAGAGGTTTTTAAAGAAAAGAGAAACTTACAGAAAATATCCGAGTCGGTACGTTCACGTCTCCCTGGACCTGAAGGGAGACGTGAACATCTAAAATGATGATTAAAGAAGGTTTAAATGTGAAATAGGCTGTTTTTAATAGAACAGACGCCTCCGTCTCACCTGTCTGTCTGCTACCTGTCTCTCTGCACAGGCCAAATGACAGACCTGCTCTATACGGAGAAGGAGCTGGTCCAGTCTCTGAGGGAGTACATAAAAGCAGAGGAGTCCAAGCTTGCAGCAGTGAAAAGGTACACGTTGAACCCTGTGACCTGTAGTCACCATCTAACAGTCAACAGTCTTTACTCAGCACTGAAAACCTTTGTTTGTCTGTATTCAACATGCATTAAAAAGTGTATATATATACCACCTCCTAAATACTGTCGTCCAGAATCTGAACAGTGTCTATTTATACTTTTATAAATCTAACAGAAGGTTTTTGTCCGTCTCTCTTTTAGCTGGGCCACGAAACTGGACGCTCTGACCAGAACGTCCACCGCTGACCCCGAGGGCTACCTCGGACACCCAGTGAACGCCTACAAGCTGATGAAGAGACTCAACACAGAGTGGTCCGAACTGGAGAGCCTGGTGCTTCAGAACCCGTCGGATGGTAAGGAAGTCCGTCCAAACAGTACGTGAGCGAAGGAAGGCGAGACGCGTGCTGCGAGTTACAGTAGCTCTGCAGGGGGCTTTAACCATGGAACCACAGCTCTGTGTGAGGAAGCTGTGTTCAGATAGGTCAAGAAACAATATCTGGGTTTGGAGTATTTGTGTAAAATGGACCCTTCTGCTGCCTGACTGAGCATAAACAAACATTTGCAGCGCAAACTGTGACAGATCAGAACGAAACATTTGTGATTTCTCTGCATTAATCAAAGATTCGTCCACGTATGTCTGTAAATTCAGCTCAATTAGAATTAACCTTAGCGTTTAACTTCCTGTTGACGTTGTTTACATTCCTTCCACCTCAACATATTCCTTGTATACTTAGTCTGAAGGGCGGCATTCATCACCTCTTCTATGGGGCTTCTCTCAGCGAGTGTGGAGTGCGGATGTGAGCCGAGTGATTACACAAGGTTTCCATGTTGGAGCTGCAGCTGTTCCTCATCTCACACTTGGCCATGTTCTCCCTTTTGTGCATGTGTGTTTTTTGGATCTGAAAGTGTGTTCGTGTTTAGACTTTGGTTCATATCTGTGTGAGTCAGATCAAATGAGCATGGGCGTGTGATATCTGCATACGTGGCAGTGATTTAGAGACAGAGACTCAAAGCAGAGGAAGGATGTAAACCTCAGACGTCCTGCAGAACACACTGATTTTACATTTAGTTTCAGGCTTTTCTTCACCAGCTCTGTCTTTTCTGTTTCCTTTTGTCCACGTTCCTTTTCCACATTGTTCCTTTTCAACACTAATGTTATATCACAGATTTAAAGTGATGCTTCGATCTTTGTTTCCTACGTTTTCACTTATTTACTTCACACTGATGCTGAGACGACTGGAAAGAACAAAAACAGGAGCACTAGAGAAGCAAGAGGCTTATTTGTAGTTAGATTATTTTAAAATGGTTTAAAGTTTATGTTTCACTTTACTTAAGTAAAGAACTGTTTTGTATGTGTGAGTCATTTGTATTTAAGTAAGAGTAAGAGTTTACGATGCTGCTGCCACAGAGTGTGAGATGAACATCAACATGCTTGGTTTCATCCTTTTGGTTTATTTGGTGGTTCATTAGTTCACTTCACTTTCTTTTCCACAACATTAACATCCTTTTTTCTTCAGGCTTCATTTCCAACATGTCCACACACCGACAGTACTTCCCAGATGAGGAGGATAAGACGGGTGCAGCCAGGGCGCTGATGCGTCTTCAGGACACGTATCAACTGGATTCTGAGGCCTTCTCTAAAGGAAAGCTTCCAGGTAACAAGAGGGTGGATTAAAAAAGTGGGGACATGTTAAAGTTGTGTGTGTACACTTAGAAAAGAAGGGGCGGTAAACTTTAACTGCCTGTGTGTTTATACTTTGCTCCTTGGATCTCCTGGCTCAGGACATTTTTGTGAAATTAGGTCATGTTGACCAGTTCTCACTTCTGCAATAGTTTGGATTTGAGCTGCTGAGCTTTTTATTTTTAAGAACAAATGACTTTGGTTCTGGGATGTGACTGGATTTAGGAATCATTTTTAAATATGCTCAGGGGACAGAAAGTTCAATAATCAGCCTCATTTCCTTTTTTATAAGTTGATTTTTAAAAAGAAACAAGAGACAAAATAAGATAATATCAGAGAAGTGACATGTTATCGATCACATGGAGGTAAATCTAAGTGTCAACATAATAAATACTGTACAAACCATATCTACAGTGTGCACCATACACTCTGTGGTCAATATTATTTTGTGTCCTTTCTTTAAATTTGTCTTATTGTAGTTTTAGGATTTGCCCGCCACAGTTCAGGTCAGATTTATGCAGAAACAGAGACATAAACAGTACTGAGTATTTAAATTCAGTGAATCCCTCCACAGGTGTCCATTCCAATGTCATTCTGACAGTGGACGACTGCTTCGACATGGGGAAGACGGCTTACAACGACGCAGACTACTATCATGCTGTGCTGTGGATGCAGCAGGCCTTGAAGCAGCTGGATGATGGAGAGGAAGCTGTTATTTCCAAGGTGGAAATTTTGGACTACCTCAGCTACTCGGTGTACCAAATGGAAGACCTGCCTCGAGCCATTGAGCTGACACGCCGCCTGGTGGCTATCGGTAAGGTCGCATCACAGACAATGATCATAGAAAAAGTTAGTCCACTCATTAATCTCAGCAGACTCGATCGAACCACGAATGCTAGTTTAAAAACTAAAATAGCTTTAATGTTTAGTTAAACACATTCAGACCCGAGTTAGCTGACCAATCCAGCCTCACTCCTCTCAGAGGGCTGATTGAGGGCTTTCCTTCCTGCTGTTTTACTAATCACAGCAGTCCACCCTCTTCTCTCACTGCAGTGGTGCTGTGTGCAGGCCACAGCAGAAGGGTGGAGTCCATCCAAAGTAAGGGCTCGTGGTTTCAAACTGTTATTTCAGTCACAGAATCAGGGGCTGTGTTGACAGCTGCAGAACGTCTTTTTAGAGCTTGTTTACATGTCAAGTGAAATGAGGTACAGCGTGTATGTGCAATGAAACTTTATTTTGTGCCATGTAGACAATAAATGTAACGTAATGAATGTGGAACTGCACCGATGAAGCTTCCTGTAATGCCTTCAATGCAGATACGATTATAATTACAATCTAACCGGGAATAAAAAAATAAGGGGGGAAGAGGAGCCCCCTCCCTGATTTACAGTACTGGAAGACATGTTCAGTCGAAGTAGAAATACCACACTACTACAATAATACTGTATTCATGTGGAGGAGTAAAAGTAAAGCTACGTGTATTTTTTTTTCTTGTACTGACAGACCCCAGCCACCAGAGGGCAGGAGGAAACCTCCGTTATTATGAGCGGTTGCTGCTCAAGCAGTTCAGTGAGCAGAACCAGGCCCAGGACCAGGACCAGCCTGCATCCGAGGAGCCCATCCAGCTGGGTACCTACATGAGACCTAAAGACCATCTCCCAGAGAGAGAGAGCTACGAGGCCCTTTGCAGAGGAGAGGGGGTCCAAATGGTGAGACATGTTAGGAAGGACGCAGAAGAATGAATCAGATTAGGATGAGTTTTAAATAAAAATGAGACCAGGTTTATCATTTTCAGTTTGTCTTATTTTCTACCAGACTGAAACAAGGCGCAGCCGCTTGTTCTGTCGCTACCAGGATGGTTACAGGAACCCCCGTCTCCTGCTGAAGCCCATGAAGGAGGAGGATGAGTGGGACAGCCCACACATTGTACGCTACCTGGAAATGTTGTCAGACAAGGAGATTGAGAAAATTAAGGAGCTGGCTAAACCCAGGGTGAGACGAGAAAAACGTAAATTACTATTAGTGACGCAGCAGAAAAACGCTCATGTTGCTTCATCTGTGTGTGTGTGTTTTGTTTTTCAGCTGGCCAGAGCCACTGTTCGTGACCCGAAAACAGGCGTCCTGACCACAGCCAACTACAGAGTGTCGAAAAGGTAACGCGGGCAGGAGAGAGGTTCAAAATACCAACAGGTCAAAGCAGCGCTTAGCAATCACAGCAAGAAGGTTTGAACCTGCCGGTCTGTGGGGTTTACAGGAGGATTGTTGAGTAGATCGTTAGTATCAGGTTATGGTGACTCTCAAATTACCTGTAGGTATGATTTTTGATTTGCCTCAGTGATAAACTGATGAGGGAACCCGTCCTTGCAGCCTGTGTGTGTGTGTGTGTGTGTGTGTGTGTGTGTGTGTGTGTGTGTGTGTGTGTGTGTGTGTGTGTGTGTGTGTGTGAGTGTGTGTGTGTCTGTGTGTGTCTGTGTGTGTCTGTATTTTGTGTTTATGCACATGTTGTCTTTTCAGTGCGTGGCTGGATGGAGAGGAGGACCCTGTCATTGCCAGAATCAATCAGAGAATAGAAGACATCACCGGCCTCACAGTCGACACGGCTGAGTTACTACAGGTAGACGATCATCTAGCATTTATCTTAACACCTTGTGGTAATACTAACAGAAAGCAGAACTGCACTACCCAGAGAATATCTGACAAAACAAAGTGATGAATCAAGTGACATAAATCATCCTTCAGGTTGCCAACTATGGAGTTGGAGGACAATACGAGCCACACTTCGACTTCTCCAGGGTAAGTAAAGCTCTTTTTATAAATCTAGTTCATATCTCAAATCTTTAAACATGATCAGTAAAATCTAAAACAGCGTTAATGAGAATTGAGAATTTCCCCTCAGGCTCTGTCTGGAGGTCTTATATCAAAGACTTCAGTTATTTCTGATGTGTTTTCATTTAGCACGAGGTCAACGCTGGATATCCTGTTCTGTCTCTGAACATCTAAAGCTGTGTCACCACTTGTGTTTTAGCATTTGATGTGATGTGAGCGTAGCAGTGGCAGGTTCCCAGTGTTCGTGCTTTTGGTTTTGGGTTAAACATTATAAACGTCTGTTGCAGCGTCCTTTTGACAGCAACCTCAAGCTCGATGGAAATAGACTTGCTACCTTCCTAAACTATGTAAGTACGTGTGTGTGCTGTGTTTACCTCATGTATTTTATCTTTATAGAAAGATGAACCTGATGCTTTCAAAAGATTAGGCACTGGAAATCGCGTGGCAACTTTTTTGAACTACGTAAGTATGTGTATCCAGTCTCGGCTGATTGAAGGGTGCTGGCAGCTGAACTCTACCCTCCATCCTTCCTGTGTTTGAGCTTCATGGGCGCAGCCATAAGCTCTGGCTCAATCTTGGACTTGGATTGATTGACTTGCATTGAAATCTACTCATTGGCATTTTGGGGAAAGACTCCTCCAAAAAATGATGCTGATAGATTTAATTGTCTGCAGACCAACATCTAACGATGACGTTAGTCTGTCAATCAGTTCCAGTGCATATTGTGGAGAGTTTTTTTAACCATCCCCAATAACATGCTGAACTTTATTTTTACCGCTGCTAACACCGAGCTGCACCCAAAACAACATTTCATTTTTTATTTTTAGTGGGGGTGTGTAGCTGAACGGCATTTTGTTGTTTGACTGAAGCACGGTTTTCCCTGTCGTGCATGATGTGTTTTAGTAGATTATTGATGTGCAGTTCTGTGAATGATAAACGATAAGACTTCTTGTGATAAGCTGAAGTCTGAATTGAATTTCATTTTCTCAAAGTATCAGATTTTTTTCATGATTACATCTGTGACTCCGTGAAGCTAAATATACCATGTGTCGATGTGTTTTGACTGATGACATGTTTTGATTTGCTTTAAAAAGTAAAACGTGCATGTTTTTTACAAGGCCACAAACACAGATGTCTTTGAAAAAAAGTGTTTGCAACTTGCTTTGAGGATTGTTGAATACAGGCGTGTATCCATTAAGGAGCCTGCTGTGTATTTCTGTAGATGAGTGACGTCGAGGCGGGAGGCGCCACAGTCTTCCCCGACTTTGGAGCAGCAATCCGGCCCAGAAAGGTGAGAACACCTGCATGTGTGTTCCTGTGTGAGTGAATATGTGGGAGGATGAAGAAGATCTAGATCAGTTGTTGTTCTTACTTTTATACTTTGTAAAGTTTCTATAAAAAGCTTTTTGTAAAGTATTACAAGTTAATCATACGACTATGGGCCAGTGAGTAAAGCTGACAACAGAGTAATATTTTATTTTTAACTGATTTGTTCATGTTTTGGTTTTTGCAGCTCTTAATTTCTTCAGATGTGTTTTTGCTGCAGCACAGTCTCAATCACCATCTGTCTTCTTCTGTGCTGCACATTCAGTCTCTGTTGTCAAACTGGACGTAAAAATAATGTTTCTGCATCATTTTAATTTCTCCACAGGGAACATCCGTGTTCTGGTATAATCTGTTCAGGAGCGGAGAAGGAGACTACAGGACCAGGCACGCTGCCTGTCCTGTGTTAGTAGGAAGTAAATGGGGTGAGTTAACGATCAGACTGACACAGTTATGTATTTAAACAGTGAGTTTAACCATTTTCTACAGTATGAGTGGAAATTCATTCAAAATATGGGAAATCCACAGAACTCGGTGTGTTCTGCAGAAGAAATCATCAAAATAAACTGATTACAAGTTGTTTAAAGTAGTTGCCCAACATTTAAATTAAATTTTATTCTGTCTTGTCAGTGTCTAACAAGTGGTTCCATGAGCGAGGACAAGAGTTCAGGAGGCCCTGTGGTCTGACAGAAGTGGACTGAAGTTTCACCCACACCTGTCACACACACACACACACCTGTCACACACACACACCTGTCACACTCTTCGTAGTGCCTTAATTATATAGACACATTTTCTACCACACTTAAACACATTAAACGTTTTCTTGCTTAACGTCTCAACACGACTAACATGTTTTTAAAGGAAAACTGGTGTGTGAGGTCTGGCTGGATACACCTGCTCTTTTTTTTGAACATGTGGAGCTAATTGGAACCCAAATGAATTAAGTTAAGAGTTAAATTAAAGAATATTCATGTGCACTAACTAGAATGAACCCAAAGAGACACATTTTATAGATCCAAAGGTTTGAGTGCACGCTCACTGATACCAAATATTAATAGTTATTCTCAATCTCAGGTGCAAAGTTTGTTCATTATTTAATTTACGATGCAAAGTTTTTAAAGAGAATATTATTTTCTAAATATCATAATAAAAGAAAAAAGCAAACTGAGTAAAAAATCTTTTTTATAAATATTGAACCAAGTTGTAGACTTTGCACTGAACTAAACTGGTCTTTAATCAATAGTTAATTCTACTTTCAAGTTGGTTATTTTAAAGAAAAACACCAAATGATTCATATTAAACTGTCAATGTTCTGTTCACATCTTCATTTTAGGCTTAAAATCACTCTAATATTCTTTCATTTAATTCTTTCTTTGAATCCAAAGTGTCTTAAATGGTAAAAATACATTTCCAAATCATGTCCAGATCATTTTTTTATTTATAGAGTTTTTAAATTATTACACTGTTCTTACATTGGATGCTCTTTTTACAAGATGGCAAACGAGTAAATGAATAAACGGTGTTGTTTATAAAAAGGTTTCGTGTCTTCATTCACTCTTTTACTTCATCAGCAGCTCGTGAAGAGACAGTGTGAAGTCATTCAGCACACACTTAGTGTTAACATGATCAATCCTCACGTCCACGCTGCTCTTTAGGAACATAAGTGTACGAGAGCCCATGTGTCCGGTTTCCTCAGGCCCAGGAAGCGGTGGTCTTAAAGAACTGGAGCTGGACTTTCAACCTGTGGATGAAGGGAAACACATCGATGGGGTCTGTCCAGAGTTAGGATCCGTGTGATGTGTCTGAAGTGAAGAGAGACGCCGCTTGTCAACCAGAATAAACAGCACATGTGACTTCACAGCAGAAATATTGTTTATTCAAATGATGTTTATTATTATTTATTATTATAACAACTAGTGACCAACATACTTCTACTTTGAGCTGCTCAGTTTCAGGTTTATTTAGTTTTGGTGGTTTTTAACATGAAAACCACATCAGAGCTTCGTCTGCTTCAGATATTTCTGATTGTGGCTCCAACATAAACACATTAGTCATCCGTATATTCTTTTACCATTTATTATAGCTTTAATACATTTCTATTTAAAATCTATTTAATTTATTTATTTTCTTTTGAACCCAACTCCAATGATTGGAGGGTAAGAAAATACGCACAATTCTCAAACTGACCTCCAGGTGGCGCCTTATCTTACTCAATTCACTGGAGCTCACTGCAAAACAACATAATTCAATAACAAACTGTGTTCATCAGACCAGTAGAACCAGTTCAGGCTGTGGATCCACTAAATTCTGTCTCTACATGAGTCCATTTAATCCAGTTTGTGTTTTATATCTATTTGTTTTTTAATGTGTTCATAAATTACATAATGTTTCAAACAGCATCTTTCTGACCTTTAACATGAAACGATGCGTTTAAATGTTTCTAGCTGCAGCTAATGAGGGTTTCCTGTTTACTGGGACTGGAGCTGGTCTGTACTGGGACTGGACTCTGCTGGTGGACTGCGGCGCTACTGGAAACCAGTGAGCTCATTCTGGCTGCACGGGGATGAGGGCGGGGCTCCCAGCATCATCACCACCGGCCATCACTTCTTCATTGTACGGAGCTGCTGCTGCTGCTGATGCTGAGATCGTAGAGAAGGGGGCGATTTACCATCTGGGAGAAGGAGGATGCTGCGGCCACGATTTCACACACGATGAGAATCGATTATTAGGTAAGAAGAGAAGCTGATTGTTGGTGCTGATGTGTAAAACCGTGTGAACTGGGAGTTACTGGGAGCATCGGGCCTGTCGGTTTGACTCAGGCTCAGCAGCTCAGATGCTGAACGACAAACATGGACTCGTTTGGATTTTGCCTCCGATCCGAACACGTTAAGCAACAAGATCCATCTGTGTGTGAGTGTGAGTGTGTGTGTGTGTGTGTGTGTGTGTGTGTGTGCATGGCATCTTAACACCAGACGAGCCTCATTCTGTCGAGCAGCGCCGGTTTAGCCTGCATGTCGGAAGTGGGGGAGCTTGGCCTACATCAGCCAGCCCTTCAGAGACGACGGGGATCGAGCCTGTGTCCTCTGTGGGAGTTTTCAGGGCCGCGTCACACTCGACGGATGCTGCTGAACATCTTTTTACATGTGTGCTGTGCAGTGTGAGCATTTCTCTGATTGAGAGGTCATCACGATTCACTGGCAGTGCTGCTGAAAGGATGCTGCAGTGATGCTGCTGGTCCACAGTGAGCCGACGGGGCCTCCGGGTGTCACACTGGCTGATTTAACACACATCACCCCTGCTGGGAACTTATTAGGACAGTGACTGACCACAAGTTAATGGTTTATAGATTTAATTTCAGTGGAAAGAGTCGATAGTACAGCTGCTGATGGACCTGATAGAATAACTGGAATAATACTTAGAAATCAGATGAACATGCTGCTGAATCCCATTCAAACATGAATCATTACGTTGAATTTAAAACTCTCTGTTAGAGAAGGTTGGACGTGTTCACTGTGAATATCTACAAGAACAAGACATGAACAGTGAAGCTCAGTACAGGCACCGACCAGAACATCCCTGTAGTCGTGTTCACTCATTCACAACATGTGTTTTCATGCATGCAGCAGATGTGAACTTTGTTTTTGATGCACTTTCCTTCACTGTTTCCAGAATTAGCAGAGCTCTGGTGAGACCCCTGGTTTTGTTTTGACCTCATGCAGATGGATTAAGGGTCATTTTAAGTATATAACTCAATCCAAAACCAGCGGCTGGAGTCCAAACGATGTGATGACACTTGAACCAGCTTACGTCACAGACACATCTCAGACTGATTTAAACGTAAGTTGCTCATCGGGGCAGCGCTGGCATCAGCCCAGGTAACTTTTGCTGACTCGATTGCATAACCTGGATAAGGCACAGAGACCACAACAGAAGGACAGTTGAGCAGTTAAGAGCACATGGACACACAATTAGATTTATACGTTATTCTTTGTGCACTCAGATGCTCACACACACACCTCATCTGTGATGTGAGCTGCTCACATCTTGCTGGGCACCTCCACACAGTCCATGTGAGCTGATGCTAACTCCTGGGTAGTGAGTGACAGATGGCAGATCCTGATTTAGAAAACATTGGCTTCAGGTTGAAAGATTTTTTTTGGAAAGGAAAAACAAACAGAGCTAAATCAGTTTCTTGCTCGTGGGCAGGAAGGAAGACGCCCACTTCTGTTTAATCTCAGCTCATTCATGTTTCCATATTAATATAAAATAACCATTTGCCTGATATCGATGCAGATTGCAGTGTTGCAGAGCATCCTGTAGCTGCAGAGTGCAGTGTCCAAATCTTTAGAAAGAGATAAGTATGTCCACAAAGGCCATCACTCATCACTCATTTGGATTTTTACTTACTGCAGCACCATCAGACTAAAGCCTACAGCAGCAGCAGCACAGCTCTTGTTCCTGTTCCTGTCTGGTAAATCCACATTTGATGTCTGAGGAGTCAAAAGTGGGTCATGGTGCCAGTGTGCTTCATGTTGTAGTATTTAATGCAGAAGCTCCCACTGATAAACCAACTCAGTCAGTAAACACTGTGAAATTGGGCCATGCAGCTCACTGGAGTCTGTTTTATGTCGTTCCTTGTTCGTCTAGTTTCTCTTTATATCTGCTCTGAGCACACATGAGCATTTCTCTTACCACCGTTCACACATTCAGCTCTCATGTCATAGTTTTAATGCTTTGAGTCCAGGCAGACCGTGGCTGTTAAAACCTCACTAATCAATAGTTTCTTATAGAAGCGATGAATCAAATGGCTGTAATGTGAAACCTGCTGCCGCAGTCGACGTCCCCTGGAGTTATCACCTGGATCGGCACCTCACACACCTCTCTCTTTCATGTTGACTGTGTGATTCAGTCTCACCACTTTAATCCAGCTGCAGGTTGCTTTAAAGGAGCAGCGGTGCAGGTGGCAACCGTTCAAATCCAGCATTTAAAAAGGCCGTGTGATGATGGAGGCTTGACTTTCCTGCTGGTTCTTAGCTTAGATGGATGCTGTAAATAGCTTTGGCAACATCTAGTTCTTAAAACCCTTCCTGGCATGACAGTAGCAGCATTTTCATTACCTCGTGTCCGTCCCCGAGGTTTCTTGGGAGTCCATGTAAAATGGTTCTCGGTTATGTCAGATGGTGCCATTTGTTGTTGAAGAGGCCGGTCGTGCACAGTAGCTGTTCAGTGTCTTGCAGTCTGTTCTGAGAGCTGCCAGGATGTGAACGTTGTTTTCTAAGGTACTCGTGTTATAACGTGTTTCTTCTGTTTCAGTATAGTTTCCTATTTTTTAACTTGCTCAAACATTTTGACTTTGGAGAGACGCTGCATGTGGTGGTTGGTGAGAGACATTCTCAGCTTATTCTCTCGTCTTCTGTAAGTTTTAAGTTGGATTGGGATTTCCTCACTTTTATCAGTCTGTGTTTATTTGCTTAATTATTTCTTACTTCTAAACTTTAAAGATGATCATGGCTTACAAAGTCAAATATTCAGTCGGAGTTTGATTGCTAAAATAGTTGTTTGACCTTTGGTTAAGCTGTCTGTTAAGTTGAGTGCTGATAGGTATTTTCCTCACAGGTCCTGTTGTTAACTATTCCTGTTTTCATCTCAGTGACGTACTCGTATTACGCAGTATTTATATATTTCAAATGGAGCTGGACAGTGAAGCCTGCATCCTGTGCATGTCCCTGTGTTCTCCCATAATGCCTGTGTGTGGATGTGTTCTCCATTTGAGCACTTAGAGGATTGTTTCCCAGTCAGAAAATGGAATATGACAGTAATCAGATTGACAAATTCATATCTCGTCTCGCCCTGCAGAACAGTATCTGGCTACTGTGGGTGGTTTGTAGGTTAATGCAGTATTAGTAGTCGTGGTGAGTTGTGCTTTACTTTCCATGATGGTGGATAAAGATGAATATAGATGAATAATTAGTGAGTCATCATCACTACCACTTGACTGTTTTTAACTAGCTCTTGTGCTCGTTGTTGTTTCGCTTGGTGCATCAGAGACAACAATGAAAAACAATAACAAGAAAAATGTAATGCACCGAATTCTATAAAAGCACTTTGTTAGAACTGAGACTTTATTTTCTGCTCCAGCTTTTAATCTGATTTGATCTTTTGTTGAACGTTTGCTTTATTGTAATTTATTATTTTTCTGTTTTTGTGTGTTTTTATTACTCTTCTTCTTTCACTCGGCTCTGATGCTGTTACTAAGATAACTTTGTTGATTCTTAACTAGATTTATGTCTTTATTAGTGTTTAGCACTGTTTCTGTGTAGGGGGGGTTCTGCTCATGTCTGTGTGGGTTCTCCAGGTACTCTACCTGCTACCTCCCACTGTCTAAACACATGCAGTTAGTTAATTGGTCAACTGGTTAATTGGTGACTCTAAATTGATCGAGGATGGATAGATTGATTTTGGAAACTGTTTTAATTTGAAAAGTAAAGTACAAACTTATTGTATTTCTTCAACATCCTCTGATAAACTATTCAAACATAATTTCTTCATTAGAATTTATTTATTTTAAAGAGGTAAAAAGTCCAATAACTAACTACTGATAGATTATAGATTAGTGTTAGCCTGTTACAGTACATCACCAAGTTTGTACATGACGTTGTTACTGATCCAGTGGTTTTCATCAGTGTTTCTTTGGACATCCTCCATCCTCGATACTTAAAAAGAGCAGCAGCACAATTAAAAAGACTCGTAACACTGCAGAGTTCATGTGGACTGAATGTGACGACAGCTTCATCGCTAATCTGCGGCTCAAAATCTTTTAAGCAATGTTATGTCATCCCTCCTCGGATTATAACAGACACCATCCAGCTCCTCCTGAATCACAGTGGTGATGCATGATGGCGTGCACATTCATATGCACGTGCACTTTTGTGGACAGCTGATCACAAACGCACTGCAAGGGAATCCAACAGCATAGTTCAGACACAGAAAGCAGAAGTTTCGAAAACCCTGTAGACTGTAATATGAGATCAGCATGAGAGCAATACTTATTTTTATCTCATCTGATATAAATATTACAACATTTTAAAAATGAAATCTGATGAAATCTGGTGAAATCTGGTGAAATATATGCTACAAGTGGCTAAATAAAGCATCTGAAATGATGTGTTACCTAATTAGTGAATTGAATCAATTGACTGATGCTAATCACAGCATCGTCTGTCATAACATACAAAAAGGAGTGATGCAAATGCAACATGCTCAGTCTTACTGTGATTAAGAAGTAACATCACATGTAATCATGGTACTGATTGAAGAACACAGGTTGTTAATTTCCCAAATTCTAGGAAAGAACGATGCAGTTTGGCAGGTTTGGAGACGTTTGGTGTTCAGACAGCAGTAAGATTAGAACGGATGAAATCATTATATAATTCTCCAGTAGCTGGTTAGAATTTAAAAACATCCTGAGCATCCTTTTTATTTATTTGTTGGAAACATTATTATTTATGGATTATTCTCTATACCATATATTGCATTGAGGTTTTGAATTTGATTTTCTACAGTGCACAAGAAGATAAATTGTACTTTAGTAAAAGAAAAGCAAGTACTGCATGTACAGTAGGGACTACTTTATTTTGTGTAGGTAGAAAGAAAGACGCAGAACAGTTGACTGTCGTCTTCTCCTCTGACCAGGAGATAACATGTATGCACACATCCCTGATGAACCTGTGTTTCTCTGCTAGCATTGCATTATGTTGTGTGTTTGAGTATTCTGGGCAGGACTCTAAACATGTCGGCCTGTGGCACTCAGCAGGTTATTGGCTTTCAGTTGACCCCAAACAGTGCACCAAGAAAAGGCAAATCGTAGGGCAGGAAGGATTACCACTGACTCTGCAAACCCAGACAACCATCTGTCCCAAAAACACTCATCTGTTGTGTTATTCAGCTGCAATGTGAAAAGTAAAAGATACAAGAACATGCATCATAAGTCTAAACAATGTCACCTCTGCAGTTATGTTTATCTTTGTGTCTCCTCCAGGAGAATGAGGAAGAAGAGGACCTGGAAACCGTGGAAGCACCTTGGAAAGTTACTGTGAAGTCTCAATGAAAGCATTAGAAGAGCCTCTCTAGTATTTGACTCAATGGCCAAGAAAGGGCGTGCGAAGGGCGAGAAGCCCGAAGCGCTCATCTCTGCCCTGCAGGCAGCTAATGAGGATCTCAGGTCCAAGCTGACGGACATTCAGATCGAGCTACACCAAGAAAAATGCAAGGTAGTGTGCACCAACAAAGAAACAGAAAATATAACAACATTAACACTGTCAGTGTGTAACTTTGTAGATTTGAACTGTAAAGTTATTACAGTTAAAACGTTACAGCGTCCTTTGGGCTTTAGCAGCTGCACACATAGCAGAAAAACCAAAGAGGTCATAATTCATCTCCTCTTGCATATTTAATATTAGGTTTATTGCAGTGTAATTTCACCAGACGCCATGGTAAATGTCAGGTAAAAGGCTTCTGATACAGAACAGCGTGTTTACCTTGTGATACATGTCCTAAACTGTGAGGACAGTGAAGTGGATGCTGCACCTCACAGTGAGACTTCCAACTTACACGTGCTCACACAAATATGACATTCGTGCTGTAATTCATGCTAAGCGAGGAGGAAATGAGGGTTATCTCAATTATGACTTTTCCACCCTGGGTTTTGTCTCTCAGGCCACATGCAGGCTGTTAACCTGTATTACGCTGGATTCAAATGTTCAGACACTGTACTTGCTGACTTGTGTTCTTCAAACTGCAAGTCAGGACTGTTGAGGGTTAAAAAAAACACATTTCATCATCTCCCAATCAAATGTCTGGCAGATTTCTGGTACACTGTACTACACCTTGCTTATATGATTACTCAAAGTTCATACCAACATGGATGTGGTGGTGCCGAAGAAAGAAAGTTCATATATAACATATATAGGCTGACTAATTTGAAATGGGTTACGGGGAAATTTCAGTTCATATCCAGGAAAACAACTTGACAAAGTCTGAAGTACATTTTATCTCTCTCAGACTTGACGTGATGAGAGTGAACACATCGTTATACATATGATGAAGTCTGCAAGGGCTCAGGCTGCACGTCTGGAGGGATGAATGCCAATCAGTTTAGTTATTTACTAGATCAATTACAGTAATATGAAGGAAGATAAGAATAAAGTAAGATGGAAGACAGTGACTCACAGCTGCCTGGAGTACAGTAGTTGGAATGTCAGATGGCATTTGACATTTAATTTTTTATCTTCCTCTCAAAGGTGAGCAAGCTAGAGCGCGACAAGGTGCAGGAAGTGAAGCGGGTGCGGGAGCAGGAGCAACACCGTTACACTGCCATGTTAACGGAGCAGCGGGCCAAGTGGCACGAGGAAAAGCAAAAGGAGCTCCAGGCTCTCAGGGAAAACCTGACAAGGCAGCATGAGCAGGAACTGGCCCGGCACGCCAAAATCAAAGACCAGGAGAACCAGAGACTTAAAACTGCACTGAGCGCCATACGAGACGGCAGCGGAGAGAAGGTGGGTTGAGAAAAGGTGAAGATGGTGTAGTGAAAAGTGTAAAACAGGACAGTTCTTCTTAAATAGTCGTCCTCTGTCTCTCCGTGCTTCCCCAGGTGCGCACAGCACTGACCCTGGAGGCCAAGGAGGAGGCGCGTCGCTTCTTTGACCAGGAGAGAGTAAAGCTCCTGCAGGAGATCGCTGAGCTGAAAGCTGCTAAGAAACACACCGACGAGGCTCTGAGCAACATGATCCAGGCCGACAAGATGAAGGCTGGCGATCTGCGGGTGGAGCACCAGCAGCACCAGGAGCAGATCTCCAAGATCAAGTGGGACTGTGAGAGGGACATCCGCAGACTGGTACACAGCCACACTCACTGAATACTAAATACCTAATGTTAACATGGTTTTAAGTTAAGTACCAGTGGGGTAGAGGTGGGGAGAGTGGATGGTTTAGGTTTCTTCACTGCTCCTTTCTCCCTCACTACAGGTGGATGAGATCAAAACTAAAGACCGCACCATCTTCGCTCTGGAGAAGGAACTCGAGTCGACAGCAGGGTTTTTACAGAAGCTGCAGCTTCAAAAGGACGCGCTGGATGAACAGCTGTTCCTAGTCAAGGAGGCTGAGTGCGGCCTGGGAAGCCCGAAAAGAGAGATTCCAGGCAGAGCTGGAGATGGAGCAGAGCACTGTGGCAGCCCGGTAAGAAGAGAGGAAGAGATTCACAGAACAAAAAGAGAAAATCGTCGTATTGATTTAAGAGCCTCTTCTTCTGCCTCTTCAAACCTGCTTTTTCCTCTTTGCTTTAGCCCTTGATTACTACTTCGTAGCTTTGCAGCCTGTATGCCAAGATTGTTTTTTATAAATGTTGATGATGATCCCATGAGGAACTTATCAGAACCAGCTCACAGATATTATTATTGATGTTAGTTTAGACTTAATCTAAAGGGTTTTTTTCTTAATAGCTGCTGTAGAGAAGTGACACTTGATTGTTTTTTGTTTGTTTCAGGATCTGAGGAGGAACCAGAGGCGCATTGCTGAACTCAATTCAACTATTCGCAAGTTGGAAGACCGCAACTCGCTGCTGGCCGATGAGAGGAATGAACTGGTAGAATCATAATCATTTAAATAAAATTCAACACATCCCACGATTCCTTTCTTCTGCTGCGTCATTTTAAATCTACACACCTTGTCTTCCCACCAGCTGAAGCGAGTTCGAGAGGCGGAAAAGCAGTGCAAGCCCCTGCTGGACAAGAACAAGCTGATGAATAAGAGGAATGATGATCTGACCCAGACCATCCAGAAGCTGGAGGAGAAGCTGAAGAGCCTGGCCAAGGAGAACCTGGAGATGGTCGGCACAAAGTCACATTACCATCATATGTGTATTTAGTAAGACGGTTGATGGTTGAAGATGGATGATGTCTGTTTTATCTCCCCCTGTTGTGTCTGCAGAAGGAGAAGATCAGCTCCCATCCTCCGCTGAAGAAGCTCAAATCTTTGAACGACCTGGACCAAGCCCATGATGACCAGGAAATAGCTTTTCTCAAGCTCCAAGTCCTGGAGCAACAAAACATAATCGATGAACTGACAAGGGTAAAGTTTGATCAACATGCACGAGTGAAGAAAAGGATTTTTTAGAGAAATTCAAATCTCTGAAGCATGAAATGAGTGAAGTGTGCATCACTGAACTGTAAACTGAATATAATGATTATTTTGTGTTTCTGTTTCTTCCAGGACAGAGAAAAACTACTAAGAAAGAAAAGACATAAAAGAAGTTCGAGGCCAATAAAGGTAGAAACTGTTGACTTTGTTTTTAGTTACTGACTAAGGTCATGGGTCAGTGGGAGGAAGTAAAACGGGAAATTACTGAATACGACATTGTAAAAGACAAAAATGAAAAGCTTGAAAATCCAAGATCAAGGACAAGTCTGACCAAATCAACAGTGACTGTTCGATATGTGAATCTTTCCTCTTTCCTCTCTGCAGAGGCACATCGTAGTAGACACCTTCTTTGGGTATGATGAAGAGTCGATGGACTCAGAGACATCCTCGGTGGCTTCGTTCCGGATGGACAGAACTCCTGCTACTCCTGATGAAGACTTGGATGAGGTAGGTATAATTGTGCTTACATTTGCATTTACATCAATATTTTAGCCTCATGCCGTCGTAGCATTTAAGCACTAACCCGTGTTTGTCAAACGAGGGTTTGGCCAATGAGGAGTCAGAGCTGCGTTTCCGTCAGCTGACCAGGGAGTATCAGGCCTTACAGCGAGCCTACGCCCTGCTGCAGGAACAGAAAGGAGGAATACTTGATGCTGAAATGGAAGCCAAGGTACGTACTGTAGCTGCATCCAGCAGTCACTGGATGCTTGAATCAATACAACTGTCTGAACGTCTGAGTAATGATCAACACTTTACAAATCATCCTTTATAAGCGTATTTTCATACAGCTTCAGTGCATTACTTCATTTTATACTGAGCTGTGAGTGCTTTCAAATCACTGTGACTGAACAGATTCATTATATTATTATTATTCATATGTGTCTCGTTCGACTGATACTTCCCATGGTGGCCTCCTGCAGCACCAGTACAGACCTTTACTTACATCTAGTAACTAATCTGTTTCAGGCTCATGAGCAGCTCCAAGCAGACGTTCTCAGGTATAAAGCCAAAATAGAGGACCTGGAGAAAGAACTGACCATGAAAGGACAGGTAGGACACGCAAACACACTAATGCATCTAATGCTATGGAACATATTCTGTATGTCCAGCAAGTTCTCAGTCGATAAATTTCCACTGCTGGAAGATATAATGGGATTTATTTTGTACATGCACATATGATATCAGAGTGTCAATTACATTTTCATTTGACCAGTAAATGGATCACTTACAACAATCATTAACTTGTCTCCTCATCTGTATCTTAGAGTTTCTGCTGTTTTCTCGTTGCTCTATGATCTTTAAATAGTTTAGATTTAAAGTCTGGACTGTTTCTCTCTCAGGACTCCAAATGGGTGGAGGAGAAGCAGCTCTTCTTACGGAGGAATCAGGAGCTGTTGGAGAAGGTTCGACTTGAGTGAAAGCCTGTTTTACACAGATCAAAGTGATCATCCAGAGAATTTGATTAGTCACAAATAGATTCTGATTGATTGTTGTGTCCAGGTGGAAAAGGTCGAGTCAGAGAACAGTCGGCTGCAGCAGGAGCTGCAAGACTCCAAAGACCAGAATGAACTGTTGGAGTTCAGGATACTGGAGCTAGAGGTGAGAGTTTACCACCAACATCTGTCACTGTAACGTGATAACGTGAGTCCACAACACCTGTATCTTTATCACCTATACCAGATCTTGTCTAAAATAAATTGAATTCTGTATCTAATTACATTAATTTCTTCTCTGTTAAATTTGCACATCAACTTAGTGACTCAGTGACAGAGACAGGCAGCCCACCAGCCTGTCAGTCAGGCTGATAAGCAGCTGACAGCAGTCTTTGTGTTGTGGATGTGCTGTAGAGCAGATACTAACACAATGTAGTAATTGTTCAAATAAAAATGTAGAAATGAACTCATAGTGGGAATCGTAGCTTTCAGGTGGCAGCAGCAGCTGTTTGTCTGGGATATTGGTTGTCAGCAATTTCGTGGTTAATCAAAGTCAAACACTGTTATTCAGGTCTACTTCAGAACCGAGGGCCTCATGATGAGAGTTCTAGTTTCATGTGCTTTGTACAATGACATGTGCATTCCTGTTGTAGGAGCGTGAGAGGAAGTCCCCTCCATTCAACCACCTGCGGATGCATCCTTTCTCTGAGGGAGTCAGCGCACTGCAGATCTACTGTATGAAGGAAGGTGTCAAGGTGCAGTATGAACGTTTATTCTTTTCCAGTTCACAGATCCCACAGTTACAGGTCACACAGCTTGTGTGTCTTCTGCAAACATCAATATATTTATTATATATGTGTTTTCTCCACAGGACGTGTGCATCCCAGATCTCATTAAACTTCTAGATATCCTCGGAGACAACGGGGTAATGATAATTGTTATTATTATTATTTACACACATCACATCTTCATATTGTGCTAAAACAGGCACATTATTAATTAATAAAGTTTTTTGTCTTTTTTCTAGAACTTAAGAAATGAGGAGCAGGTGGCCATTATTCAGGCCAGCACGGTTTTGTCACTAGCAGAAAAGGTAAAGTGAAAATCTTAGTAACACAAAACAACAACACACTGACTCGTTTGTGCTGCTCTGACTTGTGCTTTGCTGTTTGTTGCCCTCTAGTGGATTCAGCAGATTGAAGGCACGGAGGCAGCGCTGCACCAAAAGATGATGGACCTGGAGATAGAGATGGTGAGTCACAACAACACAGGCAGCTGTGTTTTAACATAGTTTATATTTAACCGTTGTTTCTGACCCGCCTGTTCTGTGCAGGAGATGTTCTGTAAACAGAAGGGGTATCTAGAAGAGGAGCTGGACTACAGAAAACAGGCCCTGGACCAGGCCTACATGGTAGGTGTGCATGTCTGTGTGTTTCTGTGCAGTGCACATGTTGTATCACACTGTGGAGCTAAAGATCCGTTCAGAGTGACACAGCTGGGGACAGTGTAGTTTAAGGATTTATCCAACTCATTCATCTAATTAATCTAATTTATCTTAACTATTTAGCCACAGGGTTGATAATTAGTGTATTTGTGGGTTATGGTGAGTTTAAAGTTTATTTCTTCTGTCTGCAGCAAATCCAGGAGTTGGAGGCAACGTTGTACAACGCTCTGCAGCAGGACAAGGTTTGTTTTTATTTACATATTTATTTACATACATTTTATACATCAGCCTCTTGTAGAATTCCAGCAATTACATGTATGTAATCTGAAATACTGAAATACTTTCTTCTTTGTTTTGTTTTGTTCATATAAATCCCAGTAATCAGGAACATCTGCACTATCTCGATGAAGACTACATGACCAGTTCATGAGTTTTATTGTAGGATTTTTAACAATGAATGTTTTGACTATGGAGGATTTAAAATTACAAACAGAATTAAACACAGAGGCTTTTAGGAACCATAAGATTCATAGAAGGCTGCTGCAGCCTCAGCTAAACTAAAAAGTGTGTGTGCAGAGCTAAAGAGCAGAGATGAGATGAGATTAGATCAACTTCATTAACTCCTGAAGGGAAATTCATGTAGTCTCACTAGAAAGATAGTGAAAGCAGTAAGTGACCGTCTGCTACTTTGCTTGACGCCCGTCTCCGTCCTCCAGGTCATAAAGTACGGTGAACCTCTGAACGAGCTTCAGAGGGACGAGCTGCGGACGGCGGTGGAGAAACTGAGGCGGCAGATGCTGAGGAAGAGCCGAGAGTACGACTGCCAGATCCTCCAGGAGAGGATGGAGCTGCTGCACCAGGCGCACCAGGTAGGTACCAGTGGAAGACAAGATGACAGACGTTAGCTTTGTAAAGTCTGTATGTATGTATATGAACCTCCCCGTCAGACGCTGTCAATGTTAGATTTTGCTTAGTCGGCCTCAGAAACACACCACACCTTTTTCTGTGTGAATATTTGCAGAGAATCCGTGACCTCGAAGACAAGACAGAAATCCAGAGGAGGCAGATTAAAGACCTGGAAGAGAAGGTAGGCCGCGTTCGATGTTGTCTGTAAATAAATACATGCATAGTTTCACTAAAATGCTGAGTTGATGAGATTTTTTCTTTGAGGCCGTCACAATCACTTCTCCCTAAAATCTGTAGAATCACTGTTGACTTGAATTTTGAGTGTTTAGAATAAACAGGAAATAGAAAAACGATCTCCTCACAGTACAGTGAACGTCTGTTTCTGCTCCTACTAACATGTGTCGAGTTCTCCTCTAACTCTCTCACTTCCTTTGTCCCTTTCTCTTCTTCTTCTTCTTCTTCATCTTTCTTTCTTTCTCCAGTTTTTGTTCCTATTCCTCTTCTTTTCTCTTGCCTTTATCCTTTGGCCTTGAAGTCTTTGGCGTGTCCTGTAGCAGAGGTGAGTTCTCCTTTGGGCTTTGAGTACAAAGTTCAGACCACCACCGTCCTCTTCTCTTCTGGACCTCGGTCAAATACTTTCCTGTAAAAGCAGAATCTGTGCAGCTGCCAAAGTGCAAAACTGGAAATGCTCAGGCTAGATTTCCTGAATTGGCCGTGACATGTGCTCGGCCAGCACACATTTCTGTAGCACTGTTAAAACTTCCTGATGTGGGATTCTGACCTTAAGGACGAATTATTATTATTATTCTTTATAGAATGTAGTAAAAATAAAAGTATTTCACATGTGTACTAACTGAAGGTTAAAATCGAGCTGTAGATGCTGCTGTGCTCTGACAATCAGACGATCTTGTACATTATGTGTCTGATTCCTCTCAGTCTTCTCCTTCCTTCACCACTGGGTGGCTCAGTGCTTTTCAGAAGCAGCAGTGATTTGACCCGGGTCTGCTCCGTCTCCGTCCTGCACGTCGACTTAGACATATTTAACCTTCTGTTAATGTTTGTGTGCATGTCATTTTTATTTCAGTGCTGTCACCATTTTTACCTCTGTTGTCCTTTTTTAAAACCGTGTTTTTAACAATAACTAAATCTTTTTAAACTCAGGTCCTATCATCAAACTGCAGATGCAGAAACACATTAACATTCATGTTTCTGGCCACATGAAATCCAGTATTCACTCGTCTTTTAGTTCTGTTTATCTGAAGCTTTAGCTGCTGAATATTCTGCTTTGTTCCTCAGTTAGTCGCTAATTCTGTCTGTCTGTTGTTTGGAGCTGAGCGGCAGTAAACAGTGTCCGTCAGAGCTTTTTAAGTGAAAACAACTTCAGCTGGAAATGATGGTGATGACAGAGTGAAGGAGTCCAGTCTTCTGTGGAGACAATAGCAAAAATTAGATCAAACTATTAAACCCTTGTTTGCTCATTGTAACTTCATTCAAATACCGTTAAATACCGTTAAATACCAAGTATTAAATATACTTCGCTCTCTGTCTGTCTCTCAGGTGGTGTGTCAGCATGGAGATCTTGTTTGTGACTGCAGTGTTATTTATTTTCTGGACAAGCGAGGAACAATGTGTGTGGCAGTGGCTGCCAGCGTCCTTAAATCAGCGACTGCTCCTAATAGAAGGTGGATGTGTCCGTTGTGTTGGCCGTGGACATTCACACGTCACGTTTTATTCTTCTGTTTTGTTTTTTAAGGGGGGGTCGGGTTCTAAGGATGCTACCCAGGGTGATTTTTAAAGCAGTGTTGGTCTATAAACAGTAGGTACAGTCTACAGATACGCATGCACACACACACACACACACACACACACACACACACACACACATGCTTTGACAAATCCAAACCAAAGCCTGGGAAATGTTCTCTCTGCCATGCAGGGTAATAATAGACCATTCACCACCATTTAGCCACAGCCCCAGTATAAACAGTGAGAGAAGCTCGTAGACAACGACGCAAACAAACCACCAAGACCACAGCTTCTCTTCTGTTCCTTTACTTTCCAAACCTGAAAGGACGAATTCAACCTCTCGGTGAATAGAAACGCGCCAACTCAGGGCCCAAGAGTGCAGAGGCCGTTTAAACAGTACTGGTCTCAGGTCAGATATAAACAGGAACACTCAGGACGTGGTCTCACCGGCTGACCTGCCCTCACTGCTCCCAGGATGGTGCTCACACAGACTGCTTGGACTCTCCAGAGTTTCTACCTGAAAAAGGAGAAGCTGGTGTGTACAGACACTGAAAGGGGGACACAGGACACTCAGGTTGACCCGTCTCCATCAGACACGAACCAGATTTGAAACAGAAAGACAAAGATCACAGCTGCAGTCTCTCCGTCTGGATCTCCAGAGAAAAACCCAAGGATTGTCAAACTGCTTTTTAATTTTTATCAAACGCCAGCAGACTGTAAGAGCTTTACCCTCTGGTTGTTGTCTCCTCTTTTCTTTTTTACAGCTCCCACCACTCAGATACTGTGTCCCAGGATTTCCACTGAGAAAACCTCCCTATTCTGTACTGTAATATATACATCTGTTGATATGTATATTTGTCTGAATGATTTCACGTAGTCCCCCTTTATTTCTGTGAATAGTTGCACTTTTCGTTCAGTCTCTGAAGCAGCTTGAACAGTTTGTAAATGACTTTAAAGGGGGTATAAATCGCTCCGTGTTATTGTGGTGACGGCTGCAGAGATTAACTTTATTTCCTTGAAAGTTTCTAAGAGAAAAATCAGTGGAATATGAATGTGGAATAACATATTATTTGTCTCCCCTTTTCTTTTACCGCCTTCTGTCACATACAATATACTGGATTTATTTTACTGCTGTCTAATGTGTTGCTCCAGTTGACCAGCAGGGGGTGCTGGTTTCCCCTCAGCAACCTTGAGTTCATCCTTTAAAGTCGAACTTGTAAATATTTTCAGACTACTTTGCTAAATATCTTTATCTCTGGTTGGATGGTTGGTTTAAGTTCAGATCAGCTCACAAAAGATAAATTCATCAGCTGAATTTCACAAATCCAGAACAGAACCATTATTTCACCCGTCTCTCTGTCAGCTGGTTGTCTCTCCGCCCCTGTTTTTTACTAACTAAAACCTCTTTATATTACTAACAGCTCTCTTTTACTAAACCCCATTTCGCTCTCCACTTTCCCAGAATGAAACAGGAGAAAGTGAATGTAACATCACACCTGCTCCACTTCTCTCCGCTCCAGCTAACTCTGCACAGTCCCTGCAATATTAACAAGTGGGCTGTGCACGTTCCCTGTGTACCTGAGCTAGTGTATCTGCCATCGAACCCCCTCGTCTGGCTCCGTTCACAGGTTTAAGGTAGCCTCTCTCTGGCATCTCATCACTACGACCAACTCCATTCACTTTAACTTACCAAGGGGAATGACTGAGACTATTTTTGTGCAAACTCAGCTAACAAGCAGTTGCCTTAAATGCAATTCCCCCTTTGTTCCACGTCTATGTTTGTTTTTAATAATTATTTTTTCAGGCGGTTGATGTTATCATGTAATGTAGATCTATTTATTTCCACACAGAGTTTTTTCTATCTAATTTGACCTGTCTGTCTTCCAATGAGAATTTAACCCTCCCCTCCTCCTTTCGTCTAAATTATACAATAAACTCAAAAATGGAAGTAATGCTGTTGAAAAATAAATAAAACAGAAAATAATGGCCTTTGACCTTGAAGGTAAATTGTTTTCTTTTCACACCGGTGTTACAGGCAGACGTGTTAAACCTTTGTGTTGAAGGTGAGCATCCAAACGTTCTCTGTCCTCCTGATCTCAGTCATTCTCAACACATCTGTACACATGCAAAGAAGAAAACACCTTCACCGATGGGACCAATTAGAAAATAACACTGAAATCTGCTGCAAATACACAAAACACAACCAAAAACAGGAAAACTGAAATGTTCCCAGGGACCTGAACGTGAAACGTGAGTTTGTTGTGAACAAATCTTCATTTATTTATTAGATGATTATAGAGTTTAATAATCTATGTCTATCACATAGTAACTGGAGCTGTAAAGTCAGTGGACTGGAATAAAATAGATTTCTTTTTGAACTGTAGTGGAGTTAAAGTACAAATACAGTCTAAACATATGATTTTGTGTGTTTGCTCCTTGAAACATTTCCATTGTGTTATTTGCAGCTTGTTTGTGTTTTTTCTAAATGCACTTTGGTGAAGATGTTATTTTCCTGAAGCTGCAGCTCTTTATTTACTCTTTATTTATTATTCTGCAACTTAACTAACTCAAAAATAAACAAAAGAATTTTAAGATTCTGTTTAAAATAGTAATTCTTTATAATAATGAGTTAGTATTGTCTGTTTGTTGTTCATCTGATTAATGTCTCAGTTTATTACATTTTGCTGGATTAACCAGCGTTTCGTCTCATCATAAGGTCCATTTAGTAATTTAGCAGCTGTTCAGGAGCTACTAATTGGACCTGGATTGTTACTTTTGCAAATGTTTGCAGAGCAGCTGCTAAATGGAAGAAGATCCTTCCACTGAAATCTCTAGAATAGATACTAAATACTTGTAAATACTTAGATTAGCAGAGATGTTTTTGTCTTTTTATTATTTGTGTTTGATCAATGACTCTCCCGTACTGTCTGTCGTTAATCTCGGCTAATGGAGTTCTGTGGTGCTCAGGTCAGGAAGAGGGAAATAGGCTTTGAGCTGTGACTGGTATTGGAAATCACACGTGCTCTGCACATGTTTCTTTCATAATCAATGCACAGAAATGACCACGGCTGTGCTGCTAAAGATCAGCAGTGTTTTTCCTGTATGTCACTAATATATTTTAAAACTTTATGCAGCTCATACAGGTTTTAAAAGCTGTGGTAGATTCATAAAACCTTCCTACACCGAAGCAGTGAGTGCTTCAGTTGTCTCACAAGCTTGTTAAGCAGCAGGCTTTTCCACATTTTTTAACTGTGCAGGACACAGTGGAGAGTCAGTCCAGGACAACAGTCTGTCTTTTCACTTGAGTTGTGACTGTCGCTGCCAATCCGGACGAGAACTGGGGTCGGGCCAGGTTTTGTGCTGTAGATCAGCTCTGCCAAAGGACATCTGCCATTAAAGTATTTCTATCTGTCCTTTCACCACTCTCGCAGAGGTCACTCCCAGAGGTCAAACACAGCCTTATCTGGAGCCAATTTAAATAGAAGAAAGAAATTTTATGAAAACGGACACGGTGAAGAGTTAGTTCATCATTTTCTGCAGTCTACATGAAAAGCTGCACACAGTGTGTCTCACTTTATGAGCACAGAGTCCTTAATGACAAATCTGTCTGTGCTAATTGAAGCAGCTTCCTGTGCAGAAAACACAGCTAAAGTACACCCCCTGAGAAAAGCAGTTCAAACGTCATATTTTAATCATGAGTCATATGAAAACCCCGGTGCCACTGTGTGTTAGAGAGCCGGCCTCACTGTAAGGGATCCGTCTGACGGTACATCCTCGGAGGCTCTTTAACCTTATTTCAACAGCAGCTGGTCAGCAGCCAAAGCATCGCAGGCGGATGCAGCTGCCTGCTCTGTTGCTTAGCTATTTAACAACACTGGCCTCATGACTCATGCTCTATTAAACATGTGAGACGGCAACTGGCTTGTTTGTTTTCATCTAATAATGTTACAGCAGTGAAGTAAAGTTGGAGCACACACAAAGTGCGTGTTGTCTCATTTCATCCAGTGGTTTGAGTAAAGGTGTCAGACTGACTCTTTATCGTTCACCATCTGAATTAACTCCTGTTGACTTGCCTGTGGAACACTGGCCCACTTACCCACTTCTTCGAAGGTATCACTTGCTTGTGCCGAATCTGTCAAGACTATTGGGCGTAAATCTGCCAAACTCTGTCCTATCTGCTGTCGTTCCGTCGCGCCTCAGTGAGCGAGCGCTTCAGCCAGCGGCAACATGAGAGCTATTGTCTTATGAGGGGCCTTCATTTGACTGGCCAACCTACCTACATCCATTTTTAATATGGTGATGAGGGATTGTCTACTGCTTTGTTGCTGTCATTGCTTTAAAAGCCTCAGTAACTCAGAGCAATCAAACAAACCTTTGTGCCGCAGCATTGTGCATGTCATCAAATGCTGCAGTGCCAGTTTTAATTCCATCATGTGGTGTATTTTATTTGAATACACCAGGAAGTTCATGTTGTCAGATGGTTTACTTAGTTGAGCTCAAATGCAACAAACAACTGTAGCAACACACTCTTTTATGGTTTGCAGTGATCATGACATTGCAGACTCTGAAATCCAGACAGTGCGAGCTGATGGCTCCACTGCCTCTCAGCCAGCTTCCTCTGTCCCGACCACAGTAAAACTGGGTACAGTTTAAAACAAACACGCCTCACGAGCCTCTCAGCATTGTCCTTGTTCTCTCACATAACATTTAATTCTTTTCAGGACATCTGAACTGGTTGGTGTCAGCGCGTAAACCCACAACCCGAAGCATGGGTGAAGCTCTGCAGCATGCTGTCAGCTGTCTCTTGTTTCGCTCTGTACAGTAACATGCTGGAGGAAAAGGAGACAGGACCGAAGCCACAAAGCACAAAAACTCAATAAACACCACAGAGATGTAGGAGAGTTTAGCAGCATCCTGGCATCTCCACAAACCTTGAAGCTTTAATCACATTCATGTGAGCAGAAAGCTGCCAGCGGAGCCACAGGAGCTGCAACTGTGGTATTCAACGAGGAATGTGTGGAAACAGAGCTGCTTTTCATATTTTACTTCATATGCTGTAGAGCTCGATCATATGCACAGAAACACACCGAGCACAGGTAGGACCAGAAAAATGACACGTTCAGATCAACCAAAGGGAAAATATATATGTATACTGTATATTTAGCTTATAGTGTAGATTATAGTGTTGGGGAGTCTCTCATTTTCAGTTTTATTTATTTAATTCTTCATGTTAGCATGCTGTAAATTTGTCACCCACTATATCAGTCTGCAGGAATTGGGTTGGGAAATATGTGACACTGGCCCCATGAAGTGGCCCTCCGCCCTGAGAGGCTTCGTCGAGGTGATGACAACCTGTTAGATGAGACTTGAACAAGTGCCCTGTTTGACTTCACTGTAGTTCCAGTGTGGGACTTCCTCTCTGATCCCGTCTCACGCAGACTTTAAATTTGATTCCATGTTCCTACTGTCATCCTCATCTCTATCAGGGTTCATGGTCTCAAACTGTGTCTGAAGGAACACGTTAGATGAAGACTACTTTGACCCCGGTCTCACTGGTAAAACATGCTGATGTGCTCCTGTTATATAATTACAGTTCTGTTTACTGAATGATGTTGTTGACTCGTGTTTCCCTTTGTCGCCCTCTCGACTCAGCAGATCTCTGCTGCCTGAAAGCTGCTTGTCTGCTGTGCTGCCGACAGCATCGCGTCTGATTTGTGCTGGCGTAAGTAATCACCCCAGGGTGCCGCTGTTGAAGACCCAGACAGACACTGGAGGGTGACAACAGTTTTATCCTCTATGCTTTTCAGTATAAGTGTTTGAGCCCAGCCAGGAGGTTGGAGCTAAAAGTGCAGATGTAGATATCAAACATCCTGGGAAGTGCAGAAAGGACGGCAACAAACTCCTTTCACATACTTTCACAGTTTCATATCAACACAACTGCTAAACTTTGATGCCTTAAAGGGTGAATACAGTATTTTGGACAACAGAAAAGAGAAATAGATGTTAGAAAGTCAGAGACTAATAATTCATTTCACCTGCATGTTTTCAAACAGCTGAACTGTTGTTTGGTGAATTTATGTTAATATTTTGTGATCTTTATACAAATGAGGCCAAATAGCCACAAAAGTACAAATAAAATGACAACAAACAAAGATTGAAATGATCAGTCTTTTGGTTCCTTTTTGTTTAAGAGGGGTCCTGCAACAAATCAGGAGTTTGATCCAGTATCAAGTTTCATTTCAACTACACATTTAAAACAGACGCTGCTGCAGCGATGAGTGTGGTTTTCTAATCAAACCCATCATCTGGAACATTTCTGCTACCTTTGCATCATGCACCACTCCGGTGCCACCTCTGGCTTTAACTCAACTCCTGCCTGCCTCTGGTTTCTTCTCAGCACGACGCGCACACGCACGCACACACACGCACAGGCAGGCACATCACTCCAGCAGCAGTTCCACCGTCTTCTCCGGTCACTTGTGCGCGGCTCCATCATGGCAGAGCGCAGGGGAAAGTGGGACCAGGCAGAGGACGACCTGCCGGTCTACCTCGCCCGACCCGGCACGGCGGACCAGGTGCCTCGGCAGAAACACGGCGGCTTGTTCTGCAGCGTCGAGGGCGCATTTGAGAGGAAAACCATAGACTTTGATGCTCTCAGCGTCGGACAGAGGGGCAAACGAGAGTCCGGCCAGGAAGCCAGGAGCCCGCAGAGTGACAGGAGATCTCCGGATGTGCAGAGTCCCTCAGCTGGGACTGAGTCGACTCAGGTGGAGATTAAAACCAGCGGCGGCAAAGAAGTGTTGCAGAACCTGGGAGATGAAAAGGTAAAAAGACTGGGCAGTAAGTTTTACCTGAGGGACAGCAGACTGCTGCTGCATGTGTGAATGACAGGGGGGGGGGTCCACAGGGTGTCAGTCTTCTCTCTCTAATGGCACCTTCTGTTTTTATAAGTGTTGTGAAATGAACTGTGGTGTAAATATGATTCAGAGTCTGAGTCATTCCCCTGTTAGATGTGTCACTGTGCCTCAGCATTAAACTGTATGACATAAGTGATTATGAGCATCAACCTTCCACGTTGAAGAATGGATGCAGCACTTGACTGTATGTGATGCACACAACACAAAGATGAACTCTTGAATTAATATTAAACATGTTGATCTACTGGAGATCTGAGGTGTTGGTCCATTAATCGTTGACTTACTGGAACCCTAAGACAGGACAGACTGAGAGAAGATGACAACTCCATTTGTATTTTGAGTCAGATTTTTATTTTTCATTTTTCCATCTACCAGTTGCTCAGTGTGAGTTGTTCCCTCCTGCAGAAGAACTTCAATCAGACTTGTGTAGGTGCACGACTTTTTTAATGGCGCTATAGTTTAACTAGATTAACAGTTAATTAAAACAGTTAAAGTGCAGGAATATAGAGTTAGTAGTGATGTAATGTTCTCAAGTGGTGTTTTATTAATGATTAATTAGTAAATTCTGTTTTTTAAAAACAAAATATTTTAACTTATAACACTATATCATGTAGACCTACTTACTAATATAATCTAACAGAGCTTAGAGAAGAGTTATTTACCTGGTTTAGGTTTTTAATCTGTTTTAAAATAAACTTACTTTACTGGAGGCAGCACATAGTGGGATAGTGACTGTATTGAATTTGTCAGATGCTGTCATGAATGAAGTTATTATTATAATGGTTGTGTCTGTTTTCAAGGACTTTCAAAGTTTGCAGGATGAGATTTTAGACAAAGTGAGATTTGAACTTAGTGAATAAATATTTACGAATATGAAGCACGAAGAGTTTTCCAGGAAATAAGATGGTGTTTGGAAGAAGAATCTATTGTGTGTTGTGTTTTACTGTTGTTATCAGTGAAGCAGCATTCACAGAAAATATTTTCTACATCATATACATCGTGTTCTTCTTCTTACGTCACACTGCGATCACTCTCTGTGCTTAAAAAGTGATGAATCATCTCTCGTCGCTCTTTCTGGCTTTGACACAGACGTACACTCACAATTTTGGCTCAGAGGGGAAAGAGGCCATTAGACAAAGTGAGCATGATTACTAGTTGGTCTCTGCAGGATCACGTTATGACACAACCACACAGACGTATTCATCTAAAGTTTGAATGGAGAAAATATATACTTAGACAGTATGAAATCAGATCACTGCTTTAGTGTGTGTTGCCTTAGAGAATATCCACGTTATATATTTAAAGAGGGAGTTAGTGAAGTTCAGTCTTTGTGTTTGCATGTTCTTTAAGTTAGAAACATCTTCTTCTTTTCATTTCTTTGAAAAGCATCATTTCCTGTTTGGGAATCCAGCTGAGAAACAACCAGTCAAAAGTTTTTATCACTTTAATTTAGTTTTTTACACAAGCGACTTTTGTCAAGTGTGGAAACATCGACTTAGACTCGAGGTTGATCTGACGGAGCCTGGTGGTCAAAGGTCTGTCCTCATGTTGTCGATGCAGCATCCCAGGAACATCTGGACAGAATTTCACTACATCTGGCACCAGCGTCCACCGGTGGACGGAAACAACCACGAGGTCGTGTTAACAAAAACGTGAATATCTAAATGATCTGCTGTGACCAAGTCTTATTATGTAGGTAAAACAAAAGAAGAATAGTGACATACGTAACGTGAGACCCCACAACTAGAGTGAGGAAACATTAATATTTCTAATGCATCCTTTCTCTTTGGTTCAATGCTTTGTTCTTATCATTTATGCCTCAGTGATTCCTGTGACGTTATTGATTCTCTGTCAGACAGTTTGGGATCGAGCGGCTTCTCTTCCCCTGACAAACATGTCTGTATTTATCTGTATTTGAAGTTCACATCTTCCTGGTAAAACATTTAATTTCTCCCTCCTGCACTGCACATGGCTTCAACACACTTTACTATCACTCTACATTATGGTATACAGGTTTTTCCTAGTGTGGCACTTTCCCCTCGTGTGGCCTGATACTGAACTGCAGTATTGCAGCTCCTGAGGGAACAGATGATTCAGCAGAAGTCAACAGACAGAGAGTTAGGCTGTGTGTGTGTGTGTGTGTGTGTGTGTGTGTGTGTGTGTGTGTGTGTGTGTGTGTGTACGTTTGTTTTTTGCTTTGATAGAAACTGTTTAAGGGGAATCAGACAGACAGAGACAGGACGCGTCTGCTCTTCGTACAGCTAGTTCTAGTTCATTCAGGGGACGATGAATGATGAGTTTGACAGTCCAGCGTCTCTTTAACGACGTCAGTTCATCAGTTCAACTTAGATTTCAGTTCATCCAGAGTGTATTTTGACTTTTTAATGCTGTAATCATATTAAACAAAAAGGATCATAATTATAGATGTGCCTGGTTTCCTCCTGTCTGGGGAGCTGATTAGTGCAATCGACTGCTGGAATAAAGTGGATAATGGGGAGTGGTCAGCCTGATGGTTTGGTTGGGACCTCCTTCTCTTTGTTGTCCTGCTGGGAGGAGCATTTTACTGACTGAACACTGGCTGCAGAAATTATTGTGTTACAGATTCAATTTTAAATTCACAAAGGTTCTATTTATGCAGTCTGGACTCAGTAACCTGTAATGTTAATTTGAATTTTACTAATGACTTAGACCAGTGTCTGTAGCTCTCCATTTTGTAGTTATGTGCATAACCTACCTCTTTCATGCTGTTTCTTAATCCTTCTGTAGCTGACAATTAACATAAATGTCAAGGCACAAAAGCGTTGATCTAATTCTACTAATATTCAGGTTTTTGCCACAGCCCTTGGTTCAAATAGAGAAATATTGTGTTCTGTCTTAACAGATTCACACACAGTATGTTATTAACCTTTAAATAAAACCTTTCTTGCCTGATCTTAACCACACGTGGAGTCAAACGCAGGCCTGTGCTGTGACAGTCCTATTGTTTGGAGGCGATTCACCTGGACTAGATGTAAAGCATATGTTGCATCAGAACATAGTAAATCCAGCGTGTTGTGTTTACAAAACTGCAGGACAGATGCCTTGATGGTCTCACAGTGATGTTATCAGGGTCATACTGGGGTATGAAGTTCGAATTAAGACAGTGTTGAGTTGCATTATGGGGAATGTAGTGATTTGGAGCTTGACTCATATGAATGATGGCCTCTGCTGCTTTGAGTTTGTCCATCTGCTTTTCCAATTCATGTTTCTTCTTTCTCTTAGACCGACGGTGCAGGATTCACTTCAGTTCAAACTACTAATTCACACAAAGGCTAAAGTAATTCCAAAATTCTAAATAATCATGCTGGTACAGCTTCGATGACCTGACGGGGCCTTTTCTGCATCCTCGATCTGTCTGTCAGCGTCAGCTGGTTGATGTGTCGCAGAAGAGACAGACCTGCAAACTGGAAGTGTGTTGTTGACACATTCTCTTTCTTGCAAGCCTGGGAATGCTGAGGTAACGCTTTACCGCCTCACTGCCATGAAAGGACATGTCAGCATGCAGGCACGGTGTCCTCCTTTAGCCTAAAGAAACCAGGAGAAATGGATTTAACATGATTTATTTCCTCTAAATATGAGTCGGCTTGTTTGAGTATCACACACATGATACACAAATAAACATTCCTCTTCAGATTTGATAATCTAATCCATAAAAATGATTCACTGAATATGATTATTGTCGAGTAAACACGTGTGCAGTAGTCTCCGAAGCTCATTATTGGTGCATTAGTGCTGACGAGGGGAGTGGTGGAGGAAATGACTGGTGTTGTGAAGGGGGATCCCCTTCGGGCCTGAACAATAGAGACACATGGCTGGGTGGGGACATGCAGAGAGTGGGGGAGAGTCATGGTGAGTAGACATGTGGGGGACGGGCTGTGTGACAGCTGCTGCGCCATTTTGCCCCTTCTCTGTGTTCCTAAAAACAAACCAGCCAAATCTAGAAATGATGAATGAGTTTGTTTGTTTTTATTTATTTAAACTGATTGAATCAAAATGACTTTAAACACGTGGAGTCGCGTTCTACTGCTGTTTATGTCTGTATGATGAACAGTATTTAAAATATAATGGTAACTTCTGAGGATTCAGCAGTGAATATAATGACGGATTTATATTGTGCAGGACGTATATTCAGGCTTCTTCCTATTTTCTATACCGGCTTTGTCAAGTAGGAGAATTTATGACCTCCCATGTGTCAATAACTACTAGCTTCTTGGATAAATGCTGCATGTTTAGTCATAAATAAAAGCTTCTGAGTAAAGCAGACAGCTGGATGGAGGCTGCAGGCTGCTCACCAGCTGCTCCACTGCGCCCCCCTGTGGGAAGATTGTGACACCGCTCTTTTCCCCATTGAACCCACTGAGGGAGGGGCCGGCTGGCTGGACCAGAGACGCTCCTATAGCGCTCTGCGAAGCACTTTACATCGCACTGACAGAGGGGCGACCATTCCCTGAAGCTCCCATCCAGGCGAGGCCCGCTGCAGCATCCACACGGAGGGAATATCGAGTCTGAAATCCCGATTTTCAAGGTGGAATTGGAAGGAAAATGTCTTATCAAGGAAAGAAGAACATCCCAAAGATCACAGTGAGTAGAGCAGCTCTTTCTGCCTGCTTCTCTGGGGGGACTTTGATTCCTGCTGCTGCAGAAATCTGCAGCGAGGTCTCAGAAAAGAGATTTGATGGTTTTCAATTCTTCTCCCTGTTGTCAGACTTAGTCGCAGGAAGCCGCTGCAAAAATGCGCACAATGGAAATGCATGGAGTGGCTGCCATAGTGACAGTCAGACAGGGACACAAGGCGTTTTCTTAAAGGTGTCCTGCCTCTTCTTTGTTGAGCTCCGGCTCGCCCATAAAGAAATCTCTGGGTCTCTGCAGCGACTTCTCTGTCTGCAGAGCACAGGGATGAAAATCCCATTCAACCCTGTGGGGATTAATTCAGGCCTGATCACTTCTAGTTGAGTCTGTTGGACATTTATTTGATTTTCTTTTCTTCCTAATTCAATGCAGTGTATTTTTAATGGCACACTTTACATATGATGGCCTAATTCTAAGCTCCTGTGGGTATTAGTTGACATATAATTGAACAGAAATGAGTGCAGTCCTTGTACATCAGCTCATTATTTCTATAAAGGGTCACAGTAATTCCAGTGTTAAGACATCTACAGACATGGGCTTCTGTTCATGTTGCAGCCTGGTGCAGAGGAGAGGGAGAGGTGGGGGGAAACACACGCCCATTTATAATGAGCTGTGATAAGCCGGTCTTGTAATGGGCACAAGAAGAAGAGCATCCAGGGTGGAGGTTGAATTCAGGGCAGGGCTGGTGTTACACAGCCTTTCTACTGGGGGCTGGTGTGTGTTACAACTGCAGAAAGCGCTGCTACTCCATCTCCATCCCTGTGTGTGTGAGGGAGCGTCCAAAATGCCTGCCTTCAGGTTTTATTGTTGCAGCTCAGGCTGCAGTCCGGGTGTGTGGAGACACAGCCTTTGTGTTTGTCCTCTACTCAGCTGATATTACACCAGAGCTGCTATTTGAAGGATGTATTTACATATGTTTTGGGATTATTGATGGAATTAGTCAGAACATGTCTCTACAATATACTTGAATTTCACAAGTCTCCATTTTAAGGATGGAAATGGGACTTTATTATCACCCCCCCCCTACAGAGAGGTGGGGTCACAGTCAGTAGGTAATACTGCAAAACCAGACTAGATAGGATCTGTCTCCTCTTCTTCAGGCTTCATAGCATCAACGCGTTGTGCCGTTTGATCCTCCAGATACATGACACATATCTGGGTACTGAAGTTCAAATTGTCACGTCAGCCTGAGATTGTTGTGAAGACCAACTTCACCCAGATTTAACCTGTGTGTTAATTAAAGTGCAGCTGCCGCCACATAACAAAGTCTTTTATTGATGTCTTGACCGACAGCAGCAGATAAAGTGGCTTCACTCCACTTCACTTTACGGGGGTTTCAAACATGATGTCATGTCTGTTTGATCCGCTGACGGCGGAAAAGCACATCACAAGTAGCTACGAGGGTCACTACATTATATCTGAAGGCACAGTGAAGTTGTAGCTTACAACCAACTCCCTGCGTCCTGATTTAGATGATTAAATCGTCATTAACTATAAAGATATGACAAGAAGTAGCATTGAAAAGGGACAGATGAAGTGAAAATGAATGTTAGGACCACAGCTCAATCTGCTATAATACATTCTTCATTGAGCTCAGTGGTAAAAAGAGTCAACAACAAAGACACTATTTAGTCCAGTTTGAGTGAAGCTTTGTATTTATTCTGTAGTCTGTCTAATATTATTATTTGGAGCCACTGGTGTGTGAGACTCAGAGAAACTTTGCTGCTCTCTCCATCACTGAAGACAGAAGCTGTCGTGTTTCTCGCACACTGAGTTCGTACTCTACTATAATCTTAGAGTATAAAGGTAGGTCGTTATACAGAAGGAGGTTAAATACCTGTTTCTAACTCTGTTCCCCTCCCAGACCGTTCCCTCTCTGTTACCAGGCCTGTCCACTCTGTTCCAGCTGTTTCCTCACATCTGCTCTCAGCCACAGTGGCTCTGTTAGATTTCTAGGTGTGGTTCTTCCCTCTTACCCTCTCACAGCAGCCTCAGTGTTGTTCCAGGCTGCTACATGTCATCAGTAATCCCCTCCAGCTGGAACGAGCATCTGTGGGCACGAAACCGGGCCGACAGACGGGCAGCTGTGCCCGGGAAATCAAACCCAATCCGCCTGTTCACGCGCCACAAAACCGGGCTGAGCCCCACAGAGTCTGTGCCATCGGCGCGCTGGCTGCAGCAACGTGGGCTCGAGTGCAAACAAAACACCCCACGGCCACCCAGACGTTGCCGTGCGACTCACCATGACGACCAATATACAGTTGCAGTGGCAGGAAAATACAACGGGCGCTTGGTTTGATGTGTGAGGATGTGATGTGACACACTTCATTTTAGTCTCTCACACACTCACAGACTCTTCCCACATGTTGTAACTGTGCGAGTTTATAATTCAACCTGTCAGGCCCAATCAGATCCAGATTGTTTTTTTTTGCCCTTATTGCCATGGTTACATGGTTACACTACTCCTGCCTATCACAAGATCAACATTCCAGTGAAGCAGGATTTTCTCTATGACCATAGTGAAGCTGGCAGAAGCTTCTGCAATTAATTAAGATTGATAAGTCTCATCGAGGCTCCAGAATGTGAAAGAAATCCTGCGCAGTTTTGGGTAAAGAGTAAATATTTTGCTCACTAGGCAACAGGGCTGAAACTGAGGCGCTGGTGCACATTCAGGATGACTTCCCTCTTCCAGTGGTTCCTGCTCGCCTCGACAAAGCTCTGTGTCACAACTAATGGAGTCTCTTCTAAAACCTCCTCAGACTCTTTGGTCTGCTCTGGAGCTGTAGCTGTGGAGTTTTTAGGACCAGAACCACTGGTGGCAATTATTAATTATCATCCCGGTTTAGGAGCGCTGCTCCCTCCCCGGTCGGGTGGAAGTGGAAAAAAGTTGTCAGTGGATATTGGCGTAGTAGGAGAAGAACAACAACATCCTGCCGTCTATTTTTGATTACTGCTGGATTGTGTAACAGAAAATGACAGTTTCCTGTGCACTCACAGAGCCTCTTTATTTTTGGTGCTTTGTATGACAAGATATTTTTTCCACCTGAACTTTAATTTGTTACCATAAATTTAATACATGAGCTTGTCAGCGCTAGAGGAAAAATGCAGTTAGGGAAGGTAAACGAGGGTTGGATTACTTTATTTTCCGATGACTTCAAACTTTAAATGCTGTAAAGGAGTAGAGCAGCTGAAAGTAGTCGCTCTCCCCTGTTCTGTGTGATAATCTCATCTGTTTAGATGAGTGACACACTTGTTTTAGTATGAATTGGTTTGATTTAGCACATTAGGATTTGTCTTTCAGTTGTAATGTTTGCACGTCGCTTGGGTTAAAGATAATCCTCCTCCAGCTGTTCTATTTTGTTGACTCTCTAAAATCCTGTGCTGTGACTTAACTCTATAAAACACCAAATCCTCCGCTGTTTAACCAGCGTCAACGTGTTTAGAGGAGGTCACAGTCAGTCCGGCACGCACACAAGCAACAGCATCAAAATCTCTGCAAACACTTTTAGTTTCCATGTAATTCAGGGTTTATATCAACTAGAAGGCTGTGATTGATTTTATAGACCAGGTGCAGCTAGTGCACTAATCTTCATGAATCAATCTTTGTATTTCTAGTTTGTTTACAGGATAGTAATATGTTCTTTTTACATTCTTCTAAGACAAGTCATTACTGTAGGTGCAAATCCAGTATAGTTAGCATATTGGATGATTAGGATAAATAAACAGACTGCACGGCGTCCTGCCTGAACACATCAGCCCATTGTTACCAGTAATATCATGCAGCTCATCCAGTTCGGTGTTTCCAAAAACTACAGCAGAGACGTGACTGATGGACCAAAAAGAAGCAAAGATATTTACAAAAGTGCTCAATGTTCTTGTATTTTTATTTACATTTAGACTTTAATATTCAAGTGCCGACAACAAATAATGAACACAGTGTACGAACTATTGAAATGCTGCCTCTTCAGACTCAGGCCTCAGTTTGTCTTTCACTTATTGTGGGAAACCCAGGAAATCACTTTATTCTGTGAATGTTTGTATAATGGGTTTGTCCCAGGTTGAGAGTTAGCTCTTCCAAACCCGAATTTTTCAACCTCTGAATGAATCAAGATATTTTGATGAGTCATAGTGCACAGGAAGGTTAGAGTGGAGTCATGTAAACTCAGTAATAATCTTTTCAACAACAAACGCAGCTACACTGAAGCTGCAACATGCACCTTTCGGCAATCAAGGAAAATCTGTCCACTCTGGTCCATGTAGCTCTCCTGCTACGCTCTGCTACAGTATGAAACTGTGATATTTACAATAGATAAAGAAACAAACAGGGTGAAGAATATGAAGCAGTCTAAAGAAAGAAAGTCTAAAGAATCAACCAAAACCAACGAGCACTGTGGTGGACGTGAGTCTTCAGTATCTGTGATCAGACTTTATGATCTGTGCAACACATGTATGACAATAAGGCCGAGTGATCTGATCAGTTGCACGTCAGTAAAATGTACCCGTTGTACCTGAATGCATCATCTTGAATCAGTTGTGGTCGACGGGTCCGATCAGATTCAGGACTAGTAACGGTCTATAGCATATAGTCAAAACAACGCAGAGGTTCTGGGAAATAATATTTGGAAAAAGTGACAGATCCCGGGCTAAACTGTGGCACACGCTGACGACGTCATTGTGGTGGTGTTAGGAAACATGTTGTCATGTTTACTATAAAAATGTTCAAATGTAACTTCTTGCTGTCTGTGGTTGAATGACTTGAGTGTTCGTGAATGGGACAGAAACCCATAATGAACGTCTGAATTTAGATTTATGGGTCGTGATTGAGAAGTGTTTATGAAAAAAAGAAACGTTTCTCTCAGAGACGTCTCGACAGGCTGCTCACTCATTCTGCCAAACTGCGCTACCACTTATATTTAAGTTACGTGTTCTTGAAATCCTGTGACAGTTTGGACATTGTCGTCGCCGTTTAAAAGATCTGCTCTGTCATATTTGTGCATGACGTTGTTGACATTTAGCAATATAGCATTTAGTTTTCCACTTTCCGCCGGCAGCCCACAGCCATCATAAGTTCATTTTGTGTTTCACTGGCACATGCAGGAACTCGGGAAGGCTCAGCAGAGTCACAGTCGCCGGTTGTAATGGAAATGGAAAGCTATTGATTGTTAAACGATTGTGGTCTCTTTGAATGCTGATAGAGGCCAGTGGGGAGAGTGGGCAGCAACTGACAAAGGGGAATGTGTGTTTGTGTGTGTGTTGAGAGAGACATAGACATAGACATGTTAAAGCAATTCAGTAGAGCATCCGTACGCGAGGGCACACCCTTCACAGCAGTATTATAAATCAAATAAAACCTCTCAAGTCATCCGATGCATTCGGATAGAGCAGCTCCGCACTGCTGAGGTCTACTCCGAGTGTTAACGCTGCAGCCATCAGCAGAACATGAACCAGTAACAATTTTCAACAAACAAAATAAATCATTTCAGTCGTTGTTTGAGGAAAATGTTAAATATGTTTTGGGATTTTGATTCTCAGATGATCCAGTGAGAGGCTTTAGTGTTCCCTTTGTCGTGTGGGATAGAAAATATTTAGGTTGTGCAGTGTTGCTCAGACAAAACAGCATGATTGATTGATTTTTAGAGAAAACAATCAGCACAGTAATCGCCAAGGAAATCATCGGAGAAGCTAATTGTTCCATCACAAGAAGTATTAACCAAACTGATTTATAGATTTTCAAGTACTGTCTCTGCAACATTTGCATGAGCGAGGTCAAAGCCAGGTTTGGCTCTGTGCTCCATATTAGTAATTAGATATAGTGCTCTCGGTTGGAACCGATTGTCTTTGAGCTGGTGAGTGACAGTTTTCGGATGATCTATGCTGCTGCTGTGTTCAAGCCGCTGATGACTGTGTGTTGTAATGTGTTTCTTCAGGGTGTGGTTGTCTGGGAAGTCTCTGGGCACTGTTTCACACTACTCAATCACCATCACACACACACACAAACACAGAGACACAATAATACACATATTGTGTGTTGTATGAGCTCAGCAGATATTCAGCTTGTATTATCTAAGCTGCACACAAAACTGTATTATGCTGTTTCCTTTTTTTCTGATGTGTGAAGGAGTGGCTGCAGTTCATTAGAATGATGAAACACTGGGTCCGAAGCCAGGGGTGCAAATGACTTCACACATGTGTTGATGGGAGAATGTGGAAATCTGTTCCTTATAAAAGGGCTCTGAGGAACTGAGTCCTGCCATTTTACAGCGGGGAGTTTGAATGTATTACCCAATATTTTATAGAAATATTACTCGTTTAGCAGCAAAAACAGATCTTTCAGTTTGATAATGTGGTAGCAGCAAATGATTGACATCAGTGATAAATAGGATCAAATATAATTTGGTGTATCTGCAGAGTTTTGTCAATTTATCGATTCACTTTTTGGTTTATGATATAAATGAGGTCAGTCAGTCACCCGACCACTCAGTAACAGCTCCCCCATCCATGTAGGCCTCCACCCTGTTCAGCAGACACTCAACCAGCCCCAGCATCCAGTAAGTCAGCAGAAACAGGCGCCCAGTCTCCCCTCCTCTCCTTCGCTCTCAGTCTCTCTCCCTGCAGTCACCATGACAACGGGCTGCTAGAGTCAGTCCATGCAGCAGATTTGATGTCTGACTGTGTAGCGTCATGGCAACGCCCTGATCAGACCATATTACGAGATGTGCGGTTGAAGGGCTCCTTAGATGTCACAATGCTTTTCAGGTTTCATCCAGCACATCGGGGTGTGTGCAGCACCAGTGAGGAGAGTCGTGAAATGCTTTGTGAATATTTGCAGGTTGATTTTGTTTTCTAATAACGTCCACAGTCAATAGTAATTCATAAAGAAATCTGGATGATTGTGGTTCAGATTTTAATCCATGATCAGTCCTTAAAAGCAGCTTCAGCTCTGCTTACTATCATCCTCCTAAATGCCGTTGCCATAACTCCCTCAGTCTTTTGTTTCCGTGAGTTCAAGATCTTCTTTATAGATTTTGGTGGTGACAGTTACCGTGATGATAATCAAGCGTCTCTTTGTGCACAGGCTTAGATAACTGTGGGACACGGCTAAATATAACCTCACTGTATTATCTGATGTGCCCCTTTAACAAGAATCTTCAGCAAATGTCAAAGTGAATATGGGCTGCTTGTACAGGGAATCAAACCACTTTGCTTCACTAGACCACAGGGGAAGCTGAGCTGGTGAACGTGGGACTAGAGTGACAGGACATGAAGTACTGTTGGTCCTCTCTGAGTAGAAATAAGAAAATAATGAAATGCACCTGCAGAGAAATGAAGAAGCATTGTGCAATTCCAAATATAGAACTGAAATGATTCGACAGATCCTCTTCTCTTATCCCTTCTTCTCATCTTTTTCTCTACAGAGCGACAGGCTTCTGATCAAAGGCGGGAGGATTGTGAACGATGACCAGTCCTTCCATGCCGATATCTACATGGAGGATGGCCTCATTAAGTAAGTCCTCCAGTGCCCTCGTTTCTGCTCTGCTCTTATCTGTCCCCGTTTGCTTTCATCCCTCCTTAGACTCATTATCCGTCTGTTTTAGTCAAGTTTGTTGGTTCTCTCCTTGATATTTAACTCCATCTGTTTACTGAGAGTGTTGCAGAAGTGTAGAGATGATGTTCCCCCATTCTGTCTGTGCCGCACACAAAATTAAAGTGGGTTAAATTCCTCTGCCTGAATCGTTCTCTCCTCTCCTTCACTGTCTTTCCCCCTTCCTGTTCCCCTTTGATTTCCAATTATAGTCTCTTTGTCCCCACTGCCCCTCAGTGAAGCAGCTCACATAGAGGCTCACACAGAAAGCCTGGTGTTGCATAATAAACATCTAGATGCTTGCTGGACCATTGGGCTGCTGGCAAACTCACAGAGACACTGGCCTCTGCCTGCCTGTCCGTCTGTCTGGGTTGTCTCCTCTAAGTCTGAACAACAGGGTGACAATGTGTTGCTTCAAGCTTGGTTTAGATTTTGCTTTCGGGGTCAGTTTAAAGACAAACTGTTTGTTTATGTCTGTGAAGTTTCTCTGTCATCTGGGTCACAGTTATCCCAAAAGGGCTGTTCAGGGGACACTGGCAGGAGTAAACGAAGCATCTCTGGACATGTCAGCAGCACACGGATGGAGCGTCTTGTCCACCTCAATGACTCAAGACAGATATCTGAAACCTTTTTCTGTCTTTGACAGGCAGATCGGTGACAACCTGATTGTGCCTGGCGGTGTGAAGACCATCGAGGCCAATGGAAAGATGGTGATCCCCGGTGGCATTGATATCCACACCCACTTCCAGATGCCGTACCGTGGAACCACAACTGTAGACGACTTCGGCCAGGGATCAAAGGCTGCTCTTGCAGGGGGCACCACCATGATTGGTAGGGGCTAAAAGAAAAAGGTCATAAACATGTTGAGGTTAAAAGAATAAAGCTAAAGAGAGGGGAGAAAAGGCAGAGACCCCAACAGAGTAAAAGAGAAAGCAGTGTCGGTCTGTTTTTGGGCAGCACTCCAAAAGACGGCCTTACAAAAGCCTGAGTGTAACGGGGTGGGATTAAGAAGGAGGGGCACGTAGTGAAGCAGTGCTCCCACAAAAACAGAGCACCAGTGTGCGTCGTCGTGCTTGTCTGTGTACTGTGAAGCCCTGAATGTGTGTGTGTGTGTGTGTGTGTGTGTGCTTCCTGTAGTTTGGACACAGACGCTATCACAGCCAGCAGCTGGTAGATGCCACAGTCTCATTAATGCTGTTAGCTTCTTTTGAGCTAGATGCTGCTCTGCTGCTCGTCTCCCGGTGTGGCTCAGTCCTCAGACAAACACAGTCACTAACAGGCGTGCTACTGTAGTAAGCTCTGCTCATTCAGGGATTATATTCCAGTGGGAACTGTGTCAAAGAGAAAGCGAATATCTGTGTCTGTGTGCCTTACTGGTACATAATATGAGTATGTTTTGTCACAAGTGTTGTGTTTGTGTGGCTGTTCAATTCATTTCAAACTGTATAATAAAGAAAAGCAGAGTAAACGCAGATGTTTCTAATGTTATTCTATTGACATGCAAAGACCAGATAAGCAGATTGAGTCCTGTTTAATGAGATAAAGAAGCTTGTCAGGTGGCGAGCCAGCAGGAGGTCTTATTTTATTACAGCTGAGTAAGATGGAGCAGGATATGTAGAGAACAGAGACACTGTTGTGTACAGTAATGATTCACTTTGCTTAAAATGAGAATCTGTGCTTTGTGTTAAATTTCATTATTATGAGCATGAACATCATTATTTAATATGATCACTGATCAGAGTTTTTGAACATCACGTTTGTGTGGTGTCTCTAAGTTTGTCATGTTGTCTACCCAGAAACAAAAGCCTGAAAATAACCACAGCTCAAGTTGCCCCAAATTTTTCAAGGACACCCAGACAAAGATGTTCAGAATGAAATGTGACAAGGTTGGTCCCCATGGCTGAGTGCTGCAGGAACTCAGACAGACAGCTGATTATGCAAGATAAACAGTACTGGGGGAAAGTAGAAACACCAGCAGACACATCCTGACATCGCCCTGTCTTCGTCCTCCTATGTGTGGCTGCGTCCACTCTGTCACTTGTTTGTCTTCTTTGTCATTTCATGTCACCTGCTATTTCACTCGTTGCTCTCCCATAACCCTTCTCTCCTCTCCTCTTGTCATCCCCTCATCTTTTCATCTACTGTCCGTCTCTCTCAGTGGACCATGTGATCCCAGAGCCTGGTAGCAGCCTGATGGAGGCCTATGACCAGTGGAGGCAGTGGGCGGATGAGAAGGCCTGCTGCGACTACTCCCTGCACGTGGACATCACCCACTGGAACGACAGTGTAAAGCAGGAGCTGGAGAACCTAATGAAGGAGAAAGGTAGGGAGGAAATGTGGTTTTATGAACTTAAATGAAAATGAAATTCTTTCTTGAGGCTGTTTTTCTAAATAATATTTGTCCTTTATTTTTTTTCCAGGTGTCAACTCGTTCCAGGTCTACATGGCTTACAAAGACTACTACCAGATGAGCAACAGTGAGGTATGAAAGGATGAATCAAGTGCACACTTTAACATTTTGGGTGTAAAGTTAATGATCTGAGTGCTTTATCCACACCTGCATGACCATAGAGCATAAAACAAGGTAATAGTTTGGCTCTGAGCAGCTTGTAAAACTAATTATTCAACATAATGCACCATTCAACTTAAACTCTAGTGTGAGCCGAGCATTGAAAAACTGTCTTTGATGTGGTTTATAGTTAAGTTCATATTGTACATCTGTCTGATTAATGAGTAAAAAACAGTTTTATCTGGTGGGACGCTGCATGTTTCTCATCAGCTCTAAGAGTCTAGCCTGAAAAACTGGTCCACTCACATAGATCACTATGGATCCGTGGCGGAGCAACAAACCAGTGACTCCAGCTCATCCCACATGACTTTACCCATTTCTGGAGACCACACACAGTAATTGCAGTGTGTCGTGGCAGACTTCATGTAAATTGTGGGCTTCTTTTATAATTTTGGGTTGAACTTGACCCCTGAGTTAAAAAGGAGTGTCTGATTCGTGTTTAAACAGCAAGGCAGGATTTTAAATACAGTATAAAAACAGTGGCACTGTAATTTCACTGTTCCTATGTCTTTCTCCTCCAGCTCTATGAGATCTTTACCTTCTTGGCAGAAAGGGGAGGCATCGCTCAGGTCCATGCTGAAAATGGAGAGATCATCGCTGAGGTAACTAAACATGAGCAAACCTATTTAATATTTCTTTTTAAATGTGATTATTTGCATCAGTCCACATGTTTAGCTGAGTTTTATCACAGCACATCTTCACTGCTTACAGACTAAACATGCTGTCAGTGATGAGGGAGAGAATGTGTTTCCTGTAGGGCAGTGATGTGAAGGTGTAGTTTATCCACGTTCTGCTGTATTGTGGACAAATGAAAGTGACTGAGCTGTAATAGTTGTTGGATTGAGAGTGTTGGTATTAGTCAGAGCTCCAGATCAGGCCTGGATTCTTTCAGTGTGTGTTGGATGGGATTCATCTCAAATTCCAGCTCTCCTATCTATCGGAAACTCTTTGACTTTGAGTCCGATTTTCATCTGCGTTAAACCCACAGATTATGTCATGAGCTGACTTTACATTAGAGCTGCTGAGATAACGACACAGAAACAAACCTGTGGACGATAAATGTGACAAATCCCTTCAGATAAATTACAGGAAACATTCATTTGATTATTAATTATTGAATTTTGATGCTTATGATCATCTCAGTGTTTGAACTACTGGAAGCTGCACTAGCTAGATACATTTAACTTAGAAATAGAAAAACAAATTTCATTTAGTTTTCCTCTTCAAGTTTACAATTCAATTGCAAAGGGGAAAATTGCGTAAGGCTCCTAATTCTTTCCAAATAAAGTTGAGTCTGTCCTCAACATAAACAGAAAGTAGACCCTGTGGATTAGCTGGTGTAGTTGTCAACAGAGGCCTCTACTTCCAGGAAAACTAACAAACACTGATTATTAATTATTTTCTATATTACATCAATCTTTCAACATACTGTCGAGTTGCTGAAAGACTCGCTTGCTGTGTCAGTGTTGTAATTACTGTTGTTTATCATATGGAGCGCTGACTGGATGCTCTGGCCATCTTCTTCTGACCTTGGGGAGATGAAACAGTCTTAAACGCAGCGATGCTGATCGAAGCAAATGTGTTGTTTGTGGTAAGACAGCTGGGATCACTCTCAACTGTGGACAATAGAGGATTTTCCAAGTTTGTCAGGTCCCGCTCGTAGCAACAGAGTTTTCCTCCTCAGACTGCTTGAAACACTAGTGGTTTCCTGAGTTTACTGTAGCTGTCGTGCAGGATGAGCTTCTAGATTCCCCTCTGACTCCATTTTCCATCGTTCAAATTTTTTTTATCATCTCATCTTTGTACTCGGATTAGAGGCAGGATCATTTGTCCTCCATTGCTCTTAGTTTTCACGAATGAACAAAGAAAACAAAAATGCAAACAAACCTCTTCTTGTTCTTCTTGTTTGTCTTTTCTTCTACACTGAACTGACCCACAGCCTCGCACACGTTAGCACACCAGCATGTGCAGATGTATAAGCAGTTTGGTTTGCCAGCAAGTTTCCTTGTAAGTAGATTTCAAATCTGGAGAGGTAATGTGCTAATTCGGACTCATAGATCTCATAGATAAGGGATTTGTCAAAACAGAGTTTTATTTGGAAAGCTAAAAGAGGCTTACTCTCTCTAAAACACACCATATCAGAGCAGCGATGTGATGTCACACACTATTTCTAAGCATCTCTGCACAAGGTTCAACTCTACATTTACCACAACACACAAGTGCTGCCAGATCTTATGGGAAGGACACTACAAGCTCCTCCACAGGTCCCCACAGGCCTCTGTGTGTGGCCTGCACCAGATGATAACTCTCCTGTTCATGTCAATTAAAAACAAACAGAAACATCATTTTGGTAGTGACCAAACCTTTTGTGTGTTTGTTCATAGGAGCAGGCCCGCATGCTGCAAATGGGCATCACTGGACCAGAAGGACACGTGCTGAGCAGGCCAGAGGAGGTACAACACTCACACCGCACAGACACACGTGCAATAAATCATTTGAAATGATTTGCTGAATTTAATTAATTTACTGACTACCCAAACTTTATGTAACCAAATAAATCCTTAACCTCATCCGTTAATGATGTTAAGAGAATAAGCTTCTGTTTGTCATTTTGGTTTAAAATGACTTAGGTCATTTGCTGTGGTTGAAATATTTGAAGTTTATTTGAGAAAATCCAAATGGGAAAAACATTTTCAAGTCAACCACAATGTCCTGTCCCTTCTGTAGCTGGAGGCAGAGGCCGTGTTTCGTGCCATCACCATTGCCAGCCAAACCAACTGTCCTCTCTATGTGACCCGCGTTATGAGCAAGAGCGCCGCTGACATCATCTCACAGGCCCGGAAAAGAGGTAACGGCAGGCATTTGGACTTTAGACTGTATTTTACTCTATTCGATTCTACTGTTAAGTATTGTGTGAACTAAAACAACACATGGGGTGTGATACACAGTCCCAGGGTGTAGGAGCAGGTGTGCGTGTAAGCTAAAGGTCTCTCTGGCTGTGATGTAGAATTTTAAAGAATGAAATGAGGGAGTGAGAATGGGCAGAAAAGAAAAATGTCCCTTTGGTGAAAGGCCACATATGTTTTTAACAGGCTGTCGTTGTGTATTTATTTACAATCTATTCGGGCCTGTACGGGCTCGACACCTTTGTTTGGATCTGTTCCCAAGTTCTAAAATTTAAGCCAAGAGTTTAATACTGAGGAACAAGCTCGACCACAACTGAGCTAAAGTGACATTTGTACATTGCCAAGGGTGAAATTTATGTTTTCAGAAATTAGACATGGCCCTGCCCTGCAAGCACTCAGATAAATTACTGAAGCTTTTAGTAAAATTAAAGTGCTGACAAACTAATCAGGCTTTCAAAATGTACCCAGTAGTTTTGAAAATGCCAAGGATAACTAAAATAAATCAATTTGTTTTACTGTTTTGTTTTTTACAGGAAACGTTGTGTTTGGGGAGCCAATCACAGCCAGCCTGGGGACTGATGGGACACATTACTGGAGCAAGAATTGGGCCAAGGCGGCTTCTTTTGTAACATCACCTCCTCTCAGCCCTGATCCCACTACTCCGGACTATCTGAACACACTGCTGTCCAGGTACATAGTGTGTGTGTCTGAGCCGTGACGCAAAGCAAAATATTTTATAAGCATTTCACATAATTTCAAATTATGCAAACGTGATTCTGCAAGTTATTTCTGATGCATAATAAAATCTCCATTTAACTCCATATTTACTATGCAGTAAACATAAAGCAATGATTAGCTGAATAGGCTTAACTTTTCACCCTTCATCTGTCATAAGGATACAAGGATAACAGAGTAGTGGACGGCGTGTAGGAGCATTTTTACCTTACTGTGTCACTGTTTATACGTCCTTCCTGTTGCCTGTACACAACATGTGGACCGCTAAGTGAGTTAGAGCATCATATGGAAACAGGAAACATTAGTAAGATGATTTGATTCGCTGTGACTCTGCTGCTCAAGTAAATAAACATATTTGCTTGTGGTTGCAGAGCGTCTGTACACAAAGTGTGCCCTGCTGCTATGAATCCATCTTAACTCGGAGTTTGTGTGTTTCTTCCAGTGGAGACTTGAGTGTGACGGGCAGTGCTCACTGCACCTTCAGCGTGGCCCAGAAGGCCATTGGCAAGGATGACTTCACTCAGATCCCAGAAGGTGTCAACGGCGTGGAGGAGAGAATGGCTCTCATCTGGGATAAAGCTGTGGTGAGTGAGATTTCTTTCCGGTTCCATTTTTAGACTCTGGAAAAAGTAGAATGACAAAACATTAAACAAATGCTTTTTATTTTTATCTTGATCCAAAAGCTCTTTAACTTTTTCTCCCCAAGGGACAGTATCAGATCTTTCTACGCTTTGTTTTTAACCGGTCTGCAGTCTTTGTTCTACGATGCTCAGTTGGAGCTGTTCGATTTTTAAAGCTGCTCTTATTCTGTCTTTGTCCTTCTATCTGCCTTCGACTCTTTTTGTTGTTGATTTTCTCAGATACAAATCTGTGTTTCTCGTCCTCCAGCTTCATTTAACTGTCTCGTCACTTTCTCTGCATTGGTTTGTGTTATTCATGTCCTTTCTTTCACCCTTATACACAGCACACGTCCCGATTCTTTTTTCTTCTCTCTTCTTTCTTATTACTTGTTCTCTTTAGGCTCCATTTAGAATCTGTTTCCTTAGGGCAAACTTGGACTGAAAACCTTTTGAGGTGCTGCTAAGTGTTGTTTTTATATCTTGCACAGAGCCAGAGTAGATATTTCTTTATGCTAAGATAAGCTAGTTGTCTCTTGATGGCAGCTCCACACACGAGAGTGAGAGTGAGTAATCTACAGCTCGGTTAGAAGGCAGTAGGTGTATCTGCCAAAAATGATATACTATTTCTTTAATAGTTTGCTTTTTTTTTTAAACTTCCATACAACTAGAGCTACATAATCACTAATTTGCTGATACTTAGTCCACTAAATCCCTACAATGTGCTGTTTTTGCTTGTTTTGTTTTCTCAGACTACAGGTAAAATGGATGAGAACATGTTTGTGGCCGTCACCAGCACCAATGCAGCTAAGATCCTGAACCTGTACCCTCGTAAGGGCCGGATCGCCGTGGGCTCTGATGCTGACCTGGTCATCTGGGACACAGACTCTGTCCGCACCATCACTGCCAAGACGCACAACTCGGTATGTGCACGGGTCAAAGTTTGTGTAATATTAAAATGTGATTTAAGTTTGATTTAAATCCAGCTCTTAGTTTATGGCAATCATTATAATAATGATAATTAAAATAAATTGAATAATGTCAGTTATTCTTTCCACGTTTTCTTGAGCAGGAAATGAATGTTGTTTCACATCTTCAGGTCAGCGTGGAGCAGACGAGCTTAAGAACTTTAAGAGATAAAAGTGCTGTTTAAAGGAGTCTGACTTTCAGCTTAGCTTTAAGACTAAGGCATAATATGAAATATAAGAGGAGTGTACATCTGTGCACGACTGTGTGCAGGAGATGGAGAGAGAGAGTGTGTTAAGGGGACAGCGAGCACATTTTTGATCAGCTTCCAGATAGTCCTCAGTTCCTCTGAACGGAAATGAAGTCTCAGTGGATGTTCACTACAACTCACTGTGCACTTGCCACATGACCAGCACTTATTGTAAACTTGGGGCTCATTAATTCCAGAAACTCCCAGTAAGTAAGGATTTGGACAACTAATATGGATTATTCAGATATACTGGTTTATCTAGATGTAAGAGACATATAGGAGACATTTTCCAAAATGTCTGAGCAACCCAAGTGTAGTTAATCAACAAGGAATCTGTATAATCAAGAGGCATTTCCTTCCTCTGTATCATATTCATTTGTACAAATCATCTTTAATATTCTGAACCATAATGTCATTCATTGTACTGGATTAGGTTGCAGTAAATCCCAACAGTTCAAATATTTCAACAAACCCCAGAGATTTGGAACATCTGTAAACATTACTTATGACTTACAGTAACTGATTTCATGGGAAACGTCTCACTCAACATGCAGTCTTGATCAGAGCTGGTCGTGTAGCATCACCACCATGTCCTCTGTGCTCTGTGCTCTGTCCTTGGCAGTTCGCTTTGCTTCGCAGTTACTCTGAGTTTGTCGCAATCTTGTGACCTAGTGGTTTAATATGATTAACAGACCAGCTTTACTGCACATCATGTGTGGATTACTCAATGGGCCTCCTGGAGACAGGCCCAGGTGCTTAGAGAGCCAGGGTCTCCAGGGCTGCAGCCTCTATATGAAGTGCCTATATTTCTTATTTGATAGTGCCAGAGCTCAGTTGAAGCACGATGAACAGTTGAGAAATGACCAAAAACTCACACAAGATGATCACAAACAGTAGAAAACAATCAAAACAATACACATTAGAAAAAAGGACACACATTTTTCTAATCTATTTCAGTCTGAAATATTTTATAACATTAGTAGAATGGATTTATTTCTTAAATTACACTTAATAACATTTAAACTGAAATATTTTAAGTCAAACTGCATTACTGTGAAACTGTTCTACCCACAGATGTTTTCTGTCCTCAGCATGAAGGTCTAAGACCTCACAGATATACACACATTCCTTCTCACACGCACATTTTAAATCCATACTCTGTGTACAGTGCACCTAGTAAATGTGCGTAATGAGGTTTTTACCATTACACAGACATTAGAGAATCCCAAACAGAGCACTCGGCAGCCAAGGAAGTGTCCGCACAGGAAATTAAGGCTTTGCTAGCCTTGCACAAATCCTGCCTTTATAGAAATACGTGAGCAAGGAAAAATGCATTTACTAACAATGTAAGTAGGTTGGTGTAGTTTTGAGTTGCTTGAAGGCCTAATGGAAGTTGTTTAGTTGGAGCAACACAACGTTCGCTCTGTCTCGAGACAGCGAGAACTGGACTAATAATATGCTTTTGCCACATGTGAAGTGCATCCTCTTGAGAGTCTGTGGGTTCTTACATAATGATGTCACCCTTTCATTTCCTGCTGTTCGGCCCTTCCAGATAAAATAACATAAGAGAACACAGCAGCTCCCAGCTCAAATAAATCTACCTTAATGGACAGTCTGATGCTTGTCCAAACAGGAGCGGCCCTGTTTACCAGCACACTGTGTTGGGGAGTGCCTTCCTCTGGACAGTAAATAGAACTTAGACTCTTGTTTATCTGTAGTTTGTTATCAGTAAACTCACATCTGCTCCGCTTTGCTTGTTGGCATCAACATAAAAATACATACAGTCAATGCACATAAGAATAGTTTGACTGATAACACATACTCTGAAACACACTCGCCTTGGCCATGACATCATGTTTGGCTTAGCGTAAGTCTTAGTTATGTCCTGTTCTGGCCTGAATTTGGACTGCAGCAGAAAACAGGGCCGTGTGCAGAGGAAATAAATAACAATGGAATGAGGGGAGGGGACCATCATGGATCTCAAACACGGCAAGAAAGGAAAGTTGGCACAAGGGAAATTGGAAGAGGATGAATAGTGCACAGGTTTGAAAAAAATGCAAAGTATCAAATAAATCAAGAGGTAATGTGCGAGAGAGAGAAAGACATAGGATGAAAAACAGACATAGAAAAAGCAAAAATGAACGAAGGAAACAAGCAACTGAGAAGAGAAACGTGACATGAGAGAGGGAGGGGAAGGGAAAGAGAGCGGGAAGTACCAGCAGGAGCACGACAGCTGTCTGTACATGCCAAGTGTGAGAGGCACTATGGCTGAAAGAGAGGGTCAACAAGAAAGTTTGTGCCCCCCCACAGGTTTTCTTGTGTTGCTTTTATTAATTAATTAGTATTGAAATCTGTTGTTATCTGCTTATGTCTTTTGTCTTCTTCTTGCTTCTTTCTTCACAAATATCTAATTAGGTTACATTTGTGTTTTAGGCTGCTGAGTACAACATCTTTGAGGGCATGGAGCTGCGTGGAGCCCCACTGGTGGTGATTTGCCAGGGCAAGATAGTCCTGGAAGATGGGAACCTGCACACCACCTCCGGCGTGGGCCGCTTCATTCCCTGCTCTCCCTTCCCTGACTTTGCTTACAAGCGTGTTAAAGCAAGAAAGCAGGTCAGTACAGGTTTTACTGTTGTCCGGTGCACAGTGCAGTGGTTTTGTTGAAGAGATTTAACATCATCTCAAGGCACTTTAACATAATAGGGTCAAACCTTTTTAGAGTTATATGAAAAACATCTATGTAGTGTTATGTTAAAATCCTGACACATCGAGTATCTTACACACAATGCAGCGTGATTCAGAGAAAGTAAAACCAGCAGGGAGGGAAGGTGGGGGCAGGTCTTTCAGCCTGTAAGTGGCTGAGACAGGAGTCAGGATGATGGAGGTGAAAGTGAGTGGGAGAGATGGAGGTAGTGGAGATAAGTCTGACATCAGCCTCTAAGGTTCAGCCACAGGGTGCTGGCTGCGATTTGGCACCATAGTGTAGAAGGTTCATGCAGCGAGGGTGGTCGGGGTTTTTAAAAACGACACCGTTTGGATTTGTGTAACTTTCCAAAGAGACATACCACACACATTGAAAGGGTTAGCAAAGCACATACATGTAGTCCACAATTTACAGTGAGCTGTAGTCCCACAAGATGACTGATTCTGAAAGGCTTTTAGGAATGCTGCCTTTGTTAAAGGCAAGGCCACGAGGCAGGTAGAATAAATTCAAGATATGAGAAATTACCCGATTAGAACGCTTGATTTATAACAGCTCCGACTGAAAGCAGACCCTGATCTCTGGTCTTTTTTTCGTTTATCCTATGAACCTAAAAATCTCATTGTTCAACAGTTTCCTGATTCGCAGCTGGCTGCTAATGAGAAAATGGAGCTGTAGTAACAGTGGGCTGTTTATCTTGGTAGCAGTCACTGTTATGCTTTCCTCATTCACAGATGTCTCTTTTTAAGTCCTGCTTCCAAGATTCCACTGAGTCACGCCACAGACAGACAGACAGACAGACAATGGCATGTTCACTAACAACATAAAGTTTCGAATTGCTTTAAGACATACAAATACTGTATGTGGTGTTTGCATTTGTGTGTGTGTGTGTGTGTGTGTGTGTGTGTGTGTGGATCTGTAAATCTGGAACTGGTTCTTGGCAGGAAAAAGGTTCTCTAAAAAATTCAGAAACAAACAGTTACACAAACAACCTATAATGATAAACAGGTGTGGACTTGGCTGCATTTAATCTTTTGAGATACCAAACACCATAATGTCTTTGTCTTCTTATCCATCCTTTCTTCCCTCTCTGTCTATCTCTCTCCACCACCTCTGTCTCTTACTACCTTTGTCTTGTAGCTGGCAGTTCTGAGGGCAGTGCCCAGGGGAATGTACGATGGCCCGGTGTCTGAATTCTCCCTGTCCCGTGGTGGCACCCCCTCGGCCTCAGCACGTACCTCTCCCACCAAACAGCCTGTCAGAAACCTGCACCAGTCTGGATTTAGTCTAGCAGGTAACCCTACATCATGTGGTGAGCCAAGCTTTCAAATACAATCCCCACTCTGCTATCGCCTCGTGTTTCCTTTCATCTGTTATTGATCTGCATTGATTTAGCTCAACTGCATGTAGAAGCATGATTGATCTCCCATTACACCCTGCTTTCTATCTCTGATCAGCTGCTACGTCATGGTGTGAAGATGTTCGCTCTTCATGAATGATGCATTCACTGTCGTTGACAATAAACCTGTAGAAAAACCTCATAATCTCATTTTGCTATTTCATGTGCGTAGTATGGCATGAATGTGTTTGCAATATATCACAGCCCTTTGAAAAACGGATTATAAAGTGTTTATATGACAATTTGTCTGTTTGTGCATGTCATTTACTTGGATGCCTTAACTTCTTTGAGTTTTAATGAGCTGCAAGACAGCGTTAGGTTAATTTATGTACTCAGTTATTTTCACTTTGGTGTGGTTTGACGAGAAGTCAATGCCACCCCAAATTAACGCCATGCAACAGTACTTTTGATTCATATTCTCTGTGATGTGCATTAAATATTTCATACCTTTATTTAAACAATTAAAATTATAATTAGTATTAAGAATGTTGCATGAGCAAATCCTATTTTTTGTTCACATTTGTTTAAATGTGAAATGTGTATTTTGCGCTGCTCAGGTTATTTGGTTAACCTTTCCAATTCAGTTACATTAGTCATTGTCTGTAATGATTCATCTTCATAGAAAGCACCTTAAATCCCTTTCCCCCACTGAACCGCTGTCTTGCAGTGTCTCACACCTCATAAATAAATTACTTTTGAGGGCTCCTCAGGACACTCGAGCTACAGTCTCTTTAATGTTGAGCCACAGTAGGAAATGAGGTTTTCTCCACAGTTGCACTCATCATAAATTATAGTGGGTATAAGTGTTGGCTCAAGGCCTAAAATGTATAGTGTGCAAGTCTTCAGTCCAGGCATCAGGGCACGGTCTATTAGGGGCCTATCTAATGAGAGCGATCACAGCACAGTTCACATTCAACATCTGTTCCATTATGTAGAACTGCTGAATGACAGTCTGACTGTGCCCATATGTAAGGTTAACAATGGATTAGCTTAGATTTAGAAACAAATGTGAGAAATAGTTTTTGTCAAGCTACCAAAGAGAGAAACTTTGTTCCACATAGTAAAACCATGAACCAGATAGTCAGTGTTTCCAGTGTTTTATAATCAAACAGACCAACCGTAGCCATTAGCTAGTCCTCCCTGACAGACTAAATGTGTCCATGTGTAACCTTAAACACAGCTGTGTTCACTATGATATTGGCAGTCATTGTGAGTGCATGTAGTATTTTTAGTGGTTGATAACTCATTTTGAAAGGAGAGTCTACACAGGAGGGTGTTTAGCCTTTGGCTGTATTGAGACCAACCTTAGCTGATGCATGATACCTAAAAAGAGGTGACCTCTGCTGGAAAGAATTTCCTTATTTGAGCACATGAATTTAGAGGGAAGTTCGGCTCCTGGTTTCTCAGGCTTTCTAAAGGTTGTGTACATGTATTCAAGCATATGTGTGCATACTCTCAGAATGAGTCAGTGCTCTGTCTATTTAAATTTTCCTAAGCCGCCACCACCTGCATAGTTGATTTACTCGTCTGGACAGAAGATGTGAAAGGTTGTTTACTTTGATGCGTGTATCATGGTCTGACATCATTCTAGTTTCCATTTAAATAGTCCCTGATCATTTTTAGCAGCAGACAGCCTGGTTCATCCTTTGGAAACACTAGGCTTTATGTCAAACTGTGGCTTTCAGCAGCACTCACAGCACATGGTATGCTCACATTTGTAGTCCCTCATCATCTCTGTGAGATATACCACATGTGACAGATAATAATAATGTGTCTTGGACACCTCTAGTGCCTGAAAAGTAATAATGTGGCTGTATGACAACAATCATTTGTATGCAATGAAAGCGTAAAAGCTTATTGTGTAGAATAAATCTGAAGGGATTGTCACATGACACCAATATTTGTAGCCAGAGTAGAAAAATTTCATGAGCAGCATCTATATAATCCTACAGGTGTCATTTAGGATTTATTAAATCGGCTTGTGGAGTCAGATTTTAATTTTTTATAACAAAAGCCCATGTCTTTACAGGAGTTTTTATGTCTCTCCCTTTTTCTGCCTGTCCAGGTCCCCCCACTCCCGATGACATTCCCATCAGGCCTGCAGGCCGGCGTATTGTAGTGCCCCCTGGTGGTCGTTCCAACATCACATCCCTCAGTTAAACAGCAAGAAGATGGGGGAATCCAGAAAACGACAGCAGCCAGGGGAAGGGGAAGGGAAATGGGAATGGGAATGGGAATGGGGGAGGAGATGCAGAGGACCATGATTAGTTAAAAGTTACAAGAGCAAAACACTGAATCCTCATGCCTTACCTGTCACAATGCTACCTTGCTCAGATGAGAACAGTATCCCTTTTCCTGGGGACTGAAGTGTTGACAGCACAAAGCCTGTCTCAGCCTCACATCTTCTCATTACAGAATACACTACACATACAGTGAAAACATGTCAACATGATGCTTTGGTAATGGGAGAATACACCAGTCAAACTACATACCATCACATTTAACCGAGTGACAAAAGAAACTGTTCTCAAAGGAAAACGGATATCACTTTCTCAGAATGATGCTATGGCTCTTTCATCCTGTGTTGGCTTTCAATGTCACCCCCTTTTCAGTAGCCTGCTTTCTCCATAGTCAGCAAGACATACAGTAACACTAGATCCCACATTAGCCATGTATTATCATGCAGTACCATTGATTAGCTTTAGGTGGCATTGTATATACCGTAGTTGTAATGTAGCTTTGTGAATGGTGTTGTTGCAGACTGTTTGGGTTTACTGGACCAAGTGAGAGGTGTTTGTCAAATCTTAAAGCAGGAGAGCTGATGGACATGGAGCTGCATGGGCCACATTAATATGGGTGACGTGATCCATGATCCTTCTGCCCCCCTCCTGTAAGGTATTTGATGAAAACCATCCCCATGATGTATTAATTAAATAATTGTTGATGTCAAACAAGCAAGATGAAGAGATCTGCTTAAGAAAAAAAAACTTTAAGGCAAAAGAATAGAAAAAGAAATAATAAAAAGGGTTTTACTATTCTTTATTCCCAAAAGGTTTGCCAGTTTTTACCCACATTTCATCGTAACTATATAGAAAAGAAACCTTGCAAGAATCCGTCCTTTGCATTTGCTTCTAGCTTATTGCCTGCTTCTGTCATCCTGAAATCATCTTGAAGAGAATGGAGGGGGGAAAAAAAGATAAAAATCTGTTCACAAGAAGTACGAATAAACTCAACAGTTCCTCTCAGCTCAAATCTAACTCATTAAAGAAAAAGAGCTTTTGCCGTTGGGGGCATCTACAAAGAAACTGATGCAATTAAATGATTAAGCAACAAAAACCTGCTTTCAGATAACAGCACTTCACCTCTGGCTTTACGTTTTTGTTCTTGATAAACTGGGCTCTCAGTGTAGGACAAGAGAAACACCATCACTCCCTTGTCATCTCAACATAGGCCTCTAACACAGCCCTTTCTGACCAATACTAATTCAACATCAGGGTCCAATTCAGTTGGACTAAAACACTCTGCGTCTGATTGTGTTGGGGGGTCTTGGAGCTCTTTTTTATGTCTCTGCTGTTTTCTGATAAGGCAGAGGATTGTGGTGCAGCAAGGGGAGCCTTGGAGGGAGGGGAGGGAGGAAAGGAGACGGCATTTTTATTTGGCAGTGATGTGGCAGAATCTGAGGCAGGCACAAGTGTTGGTTCGTTGTATTTATGTTAGTTTGACAACCTTTATTATTGTTTTTCTGTTGTTTCTTTTTTACTGTTGTATCAAAACCCAGATGGCAGGTCAAAAATAAGGTGTGTTGTGGAGGTATGATTTGTTTCCTGAATAAACATGAGTTGCAACTGATTGACTGAGATCTCTTCTTTTGTATTTAACTTAAAGTCAAGAAATAAATGAAAAAATAAGACTACAGTGCATTAGGTTTACTTGTGTCTTTGCTTCGGTGCTGATAATGTGACTGTAGAGAGAATTTGCTTAAGGAGCTCTGCAGGTTAGGCCTAATAGTATCACCATCTAAGTACATTTTATCTTCACAGGTCATTCTTATTTATATAAAATGTCCTTACTCGTTTCCTAATACACCAGCATTACTTAAAAGCCCCTCTGTGCTACAGTATATCTCTCCATCAGCATATTTCTGTGTTTAGTCTGCACATTATCAAACACTGTTTCTCTGTATAAAGTGTGAGAACAGCTCTATCTCTAGACAGTGAGTCATGGCTGTAACAGACTATGTGAAAAATAAAGACCTGAGAGATTTATGTTGATTTACTTACATTTTTAACACCAGTATCTTATCCAGACACTTGGCCACCTTTCACTTGTCCAGAGTTTCACAACTGAGATGTTACCAGAAGATTATGTTGAAATAAACTAGTGAAAAGAATTGTGAAAATAAAAGTTAAGTTCTAGTGGAACATAAACTTTTATTAGTAGTTTAGTGTGTTCCTATTTAGATAAAACACATTAAATGGTCATCAGGAGCAGCACTAAACCACAACCCAGAGTTGTACACCCAGGTCCTTGAGAGCCACTGCCCCGCCCACTGCTGATCACCTGGATCAGGTGTGTTCAGTCAATCAGAAGCTGGACTATACCATTTTAGACAATGAGGGAGTGGGAGAAGACAAAGTGAATTGGTATCTTCCAGCTCCTGATTGACTGAACACACCTGACCCGGAAATGAGCATGTCCTCCAGGACCGGAAGTGCCCACCTCTGCCATGTTCCAGTTTCCGGTGATACAGGTATTTCTGATTTTAATTAATAAAGATATTAAAAACATTATCCAAAAAACTGATTGTATTTCAGTTGTAGCCGTCGGTCATCATTACTTAGGTTTTAAAAAGTGTCAGTGTGATCAGGTAGAACTGTAAATGGATTCAGTGGATCAAGTTTCCAAAATATAAACAAACATTTCCTAAAAAACGGACTCAGGTTGCAGCTCGAAGCTAACTAAGTTAGCTTTAACTACATTTGTTTATATGACATAAACATTAATGTTTATCGAAAATGACATATAAACGCATATAGATTTATATTTTGTTACTTTTTGTCAGAATAGCTTTTTTTGCTAATGTTAGTTAGCTTGGCTAATTCATGTAGCTATGGCAACAACCGTGTGCTAACAGTAGCACACACTTGCTAACAGATTTCTCACCAGGTTTACCATAAAGACATCCTCATTAATTACATTATTATATGTTTGAGTCACTTTTATTTCACAGCAAACGGACGTCTAACATTCAGGCATTCTTTTACCTTTACTTTTCCATTATGTGGATACCGTTAGCTAACTTAGCTAAAGATTAGCACCTTGCCTTCATGGATGTTTGTTGTATCTGAACTGTATTTAAATTTGGCCTACATCTATTATTGCACTCTTAATGTAGGGTTGTTTCAAAATGTCCTACTGAGCTCCTTTGTGTTTCCCAGTTTACTCCTACTAACAGTTCCCATGTGCATTGTTTAATAGTGAGTAAATGTCTGATATCATAGTAATCATGGCAGATTGCAGTGGTACAGTCATAACATGCAGACTAGGTCTGGACAGAGAGATGAGTCAGTATCTTCAGTGGTTACAATGTTACTGTTGTGGGTCACTGTGTAATGACAGCTGATGTACATAACTGTACATCAGCTGTCATTACGCTGTTCATGTTCTCAAATACGAAACATCTTACTGTGTGCAAAAATTAGATTGCAGCAACTGTTTTCTAAAATTGTTATTATGCTGCATATCTGTGGCTAAAGCAGGCGAAGTTTTGATTGCAGGGACATTTATCAACTTCTCAGATCGGCCATTAATGTGGAAAACTGCCTCTGCTGAGCCCACTGTGGTGAAGGGAAGGGGCTATGACTCCTACATGATCTCAGGAAATGTTGGACTCCAATCTGTAAATCGTGAATATGTGTGGGTAGGAAAGAGAGAATAGGAAAAGCATATGGTGCATTTCAGTTACTGGGGATGTATATTAACACTGGAAAGGAGATAGAGAGTAAAGAGATCCTATCTTAACCCAAAGGATTCATGCGAAAGTACAGTAGCCACTGAAGCTAGGAGTGAAGAAAGCTTTCAGTTATTATTTTTACATCATATTATTATTTATTTTATGTTAAATGTTTTTTTTTTCCTTTTAGCTGAATATTTGCATGTTAACCATGATATACTATATCCCTACAGTACGTGGGTTATTAACTGTATTACTGGCCAGCTAACACTGGGGGGCAATATTATATTCAGGATAGGATCAACACAGTACACATTAGAAATCCAATTTTTAGCATGACTTACACATTTTTCCTATGACCTCTTTTCACTACTGTTAATATTAATAAGCACTTTTATAACCAATACAATGTTTTGTCCCTCGTTTACTTGAAATCATTACTCACAATATTTTATTTAGGAAATTGTGGATATTCAGTAAGATCAACGTGAAATAAAGCACAAGGCACAGTCAGATTGGTTCAGAAAAAGAAATTCATTATTTAAGGCACACCTTAATAGTTTGCAACTTCATCACATTTGAATACAATAACACACAGTGACAACTGAAGGACAGCAAAACCTCAACAAGGAAAAAATTCACAAGTGTGGAACAAGTCTGTTCCCAGGATAAATAATTTTTAGATAGATTATTCTAAACCTTTACTTTCTGGAAATGTCAAATCTACCACATCTGATGATAACCATTTGTGAACCTGGTGAAATAAATACACCTCATATGACACTCTATCATATATATGTATATATATATAGTAGATATCATATGATACTATAACATAAATAATGATTCACAAATATTATTTACTCTGGGTTTACCCACATATATTTGCGGCTGTTAGCTCAGTTGGTAAAGCAGTCGTCTATAAACCCCAAGGTTACTGGTTCCTCCTGGCTATATGTCGAGGTCTCTTGGACAAGACACAGAAACCCCACAGTAGATCCATCATCTACTGTAGCTGTCTAAACAACAATTTCCCCATTGGGATCAATAAAGTAGTTCATATAGTCCATCTGTTTAACTACCTCACTATATCTTACAGCTTACGAGGACGTCATCTTTGGGTATGTAAAAGTACATCAATGACAACAACAACAACACAAAGGTAAGTCAAAATGTAGCATTTTTCAATAGAAAAATTCCAACAATTTTCAATTGAATATGTTAAATGTAATATCAACTATTATAGATGTGAAAGGATTTAGTCATCTTGCAAAGGTCAGTAGAATGACCAGGCATTAGTATAAACCACATTTACTTACTAATTGTGAAAAAAAGCTCAGGTTTTTACTACCTACAACAAGCTGTGTGCCATATTTATGGTATAAGGCATCCCTCTGCAAATTTCAGAGGAAGGTGTGTTTAAGCCAAGATCATCTACTACTGCAGTAAGATTTACTACAATAAATGTTGTGATGCCTTGCATGGTATTTATTTGTTTCCTTCATAGTTTTCTTGTTAAACATATGGACACAAGACAAAATCTGTGTTGATATTTTTATGCTACTATGGTATCCAGCTGGTGCTGAATTTCAGATTACTGCTGAACACCATCTGAGCAAGAGTTTTGACTGCAGACCTATTCTTTTATGGGAGCAATTACTTGTGATATAAATATAAAACCTTATCTGGTGGCACATATGTAACTAACTGTATCCAACACAAAAGAGGAAGGTCATTAAAATAATTTGACACAAACAAACTTGAATGCAGAGAGTAACTGAAAAAGGAACCTTATCTAAAACTAATTCATATCCTTGTCTATAAAACCCTTCTTAATGAAATAAGTGTTCACTCACAGATTAAGGTTTTTTGTCTCTCTGTGCATAAATGCTACAGTTGATGAAGAAGCATGTGCAAAGCAAGTTTCAGTGCAGAACATCTAACATCTACCAGCTACCTTTTCATAGCCATAAATCATTATTTGAAGACCCAGCTGGTCATTTGCAAATTGACACAACAGTTAGTCCAAATTCTCAGAGGTAATTTAAAACCACTTTGACAAAAGACTTTCATCAGAACATTTACTTTCTTGGTGTCCTTGGAGCTTTAAGTCTTGTTGAGTGGCCTTAATTTTAACAGCTCTGGACAAACTCCCAAGGTCAAGAATTGACCTTTAAGCTTAATATTAAATCCATGCAGTGTCTTTTACCTATATCTGCATTTGGTGAAGTTTGGTCATTGTACCAAATGTAGCCTGTTAGCCTGATTAGTAAAACTAAGTATAATGACCACTACAGCCATGCAGCTGCTGCTGTGATAGAGTGAGCCATTTATGCTCAAGCCCACAGTCCAGCTCTATCTTCAAAGAATCTGTGGTAGCCACCATAAAAACAAAGGCATTGTTTTAGTTTAATAAACCCCTCCATTTTAATGTTTTATATTATTATATTCAAATCTCCAGTAATGTAGATCACAAGGAAAAAAGCTCTCCATCTAAGTCTTTGATATTTAGTAGATGTTGTCAATTTTTTAGTCTATTCAGTTCGGTATTCAAATAACTAAAGAACTAACAAATACTTTGCTGATAAGGAAATCAGAGAGTCCTTCAAAGAAACTGCTCAAACAACGTTCAGCCATGTTTCCCACATCAGACTTATTTGCTGTGTAGCTTTCTCCAGTCTCCTTGTTCGGCAGGGAAGTGACCTCTTTTGCACTTCAGCTCACAGCTCGGAGTTGAAGCTGAGCAGACCATAAAGCACCAGAGTGATGTAAGGGAGCATGATGTGAGTCATTCTTCTCGTGACAGAATAGCTTGGCTCTGGCATGGCTGCTGCTCCAGGAGTCCATTTCACTCCTGCAGTTGTGGAGCTCTTGATAGTGTTTTTGTACTATAGGTGAACAGTGCTGCATTTGTGTGTGCGAAATAGTGTGCAGTATCATGGTAGATTGGATCTGAGTGCTGATAGAGTATTATGTGTCTGTTTGTACAGTGCTGATCTACAACCTGTAGGCAGGTGCAAGTGATAAGGAAGTGAGTGGAGATCTCGAGTGGTGAGACCTATCCTGATAAGAAGGCAGCCGGCTCAACGTTGTTATTCTGTCCATCCTCTATTGCTTTGTTCTTCTCACTTGTGGATAGTTCAGAAGACTCTGAGTCTGGTACTGTTTTCCTTGACCTGTTTAATTTAATTAGAACATAAAAAGTCAAACAATGATATTGCAGCGACTGCACATTTTTGTGCTTGTGTAGCGTTTTGCTATGTGATGGCAAAATTAACAAATAATGTCACAGTTCTTTCTATCATTTACTGGCATTTTGTCTTTTTTCATAACCAACTACTGTAGTAGGGCAAATGTAGCCTTACAGTTTCTGAAACAGTTTTTACTGCCTGTTGACCATTTGTTCTTTCTGTGTATTATCTTCTAATGTATGATAAACTACAGTACTGTACACATTTACATTTAGTCATTTGGCAGACACTTTTATCCAAAGGACTTACAAAGATTCAAGGTACAAGGCAAAGGCAGGGTAAGCATAAGATGCCAGATGATCCCTACTGGAGGTAGACCACAGCCGAGATTTGAACCTCGGAGCGCAGCGATCCTACTATTTATACTTAGATTCTGTGTGCTTTTATGCAGGAAGACGCCACATCTGAGGTTTCCTGAGAACATTTTGTATTCTGTTTGTTACCACTCTTGGGAGGGCAAAGATTGATAGATGAGTTTGGACCATATTAAATATCTGTTGTAGGCTTATTTAGCTTTATTAACCTTGCCTTCCCCTTGCAAAAGTAAAGATTTCACTTGTTTGACATTTACTAATACAAATTAATGGTGAAAACTTTCCTTGATCTTGAGTGAGGTTTGGATTTTCTAATTCTCATACTGTACAGTGTCAAAATGGGGGACCCTCCTCTTTGCCAGTTTCTGTGCTTCTGCCTTAATCACACACCCACATATATGGACCAGATCTCCTGCCACAAATAGCCTCATTACTGTCCTTTCACACCATCCTACAAGCGTTCACTAGTCAGCAAGGAAAACTGTTTTTTTCTCACTTTAAATCTATGCATGGCAACAGTCTTTAAACTCCTAAACATTCTAATTATCACATGCAGTACTTTACAGTAATGGAGAGAGAAGGATTTTCCTTACTTTTCTCTGTTAAAGATGATGAAGTCTCTCTGGACATTGTCCAATCGCTGCTGCAACTGACCATTCTGGAGGAGAGACAAACAGAAAACCACATCATCATTTAACAATCCCTGTTGGCAGTTCCAGAAAAACAACAAGTTATAGTCGTTAGTCATTGTTATTCCCAGCAACAGATTCATAATTTATTACATAAAATACATATATATTTTTGGAGAAAACTTTAAGAGTTGCTTTACTCATATGCATTTCTTATTAATAAGATGCCAGTAGAAGAGATTGACCTAACTTTAGAGGACATTTACTCTGTCTCCATCTGCTCTATGTACTCATACATATTTGGCCCACTAAATCATGTGAGAACATCCTGCACTGTCACACCAGGTGTCCTCACACTTGTGTTGTGCCAATACAAGTATACAGGTGCTTTCTCACTCACCCAAGGAGACAGTGAGGAGAGAGATGAGATAGATACATCATCATTATAACACTGCATGGTGTGTGCGAGAGAGAGAAATTACACAAGAACACAGAAAATGAACAAATGCAGAACTTAATGTTCATTTAAAGCATTAACTCAAAACTGGCCAAACTTCTGAATGTCTGCACTTTAGAGCATTTTCTCAAAATGCATCATCTTCAACAAAAGGATTAGACATGAAGACCAACATCCACACATGCTCCTTCTACACAAACCCCACAGTTATATCGGCCCTCGAAACGCCAAAGTTCAGGCTCAGCAGAAATGCTCCCTACAGGTGCTGTCACAGTGGGGCAGCAGCCGCTGGCAGACCAAAAGCCATCAACTAAATTAGGGCAGGGATAAGTAGAAAGAGAGACTAGAGTGAGCAGTGTGTGTACATTGGAAAAGTGAAAAAAAAAGAGCAGAAGGTGCAGCTTGTGCATTGTGTTATAATTTTAGCATGTGTGCAAGACAGAGGTGGAGAGAGTGAATAAATAAGAAGCAGGTTTATGACTGGCATATTTCTTAATTGCAAACAATTTCTTTGCCTTTGGGTTTATGATTAAGGGTTATTTGCCACAGCAGTATGACAAATGAAAACTGCATATTCACATGAACACAGAAGAAACGTGACTACATAGCTGCCAAACATCCAGACAGAGACTGGGAATATTTTTGTGTGGGTGTTGCAGACTACAGAAAGGACAAAGAAACAAACAGGCAGACAAAGACAGAGGAGGAATACAGTAAATCATTTGTCAGACATCGGTGATGGATGTGATACATACATGACAGGTGACGGGTTGTAGGTGTGATGTAGTGTTTCTGAATGTGTCATAATGACGTTCTTAGATCTAAAAGCATGACAAAACAAACCGGTCCTTATCGAAGAAGTTGAACCAGAAATGGCAATTTACAGAAACAGAATGGTTTAATTAGTAACAACGGTGGCTGAACAGCAGCTGGAGTGCTGCAGTAGGTTCAGTGCCTGTAAGAGGTTTTAGCTGTCATGCAAACTAAAATTTTGAGGTGATGCTAGTGATTTAGAAGTATATTTGGAAGATGTCCGACTTGTTGTTGGCATTTTTGTTTTATCTCTCCTATTCCTTAGCAGGTTTGTTATGTTGGTCCACATTAGCACACAGGCACATACTCCTACCACTGCACTTTTTCAAGTGTTCACTCAGCATAGATATAGTATACTTGTCTAGGGGCTGTGGGATTTAACAGCACGCTTCAAAACTGACAGATGTATCCCCAAATGTAAGAATGTAAGATGTGAGCCTTGAAAAAATGACAAAACACACCAGACTAACTTATATGAAATTTCACAGTTTTGTATCTCTACGTCAGACCACAATTGACAGATATACCGCTAAACCTAGAAAACATACAGTAGCACGGGGAAAACAATAGATAGATCTGTTCATTTAACTCTGATGCTAGAAATCCTTCTAATTCACACTTTGTGTAGCTACTGTTAGGCTTTTAACCCAGGCAGTGGAACGTTTGGGCATCATATTTGTTTTTCTCTCTTTCACTGCTTTGTCCTTCACCACTTCTCTGTTGTGTAAATCAGACTTTGTAAAGGCTTTCACAGTCACTAAATTTGTGGTTTGCATCTTTTTGCTACTCTCTGTCTTGATCATTGAGTGTGAGGTGGAGATTGTTGATTTCCTTCTTCTCAGGAGAAGGGATGAATGAACTTATTAGAGTAGAGAAAGAAGGTCAGAAAGACACTTGGCATCAAGCACAATAAAAGAATAAACAGAAGCCTATTGTAGAACAGCCACTGGGCTTTAACTTTAACAGTGCTTAAACTATAGACAAGTCGCCACTTGTCTCTCCTGCTCCGTCTCTCTTTCTTTCATGTATTTAAAAAACACAGTTCAGAAGCCAAGTACGCCAACTGCTCGATGAAGCTTTGTATTTAATGAGACAGACCAAAGGGAGTGCCCAGCTGGACAAGGGCCCAAAAGGGACAATTCTCAGTGTCCTTGTCTGGACTCGCTGTGTTTTTGTTGGAAGATACGACTGACTTTGGTGATGTGACTGCTAATGTGTATGGTGGTTAAAGGAAATAAGTTGATGTTTAAATTTAAAGGCCATTGAATAATTACCTTATAATTATAATAATTATAATTTTAAACATGTCTACTTGGCACCAAATACATCATAAATACATCGAAACTGTGCTAGGATTTTACAACAATCCTGCTTATACGGATATAGAGATGAGCGATCAATGGTTATAGAAAGCTCCTAACAACAGCCCAAACACATTTTATGTCAAAATGTACGGCTGAACCTATGACAACTCTGTAACATTCACTGTGGAACGAGTTCTAGTTTTCAGTCTGTTTGACGGCTTCTGATGAACTTACTAGTCAGGTCAAAAGCGAAGGTTGTGTCCCTGTTCCTAATTAGTGGCACATGTGGAGCTACACTCTCACATACATATGCAGCTCTTTCTCATTCCTTCAGCAGTTCATTAATTTACCTGACTCCAATACTAATTAAGGGATTTTACAATACTTGTATGCAGCTTCTGTTCTCTTAGCAGTGAGCACACATACATTCATGAAATGTAAATTTCTCTTGTAAAAGAATTTCGAAGGATTGGAAGGAATGTATAGGTGTCATGCTACTCACTTTATTAAAACACATGATTCTGCTTGCTGTTACAACTGCTCTTTTTAAATTAGAATTTTCTCTTAGTCTCAGAAATCATAAAATTTGTGTTTTCTTTTTTCCCTTATGGACTACTAAACACTTGCAGTGGCAATTATAACAAAGGGCTTGCTGTAAGGATAAACTATTTGTCATTACTACATTCAGTGACTGGTAACTGGTAAAACCACAGCCTTTATGTCTTTCTCCTTGGTGCTGAATTAATCATCTGTCCTTTTATATTCACTGTCACATGATTTTATTGTACAATTACTAAAAGTTTTAGTAATTTTAAAGCTGCAGTAACAAACTTACTTTCTGGCCACTTGGGGGCGGCAGAATCAAATGAACACAATATTGACATATGTGGCTTTTAAGTTAATATGGAATAATTTATTCAGTCATACTTCTAACCTCCAGAACCATTTTATGACTTAGCATTCGGTCTCCACTTAATCTTTAGAGCCATGTCTGCCTCTTTAGCTACTAAATGTTTTACTACTAAACAATGTGTTGAAACTTGGTACAGAGCTTTGCACAGCTGAGGAGAAGTGCAGTGAAAGTGCTTAGCAAAAAAATTCAAGCTGCTATGAAGCAACAACATGACCATGTCTTATCAACCAGACAGTACCTCAAATTATGCTTTATTGTGGGAACCGTCAAAACTGGTCTGTATATCACAGGTATTTAATAACAAAAAAGCTAAAACATTTTTGTTACAAAAGTAAAATCAAACTCTCTTGTGTTGAAATGATTACAGTAGGATTATTACCCTGATGGGTTCAATGTATTTATGGTAAGGTCTGGGAGTTGGGATTGCGGGCTAGGAAATGCAATTCAGTAAGTGTCCTCACTACATTAAGACCAGTGCGAGTCTGTATATGATGGATAGGAGCACGCTTATTTATTTTGCTCTCGCAGCATGATAAAATGCTCTAAATGGTCAGTTATTTAATTGAATAATTTTCATGCTACATTATGAGCGTGGCAGTGACAGAGAGACAGAGGCAGAGAGATAAAAGAGGACCGATATTTGTTGGGTGGAAGCATCATTAAAGGAGTCTAAAGAAAATTGAGGAGAAAGAGGGTTAGAAAGAAGGCAAGGAAGATGAGGAGAGGAGAAGAGCTACATGCAAAAAGAATACAGAGCATGCTTAGGCTGAGATAGGCAATGGTGCAGGTAGCTTTCTTGCTCTCCCTCACACACATCAAGCACTTACTTTCTTTCTTATTCTGTCTCTTACATGCATCCATCACAAGTGGCCCCAAAGGCCCCCTGTAAATGGATATGGTAAAGCACTGCATAAACTCAAACGGATATTTTTAGGCGGTGAAGTGTTCTCCCCGACAGAGATACCAGCACACACAATGTGACTACTTGAAATGAATAATAGATGGACACAATAAATAAATTACTTTAAATGAAAGGTTAAAGCTTTCAGTACTGGATTTTGTAGGACATGTTTGAGTTAAGCATCTCTTTTTGAAATTCAGCAAATATGAATCAATACTGTGTAGTGTTACGTTGAAATATGTTAACAGTTCTCCTCTTTTGCACATTAAAGACATGTCAAGACACTAAAGCTGAAAATTAATGTTCCCCTCATTGTAATATATTGGTCAAGTATTACATATTGTTACAAGAATAAATAAGTTGATATTATGATGAAATTGAAGCTACCTATCCTAAAAGAGTTCCAAACCATTCCACCGACTTTATGTCTCCATAACATAAATGTTTTCCTGAAAGGCTATCATGATTTGATTAGTATTGGAGACTTTCTCTTTGTCTGAATGGGCAAAGAGGTGACAAATGTTGTCTGGCTATACAGTGAGATATAACTGGTATACACAACACATAAGCAGCTTTTCACAAGTGGTTGTCAGTTTCTATAAAACATGGCACACTTTGGGCCAGCTCTGACATCTTATTGCAGGCTGGCAGGATATGTGCTCGAGAGTCTAGACCAAATAAATTGCTTCACTTTTATTAGAAAAGAGGCACATAAACTGTGATGTGCCAAAGAGTAAGAGAAGGGTCGAAGTCTATAATTGCTCAGGTTGGATGTGAGTTAGCATACTGTGTGTGTGAGGATAAGCGTCCTTGATGTGACACCGTATTTTAGGACAGCAACCAGACTTAACACGTACTACTGCACTATAGCTGATAAAAGCACACACATCTGATTCCAGTGGGTTAGTGTTCACTGTCTGATGTCCCAGAACATGGACAAAATCTATTGATTCAAAATTGGATTAAAAAATCGTAGACTTTGTTGTGGCAGTTCGCTGATCTGTTGTACTATTACTACACTTCCCTGTTTAGTGAGAGGACAACTAAAAAATATATATATATCAAGAACTAAATTTGTGTAGAAATAGTTCCTCTGCCCATTACTACAGTATATCTGTGTATATCTGTGAAAGGGGACTAGTAGGAAGGTTCTTTGTCGTGCATTTTAGGAAATTGTTCAGAAAATTGGTAAAAAAAACAAAAAAGACAAATTAGTGAATTAAATAAACCTCTAGGTTTATCTACACAGCCTTGAGTTTGTTTTTAAGAATGTGGCTTTCGTTTCTAACTCGGCCATGCACACATTGTGCATATTATTGTTCAATTCTTTGCTGGCGGACTCATGAACCCTGATATTTACCACTAAAAGACTTTTAGTTTGGTAGACTTTACCCTTCCAGCTTTAGTTGATAATCCTTGAGGTTCATACTGTTGCCACACAGACGTTTTGAAGATGGGATAGTTTTTCCACAGCATGGAAGTAGTTAGTGTAACGTTTGTAGTTAATTTAGTTAGGACTTGTATAAATATTAGATTAGATTTGAGCATCTGTTTTATGTTAAATGTTAATATTGGAAGAAAATATAGAAAAAAAAATTCTTTACAAAATACATTCTTTTATGTATGTATGACTTAACTATAACCTTGTTGCGCAGAATGTTTTTAGGAATTCCTTTTTTCAGGACAGTTTGGATGTAATATAAACACGAGTTAATTAATGTCCTATAAGTTGCTCAGAAACGAAGAAGCATCGATCAGCTCACAATGCTGCATTGACCAAAAATAAAAATCACTGATGTTGGTGGTAGCTGCTTCTTCTATCATGTGAGTGTGTAAAGTGTGTGTATTTCTCCCACATCTCATCTGACTGGGCGATCAAATTAACCTTTTTGTGCTTTCCCCACAACAACAGCTGATTTATGTGGATGGGTAAAATACTGGAAGTAAAAGAGTTAAGTGATTGCATATTTAATCTTCCCCTATTATATATTCTTAATAGCACTCTAGACACAGACTAAGAAGCAACATCTCCCCTGAAACTGGGCAAAAGTAAGACAATATTTCAGCTTTCTTTATATAATAATGATGAACTCTGATAGAGAGAGATCTCTCTATAAAAGAAGTGAGGACACGATGAACCAAACCAAAATTGAAATCTTAATTTTTATTTATTATTTTTTTGAGGAGGTCATGGTGTCTAAATTATGCTTGATCTGTTAAAGTTCTCTTAACTGGGTTTCTTTCATACTTCTTAAATGGTTTTAGAACATTCCTCGTGTGTAATGTGTAATTAATGTGTTTTATCTCACCTGTGGAGACCCATCAGATCCCTGGTCCTTTGTCTTTCTAGCAAGCCTTTTCTTCTTCTTGTGAAGTGGTTTAGACTCTAGAATCATTTCCTCCAGCTCAAATGTAGGGTCACAGTTTAGTCTCCGTCTCTGAAGAAACATACAGTACAGACATACATAAAAAAACTATTGTGCTGTAGTTATGTGTAGCGACTTGCTGATTAACTGTGCAATGGCTCTAAGGCAGAATCGGAGACTAAAATTGCAAACACAAGTCAATGGTCTTGTGTTATGGTTTTGACTTCTGGAACCGAGACATGAACCCCTTGCCCTGCCCAACTCCCTGCCAGCCTGCTGGAGACAAATCTACCTCTTGTGGTGGAGTCTCCCACATATGAATGATGAATGCGACTAAATTCTATATAGTCTAGAATTTTTATTTCAAGTTGTTAGAGGTGCTATTACTTGCCTTTGTGTACCGACGATACACTAGGAAAGTAACACTGTCTGCAGTACTGTTACCATCACATGACACTGCCTCTCAGACCTTCAGCCAATTTTTCCCAGTGGCTACTTGTGGTACTGCAGGAAAATGTCTTGTACATTTTTTTCATTGACTAAAATGACTCAAGATTCAAGAGATTCATACACAGTTATATGCGCAATATAACTAGCAGTGAAATGTGATGTATGTAAAACCCTTCCAGTTACACCCAAGATTGGGTTTACTCTTTATTTTGAATATTTAATCTATGGAGGCTTAATTTAGGTAAAACTCTCCAACAGCCGTAGTGCATATGCAAGGTTTTGTGTGTTCTGCAATTAAATAGAATATGATGAATGTTATAAAATATTGTTATCTATTGTACACTTTTGTGATTTTGATTTTAATAGTCATGGCATTCAATGGCTGCGAAACAATCAAGATAAAGCAGACTGAGAGTTGAGAAAACCAAAGGTTCTCTTGTCATATTCAAACATTAGTCGGTAGGGGACTAAAGACAGAATGAGCTTATAATTAGATAGAGAGACATTGTCAATTCCCCATCGATTCTGTGTTTTTTCCTCTGCTGTGTCAGACTGGTCGCTGGGGGATTCCCGCTGTGCTGCAGTCGCTATAGACATTTACTGGAATTAGAAAGTCATTTAGTCATGTGTGCTCCTGCAACACTCATTCTGCATTTATTCATAAGCAGTGACAGTTATTGTCATCTTGCTGCTTCACTAAAACAATACAGGGTGTTTTTTATAGTTGCGTTGGTGTGACTGGCCGACAAAAGCAGCTATAATTATAATATTTTGTACCTGACTCAATAATTTCTAAACAGCTAACACATGAACTCTCTGGTTATATTTTATAGTTATATTAAAGTACTCCAGTGAAATTTATCATTAATATAAATTGCCCTAATTTTATTTGTATGAAACTGAGTTAACTTAGCTATTTGTGGTATTTTCACAGTTTTAAAAAACATGTTAAATTTGTTCATCTTCTATAATGATTTGACGATTCAAGAAAAGTAGAACCTTTAGCTTTCCTGCAGAGCAACCTGACCACCTGTAAAGCTGCAGGTAGAAATAGAGAGGCTTTGTATCTTACAACTGCACATGTTGTCCTCTCATTCTGTATCTGTGCATTATGTCCAGGTGTCTGAACACTCAGTGGGAGATCCTGCTTGCCCAGCAGGGGGCGGTGTCTGCAGCTCAACCATAGACTGTCTATGAGCTTTGGTAGAAAAGATTTAATCAAGAGTGTGTTCCTCTGACTACTCCCACCCCCCCACCCACCCAAATCATCTTTATTCCCTAAGGGGAACTACTGGGGAATGGGAATAGGATGAATGGTATTATTCTGAATTGTTTAAAAGGAGCAAAATCATGCAATTAAACTGTGACAAAGCTGCAGGCTGGTTTGGATTAAGGTATCTACAGATGGCTTATTTATCATAAGGTATTTGGTCTTTTTTTGTAGTAGTCATTTAGTTTTAAACCATTTAATGATGCTGTAATTTTTAGGAAATCAGAGAGGGGACTGGTGGTCTGAGCAGCAGTAGTAGTAGTAGCAGTTAGTTTGTTGGGTGGCATACTGAGGCAGGGCTCAGTTTATTTCTGATACTTACGTTGGGGATAAAGCCTGGAGAAAGCTGTTTGCTGAGCACAGCGTCCCAGTTGACATCTGACATGTAGTCCAGATCCTGTAGCTCTGCTAGACAGGAAATGCGCTTCTGGGCATCTATGCACAGCAGCTGAAGGAGACAGAAGGATTAGAGTAAGGACAGTTGTCCATAGGGAGGCTTGGATGAAAAGTTAAGAAGCAGAATCCCACGGAGACTTGAGCACATGTTTGCCCTTAAGGATGTGTCTGAGAATGAGGATATTGGGACAAAGGGATTGGAGGTGGAAGAAACTGGAGAGGTCAGTAGAGGATGGAGGGACAGGAAGAAAAAAAGTGACAGGAGAGGAAAAGAAAATTATGAGATGAGTTGTGAAGGATGAAGGACAATTATTCTGAGCATGGAATTTTCCACTTACATTTTTTTTGCTTTCTTTACATCTCTCTCAAACACACATACACTCCCTTTCTCTCCCTCATACACACACATTTACACACTCGACTGGAATGCCAATGAGGTACGAGGAGTCTGAGCACGAAGCAATGCAACAGTTTGACTGCAGTGGATCTCTGCCAGAGAACCCATAAGCCACAGCAGCAATGTATCTGTTGGCTTTACAAGTGGCCTAACTGTAAAATAAAAACAGACTCCTGAAAGTTAGTCATGAGGAATGATTTGAGAGTAGTCTAATTACATTACACTGTCATCGTCATCTGCAATTGATGAATGTTAATTTTCTGTGTGCGCCTTTTATAAGATCACGTTGACTGTATTAACAGTTTCTTCAAAAACAATACTCTTCATACTACACTGCTCACAGCATAATTTATAAACTAATAAATCACTTGTATTCAAAGAAGTGCTGCAACAGTTAATTGGACGCCTATTTAAGATTCTGCACATGAACCTTATTTGCCAAAATGTAGTGCTGCTGTCAGTTGTTGATAATTACCTTCTCAAAGGAAATTGAAATGTTAGAGCAGAATGGACTGTCCCCAAAAAACCCTAATCTGATTAGTACTAGATACTTGTTTCTGTATTTACAGTACACACACATCACATGGCCATCAAATTGATCAACGTGTGCATAATGACAAGTTGGAAAGTGCAGGTTTAAATAAATGACTAAAGTACATTCTGGAGGTGTGATGGACCTGATTCAAACAACATTCATGTTGTCCAAGGTGATAATCTCACCCACCCACACTGGAGAGAGGTTTGGTCTATACTGAAACTCTGGGCATTTAGTTACTTTGGATACTTAATGCTAGGTGCACATGATGCGACTGTGCACTGAAAATGCCATGTCTTCTTTGCAGGAGTGACATACTCATGGTAAATGCTATTGTGCTTTGAAATAATTCAAAGCACTGCTGAAATGGTAGAAGAGGCGGTGTGCAGTTTGTTGCCTAAAGATTCGAAAACAACTTCAAGCAGAGCTTTTTGTGCCAAAGGATAAAGAGAAGAGAAACAGCATGAAGCCGTATGTTCTAGGAGTTGTGTAACCAAAGACACATTTTTCTAAATGAAGCATGCAACAAAACCCAAACATTTTTTCAGCTCTGTCCAAGAACCAGCGCATGTATATGTTATAAGTTATATTTTCCGTAGCCCTGCTTTATTGATGTTAAACTGTACAAATTCACATAGTGTATGTGTTAGGAACCTTAACCTAAGACAACAAAGTGTAGATTTTCGATGTTTTCAGTATTTAATATATCCAGGTTTTGTAGTTGGTTTTTGTCTTTCTGTGATGGTGTAGCACAATTGGACCCAACATGAGGTTCAGTACTACACTTTAAGAAATCAATAGCCAAATAAGCTGGGAACCACTGGAACATAGTATCAAAAGTGAAAAATATCATTCACAATCTCAATACCTCTGCTCTTATAATATATTCTGCATTATGCACATGTCACTCATTTACCTTTCTGAGAAGAGACTTCATTTCCAAAGACCAGGCTGCTGGGTAGCTGGGATGGACTTTGTGAAAGGTCTGAAGAATCTCATTAGCTGGTGTGCTGGATCTCATCACATATGGCCTCTGAGGGGAGGAGATAAGAGTAAATGAGAGAAGACAATATGTTACAGACAGCTTGTATTCGTAGTCATGCACTGCCTGGAGGAGTTGCTTTGATGAATTATGTGTCTTAAAGTTTGTGCTTCAGTCGGCCCTCTTTTCTCTCTCACTCCACCTCCCTGTGCTCACCTTGTGTGAACCTATTTCCTGCACTGATGGAGAACTAATAGAGGAATTGGAAAGTAAGGTACTGATCACACACATGCACAACTTAAACCCTGCTTTTCAGTGTGAAAAGACTTTCTGTGGGTCAGAAAACAAGGAAAGCTAGTTGTGAATTCGTCAAACCAGTCCTACACCCTCTAGGACAGAACGAGTCCTTTCCCCACAGCTGGAGAATGACAATAGTTCAGATTGTTTGTTTATAATGAAGGATAAGTGGGTGAGTACTATTTTGACTATTTTGTAGTATTTTTTAAATTTTACTGCCCCACTATTTTGAGTCTTTACTTGTAATGCCTTTTCTGCTTTAGATAGTTTAGAGTAAATTAAAACAAGAAAGATGAAAAGGGAAAAGCGGAGAGACACAACCTTGGTGGATGGCTCGCCGTTCTTCAGTTTTATTACTTTTCAGGTGCATGATTGCAATTATTTTCCAATTCCGCAGATGTTCCCTATGCAGGAAACATATTAGCTGTCAGACAACCAGTGATATATTCTTACAGAGTCAGATGGTCAGACTTGAAATGGTCAATAAGGAAGAAATTGGCTGAAGTAGAACATTAGCATTCTTTTGTACGTGTACCATGAGGTCTCAGTGTCTTTTCTGGAGTCAGACAGATTTTATCCAATCATCATTATCAGATACTATAGGATGAGAACTAAGTGACAGTGACTGGGTGATTCTGGACACCTGCTGAGTTGTCTGGATCTGTACGTGCAACCAGTGGTTGCATGGTTAGTGAGACAGAAAGTAAATAATTTGAAACTGAAGCATGATGACCGATGAGTCTGAGAAGGGACTGAAAGATGCTCGGAGCAACCAGCAACAGCCAAATAATGCTACACATTTGACAGGGAATTTTTTCAAGCGTTTTCTACATAGACTGAAACATGGGAGTCAGAGAAAAGTGCAGAAGAAATCCCTTATCAGAGAGAGGGATGAAGTGAAAATGAATTGTCTGCAACACAGTAAAGTGGTACTTAGAAAGAGGGGCGAGGAAGTCTAGGACAGGGATTACAGAGACCTTCAAAAAGTGAAGAATGAGCAAAGAGAGTGAAATAGGACTAAAATTTGTTGCTCTAGGTAATTTCTGGGGATTGCTGGTGCTCAACAGCAGGCCTCTCCTAAATAAGTGAAGGTTGAAGACAGAGTACCTGAAAATGACAGGACACAGCTTTGGGTGAAGAAGGAGGGATCAGGTATATTAGTGTAGGTGTGATGTTGCTTTGAGGTTAGACAGAGGACGGAAGATATTTAAGAAGGTGTAAAAGAAACTTTAAAGGTAAAAAAGAGGGATAAGCTGTATTTCTAAAGGTCAGAAGGGCAAAAAGTTTTTTTAATAAAGCATATTGAAAAGTAAAGTAGCTGTCACTGTGTTCCGGAGAAAGATGAGCACTGAGATGTTAGGAAATTATTTCAGGTAAACTTCATGACATCTCAGTTTCAGTTTGAAGTGTTCTAGGTCATTGTTAGTGTGCACAAATGTTACCGTAGTTTGTGTGATTGTGAAATATGAGAAGAAATTCTGCAGCTGCAGTCATAACTGAGTCCACAATGAGCAGGCCGCTGTCGGATGTAAGAGTCGGTCTGACCAAATAGAGTGAAAACATTATGTCCTGTGTTTATTACCATGACATCAGAATTCAAATCTTCCAGATGGGACCAGCAATAAATTAAATAAGTCATATTTAAAAAAATCTATTCCAATTATATGGTTCTGGAAATAACTCAAGATTCCATCTCCTCCTCCTCCTCCTCCTGCAGCGATTCGTCTCACACCATGACTAAACATTTAAACTTCCTCAGTAAGGTCAGCTTGGATGTAAAATTCAATTACAGCCTCACCATCCTTTTTGTTTTGTGGAGGCTGAGGATTTGATTTTTGTCTGCTTTCAAACTAACAGAACTTTGCCAGCACACTTTACTGTCGTGGGTGTCATGCTGTATCTATTATTCACTATTATTCAATGTTTGCGGGGCATGCTGGAGTGAGTCAAGACAGTATTTGTGTGTCTTATGTTACCTGTCCCCTCAGTAGCTCATAGGCTGTGATACCCAGCGACCACCAGTCGACAGCAAAGGAGTAGCCAGGGTGGAACCCCTCAAAGGTCTGAAAGAGTTCAGGCGCTGATAGAAAGAAAGAAAAAACAGTTGTGTGATAACTATTGAATCTTTACTAGGGTAGAAAAAGACTTTTTATGCGTCTGTCCCTGAGTATTTTTGTCTGTGATCCAGACACAGGCCTTTATGTAAATGTTCCATAAATACTTTATTCAGATATATTAGAGGCAGAACTACTCCTGCCACAGTAAACTATAGTTACAGCTTTAATTAATGACTATGGGACATTTGCTGCCCTTTCTCACAGTGAATCACCTCATGAATTTGCTCATCAATTTCATCATGCATTACTTAGATAATTCTGTTGTTTGTTTCAGTTGACATGAATAAAATGTGGAGGTAGGTTTAACCCAGTCAGACTGTTGAAATTGCGTCTCTGAACAAGGTGTTAATACACATAACTTCTTTACAGAAGAGGTTCATAAACTCCTGGTTAGCTAGCTTTTACAGGTTTTCTGATTTAGTACTGGGTGGTATACCAGTTGTAATATTTCTGAGTAGTATAAATATTTCATATACCCCTATACTGTCACATAGCAGAACAAACAACTGTATTTCTTCAGTAGGTAGGAAAGTGAATAATAATACTTGCCACATTGCCTGTGTGAAGAGGTATCACTACTACTTTCTTACTTTTATATTGTATGGACTTCTGACCATAGAATAAGCCACAAAGAAATTTAAAGGGCCACACATGCATAAGAAAGAAAATAACATAAAACCTTTAAAAAAACTTTAAATTTAAAATTATGCTGCCCAGCACAAGCAGGATGGATTATCATAAACCTTTAACTGGTTATTTACACTCTAAGAAAAGGATTTTGTAGTGATTTTGTTTCTAGAGGTCAGATGAAGATCCAACAGTGACCACTTTTCCTTCCCCTTTTCATCTGTATTAAACATACTACCTATTTTCAGAACACACACTCACAGTCCTCTTCCTCTCCTTCATGACAGGTTTGTTCTGTTCAGTTTATCTACTGAAGCAGCTGACAGAGAGGGAGGGGTTTTTCATTTTTGCCAGAGTAGCCATGAATTATCTACCACACCATAGTGTATTCCACAGAAGTCTCACACACATCACATTCTGCCTCATGAGTGCACACTTTATAAAGATAGAAATAGACATGTACTGTGCACACAAACCCACCTTGAGCACAATACATACTCACACACACACAAAAACATGTGCTGCCTGTTCATTCATTTCCCCCCAAAATCCTGTTAACGTCTATCTGAGCTGGGCTCTGATCGCTGCTGTGAGACGACTGCAGCTGTGCTAAATATTGTACGTTAGAGTCTAAACCAGCTTTACTTTGTTTAAAAAAGTAACTCTGTTTTTTTGTATTGGGCTCAAATATCAAAACCAAACAAGTCCCATATAACCCGTAATTATTTACATATTAGGACACATGAAAGAGAGAATGAGCTGATTATTAGACAGGATTTCTAATGAATCTCCCTTAGCTTTTAACCTTGTCAATGAACCTTACCTAATGTGCCTCACAAAACATAGAACCCATTTACTGGTCCGATAGCATTAACTTATTTTTAGCTGCATCTCCTTCTCGGCCGCAGGGCCCACATTACTTATAAGACGAACTATAAACTGGGCTTAAAATAGCTTGATTGCTTGTTTTTGTCTTCATGTATCTCTCATCTCATCATTCCTAATTTAAGTACTTGTAAAATTTGGATTAGTAGACATGAACATGCTGTTGACTTTACAGTATATACATGATTTCTCTGAATACTGTTGGATGTCCACAGTTTCTCTGTAAAGCCAGTTTACTTACCCATGTATGGCTTGGTTCCAGCAATGGATGTTGCTTTTAGGTCGTCTTTTACAATGGCTGCAATGTTGAAGTCTGTTAGATGGATGTGTCCTGTAGAACAAAGAGATGATATTATACTCATAGAGTATTACACATTTTCAGTATCTCACTTGAGTCAACATTATAAATCATAAAATACGAGAAGCTGTAAGACTACAGACCAATCTTTACAGCATCATTACAAAGTGTTTCCCAATAAAGCTTAAGCTTTTCCTTCTGAAATTCACTCTAGCGACGTCTCACAAATAACAGATGTTATTTGTCTACCGCTAACGTGAGTGTGAGATTTGCAAAAATGAGAAATGAATTTTAATATACTACACAACCCTTTAAAATAATTTTCTGTTTGTACTGATTCTTACATCAAACTTTTTAAAAGGTATTAATTGTAATTAACTGGGGCTTTATTCATAGAAAGGAGTTTGTATAGTATGATATTGTGACAGAGGTGGAGGAGTCAGCACTTTCCAAAGTCAAACCATTGACCTGTGTCTCACCGTACAGCAAGATGGCCCAGAATATTTGCCATGCACTCTGAACACACGCTAATGAGCTAAATCTATACGTGTCTGTGTGTGTGTATCATACTAAATGAGAGAGAACAGCTGAGTTTTGCTGCAGTGATTGTTCGGTTGAGTGGGTGTCCCTGATAACCCCGTAACTGCATATAGTAAGACCATTCACACTGTACACAAAATAATTATAAATATTTGATTACATACAAAAACAGATAACAGCATATGAATATAAAGCAGACGGGAGCGGGACAGTCGGAGTGAGTTTATGCACAGTACACAAAGACACTGGGTTTTACAGATAAGAGAAAATAAATCTATTTCAGTCTTTTTCTTTAGTGCAGGTTTCCATTTGCCTTTTTTGCTCCATAAATCCTTTCTCTCTCTCTTTCTCTCTCTCTCTCTCTCTGATTACCACTTCTCTTATTCAACCCTCAGTGTCCTTAACGCTTGCTGTATTCAGAGCTATGGTGTATGAGTGTGTAGTGAGGCACATAGGAGAGACTGGGTGAGCCGAAAGAACAATTGTTAATGCAACCTGATGACAGACAAAGGTGCAGCAGGACTGAAACGTCAGTTTAGACAAGTTTATTCTTGAATAAGAATAGAAGAATAGAACTGCGTTCATTTTGTTTCATATTTAATGATGCCTCCTGTCTCTGTCACATACTTATCTGTTTCTGTTTTTTCCTCTTAGCTCTGCACAAGACAGATTTAGGACAAGAGTTTTGCACAGTAGCCAGTGGGAAAAAGAGTGTTCACCTGCTGGGCCAAAACTATAATAAACCACTCTTTAATACAGCTTTGATATTATGTATTAATTACTCAGTAATAATTATGTATATCTGGTCTAGTTTTGTCAGTGGTAAGGCACATATGGCAGTCGTAGAAAGGGAGTTAAACTGGGCAAAGGAAGCGATAAAGAGTTGAATTATAACACTGTTTTCAAATCCGTGTTATAGAAAATGTGCAGTACATTGCTTTTGGCTAATACTTTCTGGGTAATAAAGTGGTTCCTGACTAGTGCCGTTCATTGTGAGTGAGTCAAAAGTGGATTTCAGGTCGAGTGCTTTTATGTTGAATTCCATTCACATTGTAAAGTGACAAGCAGGAGTCTGCTGAAAAACTCTATCAGAATAGAGTAGAATCACTAAATATAACAAGCCAGCCTCGGCTGAAAATTACTTTTATTGTTTAGCATATTGGCATGTTATGCTGTAAAAAATACAACTTAATTAACTTTTTGCTTTTAATTTAATTGTTTTTTAAGCCTTACAGTTCCTAGGGGCAGTTTATCTCTTGGATTTTAAGCTGCTATTGCACGATTTGTGAAACGAGCACTTCACATTGTGGCGCATTAAGTGGAATAAATACAATACTAAAATAACACATGTAGTTCAAAGCAGTACCATTGTTGTATATTAAAATAAAATCTCTCACTCTAAAATCTGTAGTTAGTGAGATTAACCCTTGTTTGTCTCCACTTAAACTTCATCTGCCGGTGTGTGAAATGTTTGATGGCTGAACAGTAGTTAAGCAGGTTTCCTGGTGGCTTGGTTATCTAATGTGTTTGACTGGGATTACCTCCTCAACTGCTGTGGTTTTATCCTTGGGTTATGTCACGCTGCAGCATATCTCTTCTATTTTTAATTTCTCTTTGCTTACTGCTACCTCAAAGAACCCCCACCACCAATGACAACATAACACATAACTGTATATGTGTAATGTTAGTCCAGACTGTCAGATTAAATTGGGCATTTAGATATTGATATGTTGCTCTTCATCATTAGCGCTACGAGCACCAAGGCTTATGAATAAATCTTTTAGCAATGTAAATTAAGGAGGAACAGGTTTCGGACAGGGTTCGTCCTGGTCATGGAACACTGGACTAGCTCTATACCCTCGCTCGGGTGCTTGAGAGTTTGTGGCAGCTCACATTGAGAGTGGCCTGCTGAGATGGCCTGGGCATCTGTTTCAAATGCCCCCGGACATGTCCACTCAGGAGGAGTACTCGGGAAAGACCCAGGACACGTTGGAGGGACTGTCTCTCAACTGGCCTGGGAACGCCTTAACTAAACTGTAGCTGCTACTCTCTCCAAAGTCCACAGGCAGCAGGAATTGTGCGGTTGAAATTTCCACAAGCCATCAAGTTAGTGCACTAGCAGGTTAACAGGGTAAGGGGTGCTTAATCTACTGTTGGCATTTATCTGTGTACAGACAGCAACTCAGTATCTATGTCAGGGAGAGTTCATAGTTTGTGCGACTGGTTGGTTGATGCTGAACTGTATTTTTCACTTCAGCAGGGTTTGTTTGTTTTTTTTATCCAGATAATCAACCATGGTTTTTATAATAAAAATCTTCCAGTAATATTGATTATCAGGAATATTACAATGATTTACCATAAAACTGGTTACCATTTAATTTGTAGTGATCACAATGGTGACCTGTAACAGTCAATACTATAGAGAGACTGTTTTTCTCTGTATGTGTACCAAAGGAACACATTCAGCATTGGGAGGTTCCAGCTTGCAAAACTGACATGAACTGCCGAAGCAAACAGCCTGCTGCCCCCCTCTGATACCTCATGTTGTTTTAGACTTCAGTAGAAAGGTAAACTACAGGTCTGCACATAAATACGGATTGTGGGTAGAATGCAAGAGGAGGAGAGATGTGCTTACTGAGTTTAAGACGACACGCACACATTCAGTCAGAGAAACCACAGGTGAATGTGCAAAGCAGACTCTGAGGATGACAAAGCTGCTTCTGTCGTTCTCCTGCCAGTCTCTGTTTGTTCTTTCCTTTTATCTCTCCTCTTCCTATATCTCCTTTTGTCTTTGTCTATTCAATTTTTTTCTGTCCTTTGACAAATCTTTCTAAAAATGTTTACTCATCACTTTCCTCCCTCTTGTCTCATCCGTGTTGTCCCCTGCTCGTCTCGCTCTTCCTTCCTCTCGGCTCCCTCCCTTTCATTCTGTTTTGCTCTGTCTCCTTTCTGTTTGTAGGGACAGCAGAGTTGCCACCCCACATATCCTCTCAGCTCTGTTGTGCAGCTGCCCAATGCCTTGTGAGATCTCAGGGCTTTTGTGGGTGGGTGTGAGTGTGTGTCTGTCTTTTTCATGGTTATATTTTGTTTTTCACTTCATTATTTATTGACTTAAATATCACTGTTTCCCAGATGCAGTAGGATTTTATCAGTTCCTAAGTAACACTGCTGCTTAATACTTTCAGAAAAGTGTGCAACATAACTAAACTCTGTCCTGGGGCTGTAAATGTACAGTGAATATAATTTCGGTTCAGCTCCAATTTTTGTCATAATAATATATATAGTAATATAATATTACTGCTTGTTCTTCTAGTGCCCCCACAGCCTAGATGTTAAAATGGTGGTCAACTGAGATCAAATCATATTTCATGTATTTAGACCAATTTTACAAATCACAAATTTGCTTCGTGGGCCTTATAATCTGTAACAATAGATAACAACAACGACCCTACCACAGACACCCACAAACAACTAAAGGACATGCATGCTCACACGCTGACGTCATATTAGAATATTTCTCAATGTCCATGATGACATGGCGGCTGTCACAAGTCAAGGTAAATGGTTAACACAGCAGTCTTTTCCCTCTGACACACTCTCTCTCTGTCTCCGTCTCATTGTATGCGTGTACGTCTATTTGGGTGAAACTGAATATATGACAGCAAAACCCATGATGGAGCTTAATCAATCATTCAGAGCAGGATTTTCCCTTACAGCAAAGAAGAGGCATGATGAATAGCACTCTGTCCTCCAAACTCCTACTACATTACACCCTTTTATTTCATCTCACAGTTCAGACTAATAGGAAAAAGACAAAGAAATGTCACAATGCTTTAACCAATGCAGCGTGATAGTGTGGACAGAGAAAGAAGATTTGCTTGTGCACTCCTACTCTATGCTGCATTTGTTAAAATAAAATACATGAAGGCATTGTATTAGATATTTTAGTTTTTTATGCTGCACAGTCAGCCTAAGCACTGACTGTGAAACCTGTCTCTGAGCATTTCAACTTCTTTGATCTGTGCAGATGTGATCCAAGAGGTAGCAGCTTGGTAAAAATTCTTAGTCAGAAGCAGTTACTGTACTGTAAGTCTTAACTTGTGCTGACAAGTGAAGTTAACGTGTGATGAATCCAATGCAAAACCTAAGAAATGTTAATGTACAGTTGGACTTTATATGAATTTATTGAATATAATATTAGAAAAAGTGGTCTTACCATGTTCATCCAGTAGTATGTTATCAGGTTTGATGTCTCTGAAAGAGAAATACAACCGGTACAGTGGGATTAGTGTGTGTTTATCTTCTTATGGGTAGTGAGTTAAATCAAGTTTCAACAGTATTTACATTAATACATTAATTTTGTGCAAATATTAAAAATGCAGTATTGTCTGCAATACAAGATGAAGTAATATTTGCTAAAAAGGTGAGTTTATGTAGTCTTGGTGTATGTGTGTATGTGTGTTTTGTATTCAAGTACCGCAGTGAATGGAAAGATGGTCTACACTGGCCTTCAACTCTCTTGAGTTCAGTGTTATTCACATTTTAGTTAAAATACACACAAGACTTTTTCCATGATTCAAAATTAATCAATACCATCTATTTAGTGTGAGGCTACATCTGCGCTGTGTCGTGGGTGTGAAATAAGTTCACTGGAGACCTGACTTTGCAGTCGAATTAGCCTAAGTAGGAGGCAGAAGAAGAGATGTTTTAGTTGCTTAAACCTAAGCATGACATCACCACAGAGGAGGCAGATCATACAACATGACTTGTTTGTGAACACTGAGTAAAATATCAAACTACTTATATAGGTTTGAATACTTGTGGCTTTTAAACATCACTATTTAAACTTGTACTCTCTTTCAATTATAATGACTCCATTAGACCATCAAGGGCATTATTTGGGTGCTAAACATATTAAATCAGACCAGTGGTGTTAGACTGTACCCGTCCTCTGTAAACGTTACTCACCCCTGGTTTCAACACATCGTCACACATTTTGTCTCTTGAGATACAAAAATCTGCCTCACTTCGGTTTGTTGTAACATATTTCATTAATAATAAGCACGCTTGGCTTTCTGTTTTGCACTTCCCACAGTTCACCTGTAAATAAAACAGTGTGGGCGGTACTCTGTCTGTTTCATTTATTTACTGCTGATGACGTTAACGTTTCTGTAGGTGGCACTTTCCTGTTGTCTGCTCTGCCAGGGTGGTTTCTTTGCTCATGTTAACTAACCAGCTTTTCTTCTACTTATGCTGATCAAGTTTGAAAACTTAACATTTTCTTTGTGCTACAATAATACAGTACCTAAAACTGTGTGCAGGGATTAAATGTTAACTGTTCAAGGAGGTGAATACACAGTAGGCAGACCGACTCACTATGACTGTTGACTCATTTCACTTCAGAGTAGGACAAAAACTGACGTAACGCCACAGATTAAAATGGGCACTGTGTTGAACCAGTGCGTACCAGGTGTGACGAAAGTGGAATGTCTAATGCATTTGAGGGGGAAGAAGGGACAGCAGGTTAAGCTGTGGGAGTAGCTGAGACACCTGAGATAAGGAACAGATGTAAACTGAAGCTTGCCAAGCTTCTGTTTCTCATGTTCTGTTGTGTTTTCTGCTTTTTCTTCCATTTTCAAGCAAATGTTTGTTTCTGTTGTGTCTATATTATTTATTTAAAAGCACTTAACTAGCGGAACTTTAGGAGAAAACTATTACAAAATATATAATTACACAGAAGTAGTACACCTAGTGCATTTGAGCAGGGTACGGTCTAGGGTTTAGAGCCAACTACAACAGAAACAGCACGTTTTGTAGTTTCAGCTCACAGCAAATGAAAAGAAGACAAACAAAATAAAAAGTCACCTCTAAAAAAAGAAACTATCATAATAATCATTATGTGAAAATGAAAAAGTTAACATTATTATCTTAAGTCTTATTCAGTGACCTGCTGGCACGCTGTACTTCCTGATAAGTGCTGTTTGATGTGGTGTCAACGCCTTCCATGATCCAGACTCTTAGAACAGTCTGGTAACAGTACAGAGATATTTGCTTATAATTATTTTTGAGCGAGGCTTATCCTTCTGACCAGTTAGACCATTTCCAAGACTTCTGCTTTATTAGCAGGTTTTGCAGCTTCGTATTTACTTATTTATTCATTTAAAAATGACTAATGTCTTATTGCGGCAGAGCAGTAGCAGACAGTAGAAGAGGAATGGCTGGAAAGAGCCAAGTGGATTGAATTTGAGTGTCATACCAGGGCTAGCTTAAATGGTATGTTTAAATAAGGGTAATTAATAATAAATATGAGTGAATTCAGTTACTGAATAACTCGCTGCTCTGTATAGAAGAATTAAATTTAATTCAATTCAATTTTATTTGTAGAGCGCTTTTTACAAATGACATTGTCACAAAGCAGCTTTACACAACCAAAGAACAGTACATGAACAGTGAATGTGTAAGAATCATAATAATGTGATTGTCCCTGATGAGCAAGCCGAGGGCGACAGTGGCAAGAAAAACTCCCTGAGAAGGCAACAGGAAGAAACCTTGAGAGGAACCAGACTCAACAGGGAACCCATCCTCATATGGGTGATTACATGCTGTGTAGGCAGCAGTCCAGTATAACAGTTAATGTCTTTAAGTTAATGTGGAGTCCAGTTAGTTTAGTAGTTTAGTAGAAGAAGGACATGAACACCCCTCTGTTTAAAGGTGCTAAAATGAACACTGGTAGATTCACAGAGTTAAATAGAGATTGTCTCTGGTAATTAAGTCAAAACCCCTGTAGGAACCCAGCACTATTTAGCACATCAAAGGCCATGCTGACCTGTGTTTTGTGTGTGTCTGTGTGTACATACTGCATGTGTGTGTCTGGAGGAGGCTAATAGAGATGAGGACAACCTGTAGCATGGAGATCAGCTTTTGGGTGCTTTGGCAGATCAAGTGGCGCGGGCCCAGGTGGGGGTGAGAAAGGTCGACTATGTAACACTTAATTAGCTGACATTTGCCTCAAAGGTTGGGGCTGAGGGAGAGTTGAGGGGCGTGTGTCTGCTAAAAAAGCAAGGACAAGGAAGCTTATTTTATAGCTAAAGGCCACGTCGCCATTGTGAAGCCACAGGTAAAGGAGCTGCCGAGACAACTGGCTCAAGAGATAAAGCAAAGCAGTGAGTCTCATTAGGTGGTGAACACACGGTAAAAAAGCCAGGCTGTTTCTGTAGAGGAGATGAGCATGATCATGGCAGAATTTCTCTTCTGACAGTGAACATTAAAGAGCAACTTAAACTGCAGTTGAGGCTGATGCATCTGAAGCAGTGGGTTGTAAATGCAGATTAGGTAGATTTGAACAAATACAGTATACTTTTTAACAAAGGGTAACAATACTTCTCTCTGTACCGGCTGCCAGAAGTGAGATGTGATGTTTGGAGGCATGGTGTTATTAGATCATACAGTTTTGTTTTCATAGGGGATCTCCAAATTACATGTATTAACATGTATTTATATAAAATTCAGATTCAGATTTTCAAACATGCATCATCACAGAGTTCACAGCCTAAACAGTAACATTGTAAACTGGTTTGTTTCAGTATATGAAATATTAACCTATCCTGAAACATTTTGTTTTAGGATTGTTTAAACAAAACAGATGAACAGTCATCATTCATGGGCTCACTACTTTAGAAACGGAGATTTTGCACTAAAATAGTCAATATTTTATAAGCCTTGGAGACTTGTGAAGTCTATTAGTCACAATCAATACTGACAGTTTCTCACTTTCTTTAAGTCTAATGATCCATGAATTTAATTCTATTTCCTTTTCACAGAAGCTTACATAAAAGAATTACCCATCAGTTACCAACTGAAGTGTTTAGATCAAAAATAAAGTGATAATGTAAAGTAGGTCAGACTTCTTCTTGGCTCAGCATTGGATGAGACTCCAGTGTGTTACCCTCTCATCCATTGATGTTTCTCATTATAGTTGTAATCAAAACATTAGAAGCGTGTTTGTTAGTGTTCTTTATGGATAGTTTTACCGTGGCGACAGAGATTTTGGCTTATCTCAAACGTAAGGTGGTTCTCTGCTGCCCTGTAAGACCAGTTTAAAGCTGGCTGTTGTCATAGTGTCAACCAAAGACAGACTGGAACAAAATCTGAACAGAGCTACAAATTTAGGATGACCATCTCACACTGGGACTGGGATGCCACACCAAATGACTGATCAGTACTGATCAACGTGACATAAGGCCTTATGGTTTACAACTTCAATGGCATAAATATGCAGACATTTTACTCTTGTATATTGACTTGGCAACTTTATTGGAACCATGCGGTATGTTGTAAGGCTGCAGTCTACATGTGCCTTAAGTGTAAAATTCAATTGATAAATTCTAGAAAATTCATTTTATTCGATCTAGTCACTTTGAATAACTGTCTATGGCTTATCATTCATTTCAATAGTAAAAGAGAAAACTTTGAGATGCCACCTGATTATTGTAGCTGGTAGTTTCTCTTGTGTTTATTAGCTTGGATAACAGCTATGCAGCATCTATTAGTACTGAGAAACAGATGGGTCTGATGCAGCCCCGGTCACACCAAGGCTGTGTAAAGAGCGGACTGCTTGGATATGTGACACCTCAACCATCTGCAAGCTCTGAATGGGATGCTTTGGAAGGTGACACAACAAAAAGGCATGAGATGAAATAGTTAGAATACTCTATCATCTGATTCACATAAATATGTGATCAGGGGGGAAAAACCATGCAGGGAAATACTTAAACCACTAAACTTGTGGGAGTGTGTGACTGTGTGGTTGTTTGGATTTGGACAAACTGTATAACATTAGCTTCTCAACCCAGAACCATGTACTGACAGTCAGTCAGACAATTATGAGGTAGCAATTTGTAATCATCAATCATTCTTGTCACTGCAACAGTACATTCATTGTTGCTTTTCTTAGTGCAAATTTACATTTATTGTTGTTTCCTTATCACTATTTCTAAGCTGCTCCAGCTTTGTATGAATTAGAAAAAATAGATAAGAAATGGAGCAGCAGAGAGAGAGAGAGATGCAATGTATATAGAAAATCATAAATACTGTGTCATATAAGAAAGGCGGAGATGGTGGAAAGCTTATAAGGATGAACTTGGAGAAATAGTTTTAGATGGTGAGGCCAAACTGAGAAGGAGGCGTTAAACAGATCTACACATTTATTGAGTAAGAGACATAAAGAGCTGTTGGAATAACTGGGAGAGAGCAGGGACACAGTTTTAGAGAATGTATTGCCCTATTCTATATGGATAAATTGAGAAAATGAAGTGGAGGGTCAGTGAGATGACTAGACTAGAAAAAGAAAGAGGGGACGAGATATAGAGAGCCAAGGGAAAATGAAGAAGGAGAGGCAGAGAGTACAAAGAGCAAACTGAGCAAATAGGGTAAATGGATGAAGGGAGCAATAGAAAAAGAAAATGAAGGTGAAAATTTGGGGCACTTCTGAGTGAGGACAGACTTGAAGGGCTGAGAGAACTCGGTGCAAGCTGATCCCCATGGCTTTTCTCTCGCTTGACTGGTCCTACAAGCTATTAGCAGGATCTAATGGCCTCATTACAGCCTGCTATCAGAGGTAGAAGGGTAACCGTACCCTGTACCTGGTCATATGATAGTGCACTGATACTGGAGCGGGCCAGCACACCTGACAATGCAAGCTTATTCACATACACAGGTCATGCCACACAATCAAGAGCTCATGAAAACATACACATGGTTACGCACATATAGTATGGAGAGGCCAAATAACATGCACATATAAATAGAAAGTAAAGCGCTGTTTCTTTCCATTCAGTGTGAACTATGAGGCCGTTAGAGCACCAGATAATCTGTCACATTTATTGAGAAAAACACCAAGACACGTTGGGCGCCGTTTTATAGCAGCACAGTAAGCACCCCAATCAGCACTCTAACAGACCCTGACCCTGGAATCCACTTTTTGCATTTTTATGTTAATATTTGGTGCTGAATGCATGACCACAGGTTACAGAGGTGGGAGGAGAAGTGTAAACCATAGGGAGGCTCATTCAAATGAGGCTGTAGCCAGTTGTTTTGTGTGTGTGTGTCTCTAAGACTCTTTTATTTTTGTAGCAAATGCTACAATATCATAATAATATCATAAAAATATATATTCTATATAAATAAAATTAAACATTTTACCAGATGTCTGTTGCCAGCTTTTGGCACTTGATAGTAGGGCTGCAATTAATGCATTTAATTATTAACTACAAATTAATGTGATTTTTTTTTCAATTAGTCAAATTATTGTTTATTGTATAAAATGTAAAATTTTGAAAAATGCCATAATTTCTAGTAGTGAGCAAGATGTGTTCAATTTACTTGTCAGTGTAAAATCTTAAATAATAAAAAAAAAACAATATGAACACTCAGTTCACAAAGTTGAATTTGGTATTTAAAAAAAAATATCTCGGCTGCTCTATTGAAATTGGGGTCACTAGTTTTCTTCATCCAATAGATTAATAGCAGTTTAATCAAAAGCTATCTGTGAGGCTTTAGTAGCTCTGTTGTTCATGCCAGAGAGCTGTTGGGGACTGTGCCTCTCCCTCTTTGTGTAAGAGCTCTGGAAGCTCCAGAAAACCCACACTCAAAACAAGTAATACACACATGAGCACAGCAAACACTTAGCATAGAAATATGCGTACACTCAGTGTCAGATTCCCTCAGTTCTAAGTTCCCACGCCCACCAGCCACCAAAATCAGACAGCCGCTGCCTTTGAACATGAACTGAAAGCCCAACTAGACCCACAGAGGCTAAAGTCTGCAGAGTCTCTCACTCACTCTTTCTTCTTTGTGTTAATGAAAAGCAGCTCTGACAAGTGTCAAAATGGCTCAGGTGTACATTTGTCTGTCGCTGTGTTTAAGCACACGGGGACACATTCTCTGTTTGGATGACAGTAGCAACTCTTGAGCTGAGAGGTGTCCTCAGTCTAATTTACTAACTGATTTTTGTAAGACCAAGAATTCTGTGTCTGGATGCAGCCAGTCGGCACTAAAAAGCCAAGGCCAAACTCACATCACAATTACCAGTGATGAATAATTCAAAGAGTCAGAAACATTCATGGAGTGTTACAAAAAATGTCAGTTCTCTCCACCCTCTCTGCCTCTGTACTATCTCTGCCTTTATCTCCCTCTTTCTGTCTTCCAGTTTGCCATTCTGACTGCTCTCTGACAGAATCTCTATCCTTGCTTTTCCTACAGGCAGACATGTGAATTAGACACATAAGCAGGCAATTAGTGATCTTTTTGGAGCACACTTACTGGTAAACATTTTATCATGTTCAGAGCAAAAGCCTACTCCCGCCGGCTAATCTGCTGTTGCGAGCTGGGATGAACTGTGGGAGATTTTCTACAACGATAATGCTCTATTTACCATTTTGTGGTGGAAATCCGAGAGCTGGCTCCAGCTGGCACCTTAATCTGCATTTTTAAAATATGACCATATAATTTCCCTCCTCCTCCTCCTCCTGTATGGTTCTTCTTCTTCTGGGAAATAAAACTTTAACATACTCCATGAATAAAAAATACTTCACTTGAAGACATGACAAACGCTTGCCATTTTGAGCCACTGATAAAGAGTAAGAGTAATGCGTCTGCCCTCCATACAGACTTTATATTATATGTCTTGATTTTTAGACTTCGTCTACGAAGACTCAGCTTCGTTCACCTTAAATTAAGCAGATAGGTGAATTAAGACCATATTCCCTTTTGCAATAGGATTATGGAGGAGAAGGGGATGAAGGAGCAAATGAATTATTTGAAGTAGAGCTCTGCTTTATGACACCCCCCCTGAGAAAAACACAGAACCTGCAAAACCAAGACTAAGAAATGAGGACGATGGGGAGAAGAGCATGGGAACGAAATGAAAATATATTGGCTAGAGAGGATGGGAAACACTAAGAGATTATGAGGGAGAGGTAAGAAAGCGGAGGAATATAAGGAGACGAGATTGGTGGGGCAACAGTAACGCTCCTTGAAATAGACTTACTGTTGCAGCAGCTGGGTCTCAGAATGCATCAGTTCATTTCATGTAAGAAATAGAAGCAGTATTCTGACTAAACAGAGTGGGCAATTTTCACTGAAAGACCAAACCAACAATTTGTCAGTCTATCTCTCAGTCCTTACTTTCCCAGCTTGTTTGTGGCATTCAGCTCCATATGTTCCAACTGAAGATAAAAATACTAAATATGTTTCTTACCTCTTACTACACTCGGATCATACTGTATAGATAAATATGGTCTTGGATTAATGAAATGTAGATTCAGCTGAGCAGAAAAGTATGGCAGAGGAATAAATCTCCATATCTTCATATACTGCACTGAACTGAGCTTTTTTCAGGAGACTCGTTGACAATAGGAAACATTTAGAATATTTTCTTTAAAACTTAAAGAGCTTGTAAAAGCATACACATTGCCACACACAGCTAAAACAGCTACACTTTATGTGTCTTGGCCACCTATTAATATATTAAAATGCCTCCCAATAGAAAATCATGTGACATAACATCAGCAAAGATTCTCAGTCATCTAGTTCATTGTTATCCCAAAATTGCTGTTTAGTATCAACTGGACTTGTTTTAAGTTCTTGTTGTTGTTTCAACTGGCTGGATAAATTAAGGCTTATAAACCCGGTGGTCTCACTGACTTGTTAGCACTTGATGGTTACCTGTTGTTCCAACTGGCTTTCATGTGTGTCCCTGTGGTTCATGTGACATAACAATTTAAACATACATGTCCTTTCTGTACTTTTATATAAAAAAACACATTTTACAATCTCAATCAAATGTAATGCTGTCTTCCAGAAGAGGTATTGTTTAACTGATTGGTTTTAACAAATCTTCTTTCACTATAAGATTGTTTTCAAGAATATCTGATCCTCATGTGACACACTACTGATCATGATCATGGGACTACTACACCAGTACAGTATTTATACTACACAGTACGTGTTTTACTATGAGTCAGTCACAGCTACACTTAATAAAATTAACTGCCACTTGAACTGTATACTGAGGTATTTGTGCAGAATCACTGTTCATCTCAGTCTATTTCATAAACAGACTTTAATAGCCAGCGTGTGTGTTAAATGAAAACATCAATGCACATTGTCTCATTAAGACCATCCGCTGCCTGACAACAGTCTTTCCATTACGAGGATTCCATGAGGCACTAAAGTGCACCTGTGGGTTCAGCTAGAGATGTGTTGTTGATTGCTCTGGTGAGATATAAGTAGCCACAACACCCATGACCACAAAAAGCACAAATACACTCGCATGCCTTCCACTGTCACATTAGTGACATTTTCCTTTCCGCTTGTTTGGAGAGACTCATCAAGTCCCTGAAGATGCCATCTCATTGAGACCTATTCTGTTGTTAATAATTCAAACTCCCTGCAGAATGTAGGGTTAAAATACTAACCAGCTCTGTATTAGATTGAACCTGATATACGACACCCCTGAGGTTGGTCATACTCTGATTATAGTGTCTCAAATTGCAAATACACACTTCTTTCAGGAAAAATCTTTCCACCACAAAATGATTATTGAGACACTTCTTGTAATCTGTAATCTAATGGATTTGTGTGTCCGTTAAAACAGGCGTTAAAATGTAAACTCACTGTGATAAATCTTTTAAATTTCACACTACTGATTTACTACTTGATGTTATCATATCATTAACATACATCTAACATAAATCTTCTATGCTTTTGACATTTTAAGTCAAATCCACTTCATTAAGTTTGAATTAAATTAACATGCATCATACTTGATGCTCCGAGCTTCCTGTATATCCCATGATGACGCTACCTCTTTTTTTATTTTTCATCTAGGCTCCCGAGATTGCTTGAGATTAGCTGAACCGCTCATGTTAATGTCATTGCTGCTTGGCTCCCGTCCCCCTGAGATTGTTCATATTTGCCATACAGCGGCATACAGGGCATGAGCTCATTATTGAAAATAATGAGCAATACTACTGTGATTGACTGTTGTCACTGCTGTTGTGTTTTATTATAGTATAGTTACAAACCAAGGCAAAACTTATTCCAAGGTCTTTACCCCAATCTAAACTGTATTTGGCAAAAAAATTGTTTTTATGCTGACGATACTGTCTTACCAGTTTGGATGTTTTTCATTGGCATCTAGAAGGCATCGTAAACATTATGGCATAGCTCTTTTCCATTCAGCCCATGCCATCCACATTTTAAACATTAACATCCAGTTCATAATGAAAGGTCAAAACACCAAATCACAGACTTGTATTTTAAAAGTTTCTCATAAGCCAGTGCTTACAGTCATCCAAAACCAAACCAGTGCTAAACCTACTCTGTCACAGTCATGATCAGACTTGTTATTGTAACATCATGTTGCATGTGATTAATGTCATTATCATCATTACTCCCCTCACTATGATCAAAATCATCCAAGACCAACGGAAGGAGAATGTGTACATCTCAATTACACACATATACACAGTTGTGCGCGTGCACACAGACACATTCGGAAGGCTTTAAATGTATTCACCCATCATACCAAAGTCGGCATGTCCAAATCTGAGGGAGGAAATTACGTATTCAATTTCCATAGAGATGAGCTGAGAGTTACTTTCAGCTCCTCTTCCTATTTGAAGCTAATGAATGCAGATTGAAAAGATGTTGATTCCATCTAAACAAACGCCCCCAACACCTGCACATCAAGTGGCAAGTCTGTCCTCTCAACACTAAAATAGAAAACATCATTTAAATATTCATATCCTCTATGGCTTGAATTGATTATCAAATTAATAATCCATTGCATTTGTCTCTCTCTTCTGTGGTGGTCTAAGAGCAAGGACAAGGGCAAGTTATCGACTTAAAGTTAAATAGCGTAATTTGTTATCTGGGGGTGTTGATAAATTAGTGTTCTCCATCACAGTGAACATTCCTTTTAGTCATGATCTGGGAACGCTTCTCTTTCTATGTTTACCTCTCTGCTCACTCACCAGAGTGGAGGAGTAATTCTAAGCTGTGGAGAGAATTTGGACATCAGTACTACTCATGGGCTGTTCTAGGTACTAAGTGTAGTAGAGAGTAGAGAAAGTAGTACTTACAGTACAGTAAGTGCAAATAAAAGGTCAAATCAGTGTTGTGATTTGTATCCTTCAGTGGTCTTTAGGGGAGTTGTCTCTATGTCTGCTGAGCTTTGATTTGCTTTAAACAAGTCTTATAATAAGCCATCATGTCATAACACAAGAGCAGATAGTCTGACTTATAATGATGGATTTAGTCAAAGTTTGTAATCGTTGCTCACAGATCGTATTGTTCTAGCAGGTGATTAAAAAAACCAACAGCCAACATTTTGAATGAATTCCTGAATGTACATTTCCACTCCTCAAACCCATTAGTACATTACCATGATAATCTTATATTCACCAAATACTTACCAATAAAACATGGGAGGTTTTGAGTTTATATTAATAGTGGTCTTTGCTTTAAACCTTTAAGTTTTTTTTCTGCCACTGAGTCCTGCACACTGGAGTAAAATCCCACACTCTGTGTAACCACCAACGTTGGCAACCTCTGTTTTTCTTTTTAAGTTAACAATGACACTCACAGGACTGCAAAGTGACAGCAAATATATGTATTACGATATGTGTTTGTTACAATCAGAAATTATTTATATTATTATTAATGTAATGTTAATGGATAAGCAAATCAAAAAAGAGGGCCCGTTTTTAACCTTACTCAGTGTATTCAGTGTTTTTTTTATGCTGCACCAATGACTGTAACAGGACAGCACTAACACTGGGCTGTAGCCATGTCTTTCAGTCTGTGGCTCTGCCATAGCAGCAGATATTTCTGCCTAAAAAGCACTTAACCTGCTTTTTCTAAATTAAAGTCCTACAGTTGATGAAGCAGTATAAACAGAGCTGGTGCATTTCATGATGGTCATAGTCTGCAGCTCAGGGTAAACTGTTGTGTCAGGTGTAACCCTCATGTCAAGACAGTTTGACCTTTCTGCACAGTGGTGGAGCAGTCATATTAGAAAATAATATGCAAGTGGACAGCCAAGGAGAAAAGAACACTGGAGAACTTAATGCTCAGGGGTGGTTGGGAACACAATGCGGAGAGACATAAGGGAGAAATGTATGGAAAGAGAAATAGCCATACTATTTCTCTCATGTTATTTAGTGGCTGGGCTCAGAACATTCTTCTCTGCATTACAAACAAATAATTTATTAAACTGCATTAAAAGGATCCAGAGAAAAAAGATTACAAGGAAACTACTGACCTGTGTATGATGTGCTTTGTGCGGAGGTATCCCAAAGCCAAGGCCAATTCACAGATGTAGAATTTGACTGTGCTCTCTGAGAAGTGGACATTTTGCTGGAGGTGGTAGCGCAGGTCTCCTCCTAGAAGCAAGTCTACCACCATAAACATGTCCTCCTCATCCTGGAAGGAATACCTGCAGGGAAAGACGAGCAGGAGTGAGGTGTGACAAGGCCAGAGGAGATTTGGAAAAAGAGAGTTGGGTAAATGCAAAAAAGGGAGGAAGGAAGGAAGGCAGGAAGGAAGGAATATGTAAATATGAATAAATATAAATATAAGGTGCAGGTGAAAAGGAGGAAGGAAATGAATAGTGAGAATAAGTAGAGTGCGAAGTGACAGCCACAAATAAGACTTGCATGTTTTCCATGAATCAACAGGTATAGGAATGGTTCCTAAAAGATGAAAATAGCACAACTGAACTTTTATTTTTAGGTGGGGGAACCCTGTTGAGTTGTCTCAGGTTTCTTCTCTGACTTTGCTGCAACGGTGAATATACAACACTTGTAAACTCGTCAGCAATAAAAGAGGATAACAAGTGCAAACTCAACTCATGTCGACTTGTGCTCCTCAGGCAAATCAGCCTGCATCATACAGCATGTAAAACCTCGAGAGGAAAGGTTTTGACAAGAACAAACGATTTGATGCAATTACCCATCAGTGTTTTAACCCCATGATCTCCCAGGGTCTTTGAGGGTAAAGTCTGCCCTGCTTTTTATGACTTAAACCAAACAGAAGAAAAACACTAATCAGCCTCTTTCACATTGCGGGAGGAGCACTGGCATATCAGCTGAGTCATGATTAACATGCAAAGAAAATCCTTTTTCATCTATAATAATTAAGAGACAGGAGTGTTTATACTGAACTTTTTGTACTCTTAAGTGTATATTAAAACCTTTTTAGGGTTCTTCTTCTCTACTCTATCTTTTTAATGCTCACCATTACAAATTTGAGTGTCGATGCCAACAGAGACTAATGTTATTTTTAAGAACTACAAAACTGAGGTTTTCAGCTCCACATGTACGTGTACTGTGTACTACCCACAGTGTACCTGACATTATTTTAAATAAACAAAAATAAAAATCATCAATACAAATTGTAAAGAAAAGTGCAGAAAAACTGCACTGTGTTGTTTAGTAAAGAACCTCACACCGTAAATAAACCATCATCTGCATATTAAAAAAAAAAAAACATTTTTCATAAAATCTGCACTTTAGTGGCTTCTTAATGTTCTTGTTGCTTTCTAGAGCAAAAAGCAAACGAGGACAGTCAACACAGAGAAAACATAATCTCTTTTGTGATTACATTAGTGATCAGCAAACAGATTATACTGGCTTTTTTTTTTTTTTTTTTTACATGAAATGAAGTACATGACATTATTGAGCATGTGTACATCTTCTATCCCACCACCAGTGACTCTATGAAAGTCTTGAATTGTAGCTTGATTGCTGAGCAGAATTCTGCACCTATTCAGCAACACTGTCTGCTCTGATGACTTCCCGCCCTGCTTCTGTTTCCCTTTAGGGTGAGCAGGTTTTCCATCACACAGGCTAAGTGTCTTGCCATTTCATTTAAGCAGATCATTACACCTATTAAATATTCCTTATGTCAGTCTGTGGTCTAAGAATTTGGCAGGAAGGCTGAACTGTCTGCTTAGCTGTTTCTAACAGAGAAAGTGTCAAAGTAGCAGGAAATGTAGCTTTCTTTTTTTTTTTCACGAATGAAATTTGATTTAAATATTTTTTTCTGTGCCCACAAGTATTAGCTTATGCTGTTTAGTACATACTGTGCATAGCATTTGGAAATTCCTCAGTTTTCTTAGTGTTTAAAGGTTGCCTGGCTGGAATGCTCCCGTACTTTTGGTCGTCCCATTTATTCATTCCTTCATCAAGCACTGACTTCTACAGGAAGCCTGTATCAGCGTGCAGCCCGCTGTTGCACAAATCATCACTGATTTTACATGTCGACCATCCAAGCCACACTTTTTCCATCATCTAAATGATGAGATAAGTAGTTTCTCTCCCACAAGAAACTAATTTATGCAAATATTATATTTTAAAAAATGGCACCTGCCAACATTTTCTGGCTCGCCTGAGGCCTTGCTTGGTGTACTGTGCAACACCCTATATCTGCAAGTTAAAATCCACCATAAAACTGAAGAATACCATCACTCTTCCCAAGTGTTTGTGTATCCCTCATTCTGGATGGTTCCATTGTTGACGAGGGTTTATACTGGGAGATATTTCTCCTCAGAGACCACCTTGGCTCAAACTCTGTGGTCAATGACTGAGAGTAGCTTTTTGCCACGTCGGTTAACTCTCTTTCTCTTTGGGGCTTTTCTGTGTTGGATGGATGGCGATTGATTGAGCTGACTCCAAACTGTCTGCTAAGACTCAGATAATGCTGAGACCACTTAACAACTGATTGCTAACCGCTTCAGAGTGTGGAAAGACTATCTGTGAGATATCTGTCCTGACGATACACATTTGCCAGAGTCACAAAGAGACGTATACGCATACGTTAACAACTTAAAGTGGCAAAAATCACAGCACAGCACATCAACACATACAGTAGAAACACTTCTTCACTACTGGACTGAGTTTTGTTCTGTATTGTTCTTCTTCATTTAGACAAGAAGCGATGATTAGTCGCACCAGGTCGCTAAGCTTATTATTGGTTGTTGGTACAGTTACAGTGTTTAAAGCACCAAGATAAACATGTTCATGTTTATTTAAATCTTTGCATTAAGTTTGCTAAACTAAGTCAACAACCTTTTGGTTATTTGGTTGCTTTGATTATGTTTAAACAATTTGCATATTTTTCAGTCAGTGTTAAATAGAGGTGATTGGTTTTTAAAATTTTATCCCCTTAGATAACAAAACTTGTATGAAGCAGTGCACAGTTTCTTTAATTTGTTCAGTGTGACACCTTCTTCCAAATGCTGAATATTAAAATCCTTTTAATCCTGCATAAAGCAAGAATCACAGCTGGAGCTTCATGAATAGGGAAACTAAATTACTTAAAAGCAAAAGGAGTTTCCTGGGAAGTGTAGAGAGACTTAAAAAATTCAAGTTCCAGCTGCTGCCATTAGATGTGAGACAGTGATAACTCAAGTGACAGGGTTGATCAATGCGTATGCGTACAAGCATATGAGAGCGCGGGTGCTGGAAAATGATTTGACACTTGAGTCTGGCACAGAGAAGGGAACCACCGATCAAAAAGGTGTCATATTAACATCACATTCTCTTAAATATCAAAGCAGTGTTCCCCTTTGATACAGGATTTGTAATTTTTGGGATAGACACGTCTCTGACTGAGTTCATAGAACCATACACTCAACTACAACTGCAATCACCTACAGTGCTTCTCTTCTGTGTAATTGTACATATGCATTGTACATAAAAGACCAGTCAGTCAGTTTGAAGCTTTCATTTTACTACAGAAATGCTTGTACATGGTTATTAGGGAAAATCTAACAAAGCTAATAGTAAGTCAACATTTCAGAACTGTGAGACCCACAAAAAGTGTGTTTTTAAGAAGAAAAAAAAGCAACACTCAACTTGTGTAAAATACTAATGAGCCAATATTTGACACCAGAATTAAGAAGAAAAGCTGCTGAAAACTGAACCAACCCAAGGAAAACAAGCTTCTCCGTTAGAAGCGTGGAGCTGGAAAGCCTCTGCATTTACTCAATGGATTCCATTTACTCTGTCTATTAATCATTTGATTAAATGTCTTTGTCTCTCATTCTCTCCTTTCTCATCGGCCTTTTCTCTCTTTCACTTTACCTCAGTGACTCTCTATCACACACACACACACACACACACACACACACACACACACATAAATGTGCAGTGTAAATACCTCAAACACAGCTGAGTTAGTTAAGGTCCAAGAGGCTGCTGTCACAAGCATTTAGGAAACACAAACTGGACTTAATTGTCTTTTTCCTGGCAGAAAAACTGGCTTTGTTCAGGGTAACACCAGTTTATTTATTTCATGGTGTTCGTGGTATTGTGCACAATGTGCACAATGAGAATCACTTCACACCCGTTTCATCAGTAATTCCTTATGTTGATTGTTCTGACTGGGTTAGTCAGAGTCGGTGAGTATCAGCAGAGCTCCAGTGTTGAAAAACTCGAAACAGGAATTATGATAAAACCACTTTATGGGCACATTTCTAATTTAAGACTTTGGTGTCTTTTCATTTAAAGGCTTGGGCAACATAATCTTTCTATGAGTTTTTCCTTTGAGGTGGTTATCGTCAAACTTTGGTTAATTCTTGTGCTAAATGCTCATCGTTGGCCTCAGCTGTGCCAAACTGATGTTTGGTCAAAGCTTTGGTTAGGAGGTTGGGTTGTTGTTGGAGTGGGAAACCAAGTCCATTAAGTCAATCGATAGGACCCTTGAGAGCTCAGTGAAATCAGTTTACTGGAGTAGAAAACCAGCTCTCACACCTGGCTGAGGTTTCCATGTTTTCTGTATTCCATTCAGAAAGCCAGGGTGGTAAAACTCAAAGGGCTTAGCCAACACTGTTGGGGGGAAGTTGTTCGGTCTTCAAAGCAAACAAGACTGAGTAGCTCACTGCAATCTCATGGTTGCTGTGGAACAAAGCTGCCATAAATGGGGCCGACAGCCTGACGGGGTTGTACACATATTGAGCCACATACAGTACACACTGATTACTGTAACACGAAGACACACATGTACCCAGACCCACTTACTGCCATTCAGCAGCTTGTTATATGATCCAATTATCCTTTATTACACTCCTTAAAACTTTATTGTATGAAATGCACAGCATAGACATGAGCTCAAATACATGTACACAAATACACGTACAGTACATAGTTCCGTTTTATATATACAGTCAACAAAAAGCGTTTTAATTGCTTCAGCACTTGACTGTCTGCATAAGAAAGCATTATTGCACCTAATAATTTTCTTGTGCTATACCTACAATTTGTTGTGTATATTAAAGCTGTAAATCAGCAACATCCCTCTGGGGCTGACTGACCTGGTGCTAATTGAGCTTTCTATTTTAGGCTATTTCAGAATTATCTCCTATATCTCTACAAGCTGACATTTGTTTCTTGACAATAAAACCTCTGCTTCCTCTAGAACCAAGCCTGCCCCTTCTCTCCATCCCTGACATGCCGACATGGTGCTAGGAAGGTTTTTGAATTTGAATGAAGTCTCCACTGGCCTGCTGCCACTGCTGTCAAAATGAATTAAAAATGGTACTCATTAAGTTGTTTGTCACAGGTACGCTCTGGGTCATAAACTCGTACTACTCTTCACATTAGAAGGTTGAGATTGTTTGGGCATCTTATCAGGATAACTCCTGTGTGCCTTCCATTGAGGGTTTCCGGGTACATACAAGCAAGAACATGCTTGTGAGATTATATATCTCATTTGAAATGCTGTGGGATCCTCCAGGAGGAGCTGGAAAGGGATGTCTGGATTACGCTGCTGAACAGAGTTCAGCACTACTGTGGCCTGATTCTGTATACGCAAAGACACTGGATGGACGGATGGTAGTTTGCACAACTGAATTATGGACATGTGCTTTAAAAACAAAACATGCAAGCTTATTTCAAGACTTAATGGGCCATGTTTTACAGTAATGGAGATGGAAAGAACAAAATGGCGTACAATTATGAAGTGGAAACTAATCAACCAGTAGGTTTTTGGTTTTTCTTTCAACGTTGTATTTGCAACTCTTAACATTTTACAGTTGCAATAGGCTGAAATAGGCTGCAACAGAATAGAAAGAGCAAGCTCTATAGCATCAGTTAACAGCTGTTACTTGGTGTGGCAACCAGCAATTTTTATAGAGACCTGCATTAAAACTCCAGATTGGCACCTGTGCATTATGCTGCAGATTTCCATTAGTGGTTCTGGCATCAAGCCACCTTCCTCCCAAGCTTGCTTGTTCTCTCTTGTCCTTATTCAGTCAGTCTCTCTTGTACTTCCGTCGCATCGCTCCCCTTCTTTCAGTGTCCATATCTGCTCTGATACACATGGATTTCAATGTGACCTCTCGGTGGCCTCCAGGCAGTCGGTCTGATGGGAGAGGTTCCTGCACAGAGCTTTTAGAGGCAGAGGCACCCGAGGCCACTCCAGTAATGGAAGTCTCGACAAACCACGGGGGCTCAGAAGCTAATGGCAGCGTGTCCTTACAAAAATATTTTTTTACCTTCTTTCAAGGTAAAACTTAAGACACATGTTAAACAGAATAATACTAATGCTGCTGTAATCTTGTCTTTCATGATGAAATACGCATTATACTTGGTTTCTAGTACTTGTCATCCTCGTCCTTGTCTTATCTAAAGAATGTCCACAGCAGAAAAAACACAAGTGTGAATTTCAGTAATAAAATGACTAATTACGAATTTGTTGTTCAGCACAAGGTGTTATAATTACCATGTGATTAGACGCACAACATCCAACAGAAGCCCTATGCTGAAACGGACACAGCCAGGCAACCTTTCAGACTGTGACATGTTGGAACGAAGCCGACAGCCCTCCGACCTTCCTCCAATCTCCCAACACTTCTCTTTGAGTGACAGCCCTCATCAGTCGGTGTCTAACGCCTCATGGGCACCAAGGCAGTGCACCTTCATGCAAGAATACGAACACACATCCTTTATAAAGGGTCAGGAAACCAAATGAATTATATTTTAGCAAATTAGCAATTAAAAGAACTACGTTTTACTTTTATTTCGATTAAGATTTGATAGAGTTTTTTACTTTATGCTACTAACAGTACTTCATCTGGATATTTTGTTATTCTATGATCTTCCATTTCACAAGGTCACCTTGACATGCTGACTGTCTGCATACTACTGTTCAGCAGCGCCTGCAGTGTTGTTAGTGAAACAAGGATGCAGTATGTATCTCAAATACAAGCAAACCTTACTATTACTTACACGTTGGAGACTAAAATTGAACTCATCTTAGCTTCATTCAAAATTAGGCTTATGTAAGCAGGCTGTACTCCTGTACGGTACAAGATGTCTGATGTTCGAGGCGTTTGAGATTAGGATGCTCGGAGGAGTCAGTGCCTTCGTGGAACATTGTGTCATTGTTAGGTTTTCTGAGGAAAAGTGTACATGAATGGGAAGTAACAATGTTTTGCTCTGCATGGAAATGAAATGCATTAGTAAGATTACATAACTAAACAAAAGGGTGTGTCCCTGAAGCAAGTAAATCTTTTATGCTCATACTTTTGTTGATGCATTTTTCCTTTAACAGTTACACATTTAATGCATTTCATAATAGGATGTTACATCATAGCTGTATTTGTTAGGTTAGATGGTTTTGGAAGATGTTATGGATAGCAACGTCCCATAGACTTTGTTAAAAGCAGATTTAGCTGTGAAATGCTTTGTTAAAACCTGAAGCCATACAATCCATGACGATACAAAAACAATCCAGAATTCTAGAAAGCCCTTATATTTCCGGTCAAATATTAAAATTATGAAATCATTTTTCAACTAGGATTGTTGAAATAATGTGTTAACACTGACAAATCGCAGCCCATGCCCTTTGATCCGGTGCGTCGAGAATAAGAAAACACAAAAATAAATGGAAAAACTAATGAAACGTAGTCGATGCTGAGCAAACGTCAGCTCTAGGAAGATGTGGAGAGCAGTGATTTACTAATGCACCCAAAACTAAACATCGGGCCAACTAAAGCAGGGCACAGTATATTGTGTAGAGTGATGGAGGCCGAGTATATTAGCTAGTTTATCAGTATGAGTGAGATAGGGATAGGGTAAATAGCAAAACAATCTATAGGAAGTATAGTGGCTGAGGGTGCTGCATCATTTCAGCCCCTTCATCATATGGACCAACAGAGCTGGTTTGTACATTAACACTGTGTCTGAAATGAGTTATTACTTCAGTATTAATTTCACTACAGATCTATTCTTTACGTTAGAGAGGCATCTGCACCTCCCGTCACACCATCAGAACTGGGGGTGTGGTCTGACACCCGGCCAACACAACGTGATCTCTCATCTTTTAGCTCAACAAAAACCATTTAGCAGTAAAACAGACATTCTGTTTGAATTTGTATATTTTTAAATACTTATAACACCAACATGCTCTGTGATTAATTTAGATTAATTAATCACAGAGCATGTAATCAATTAGATTTGTTTTTGTAGTAGCTTGACAGCACTATTTTTAACAATCTATTATCATTTTTACTTTCTAGAAATGTGCAGCTAATTAGCCAACCATTAAATCTTTAAATACAGCACAATGGCGTTATCATAGGAAGGAAGAATTGTAATAATTTAATCAGGTATTTTATAGCATTTCTAGAATTTTAAATGACGTCAACAACTTAAAGTACATTATATACAGTGTGGGAATATATTATTGCACGGCAGTTTTCCTTCTGCTTTGACGCCCTAAACAAATGTGCTACTTACCGAGAACACATTGCACAGTCTGTGCTCGAAACATCCATTACGCCAAACAGGCAAGCAGGTAATTGGGAGTAATTTTTCTTTTGTGACATTTTCTCCGTCAATAAATAAATTAACTGTAAAATCTGCAGTTAAAAAGGCAAGAAGACTGAAAGCTGAATACAGCTGCATCTGATGCTCTCATTCTCTCTGTCGATCTCTGAAAACAGCACGAGTCGATCCCTGGCATTTGTGTCATAGCAGTGCAGCACTACTGTAATTAGGGCTTCCCTGACACAGGAGGACATGCAGCCCAGTAGTGCAGTGCAGGCAAAGACATCAGTGCTGGCACATCAATAAACTGACCATACAACCGACCACACATTAATGCCAGAGGTTAAGATTCTTTGTTTTATTGAATAGTCTACGTGGAGGAAAAATAACTCATTCAAGTGCGTTGTTGCTAAGCTGCACAGACAGGCACCTGAGGTTATGCCCTGTAGCAAGTGCAGTGACAGGAAGAGGACAGATAAAGAAGTGAAGCAGGTGGTGTAGGAGGAGGAGGAGGAGGAGGAGAAGAGAGGTGAATGAAAAGAGGACAGCGAAGAGAGATGATAGTATAGACCAGGGGACAGTCAGAGAACAAAGCCTGTGCTGTAGCTGGCTCAGTGCAGCCAGCAGGTAATCTCTCCCCATCTCTGACCTTGAGCGCTTACCTCAGGACAGTCATAACCTACGCCATCTCAACGCAGCAAGAGAGAGACGGAGAGACAGAGTAGGCAAGTAGCCACAGCGCTGACCCAAGCACATCTCTAGAGGAAATCACCCCCACCACAGGGGGGTTTACGCTGCCAAAGGCATTAACGCTCCAACTTTTTCTTTTTTTTTTTTTTTGTCCAGCACAGCATGCAATCAAGCAGGAAGGCTAGCGCTGGCATTGTTTGTCTGATGAATCTGTATGCTGCACTTCTCTCTGCTCCTTTGTTGATCTTACTCTCTACCTTCTCTCTCTACTGTGGCTAGTTTCTCTTCAGTCTCCCCTTATCCATTCCCACAGTACGGGGATTTCATTCTGTTTCCCTCAAATTAGTATTAAAAAGACAGTAATTGATTTTCCCAGAGCAGCGGTTTCAGAAAGACATAGAATTTAAATAGAAGAAAAGGGAAGAGGGTGAAGAGAGGATAGCAAAGGTGGGACAAGGAGAAAGGGTAGAGAGTCACATTATCTCAATCCACTGATTTTTTTATAGGGGGGCTGCATAATTCAGAAAGAGTAACTAAATTTGTAAAGCAAAAGGAGAAGTAATGAATAATGCTATATAAAAACAGGGACTGTGGCTGTTACTCTTCATCTTTAGACAGTCATGCTCTCCTCTCTGCCATTCTGCTTCACAGAAAACCAAGATGGCTTCCTCTCAGATGTTGCAGAATTGGAGCGCTTATCAAGAATTAATGAGGCCGTTTAGATGGAAAGTTAACAAGCCGTAATTATCAGGCATCTCAAAACTACGATTCCCGTGCTCAGGCTTTCAAATTATGATGAACAAGTTGCTTAAACGTACCTGATGAGTCATGTTAGATTAGCAGTCACAGTTTGAATCAGCTTGTACAGTGTTGAGGAAAAGACTTCCTCAACCCCCAAATGTGGTGAGGCAAACAAGAAGCTGCCAAGAGAAGAATCGTGCCCATAAAAGCCGAGCTTGGATCAGTGAGCAAACTACGTTTTCCTTTTAGCAGCTTCAAAGGGTGAAATGTGGATGGAGGCTTGTGAGTGTTCTCCAGTGGTCAACACCTTTCTGCATGCATCTGCACACTCAGTCTTAGACTGTGTGAAAGGCTTTTTTCTAATGGGTGATGCTCTTTCTGTATGAGTGTGCATTCACTGATTTAATGGATAGGGCACAATAAGCATACAAATTAAAAGGCTCACACTGAGTTCACTAAGGAATCATTCAAATGGCTGTTTTGACTGACAGTAATAACTAATTTGCTCAAGTAGAAATCTTTTACATGGTGTGAGATCTCACACAGCAGCTTTTTATACACATATTTAAGGAATAGAGGTATTTACTTTGTTAAAGACCTCTCCGCTTTCTTTAAGTAAGTAATGACCCAGAGATTTGCTCATTCACAAAAAAACACAACCACACATTAGTTATCTGCTGCGGCGTGGTGGCTTACCAGAAGTTGACCAGGAATGGATGCTCAAGGTTCTGCATGATCTGCAGCTCTTTGAGGACGTTCCTCACTTCGTTCCTCTCCACACATTTTAGCTTGTTCATGTACTTCATGGCGTACATCTTCTTCGTGTCCTTCTTCTGCACAATGCAGACCTGATAAAAATCACATAAGGTTAAATCCATTTAAGTATTCAGTTAGTGCTCTGTTGCATATTTCAAAGCTTTAAAAAATAATGATATTGTGCTTTCTCCAACCATATTTTCCATACAATGTGTGATCCCTCACTGCCAGTGTGATGAATATCCAAAAGAGAGAAGACGGTAGTCTCCCATCATTCATCCATGTTTGTTTAACGTTTATTGCATGACAGTGTTACTAACATAACTGCAGCAGTTATATTGTTGTCTGTATAACAAGGTTGGAAGGAAACCTCCAACTCTTGTTAATCTCCACGATCACAAATGTAATCCTCTCTTAAGGCATTAAACTTTTCACACCAGTAAGCATTAAGATGGGAGACAGCATTTTAGAATTCATTAGCAGTGCTAGTGCATGTCAGCGTGGAATGCTTTCAAAATTGCATCTAAATACTTCTAAATGGAACTCGGTGTACTCGAGTGGAAGGAAAAAAGCACAACTGTGATGTGAGAGACAGCAAAATTTAGATTAAAACACCTGATGCAATCTTCGTAGTTTTATAAATCAAACTGGTGTGTCTGAGAATGGACAGTATTTTCACTTTGCAGCCATGTAATACCCCATATTCATTTGTGGTTGTGCTTGTCTGTGCTACCGGCGTCAATAAGCCAGTGATTACTGCTATCTAAGAGAGTGATCTGTGGACCAGCTGGCACAGTTAATCAGCCAAACCCTGATCACATCACTCCTTCCATTGAACAGCTTGCCATCTACTGTGATTAGGCTGCTTATCTGTTGTTGGACAGTGTTGTGTGAGTCCTGTGTTGTGTGTACGCATGTGCGTCACTACATGTGTTTACATGTGTTGCAAGCGCTGATGTGAATTAAACTACATGGCTTGAGAGCAAGAGGAAGCTGCACAGCTGCTATCACCTCAGATTTGTTTCCACAGAGCTGCCTGTAGCTGTCATATAAATTAAAATGGAGGCTTTTACTAGACATATGATAATATTGTTGACAGAGAAGGGGTATGCTTTAATATTCATAACAACCCCTGCAAGGAACGTAAAGGGGATCGTGTGTAACTGAAGAAGTCAATAAAATAGCTGGCAGCTATTTTGAAAATGTGTCATTTGTCCGAGCAGAAACACCCAACGTATGTAACATGGTAAAGTAAATTAATTACGTCTCGTTTTTCAGTGTTGGCCGCATGAGAATTTGGGGCTTTGGGACATTTTTGACACTCATTTTTCATTTTGTAGAAAATAATAGATGAATTGATAATTTAGCGGTCAGCTGCCTAAAATCATGTCAGATGGGTATATATGTATTTAGATTCATTTTGTGATATTTATCTATTTATTTTGATGCCTATTTATAATTGTGTTGTTTTCAGATAGGTTTTTGTGATATGAACTGAAACTGTAAATATATTATTTCATACACCATACAGTACCTTTTTATACATGGGCCTGTTTTTCTGTCTGTCTTCTGTTTATTTTGGTGTTTTTACTTTGGCATAGGAAAAGAAACTAATTTCCCTTCTAGGAATTGATTGCGTTTATCTATTTTGATAAAAACCAACTCTTTGGTAAACATGGACTCACCTTTCCAAAGCTTCCTTTTCCTATTGCCCTCAAGATCTGGAAGTGGTCGAAATTGACTGTGGGAAAGAAAAAATCTTGGTTAATTTAAACTTGAAATCCAGTCTTTTTATCTTTTAATTACCGTTTTAGTTTCTTTGCTGCTTTTCAGTCAGAATTGCTCCCTTGTGCTTTTATACCTCGGCCAACCAGTCAAACTGCAGTTTAGATGTACGTCTGTCCACACTTATTTTCTAGTTAGTTCAACCATTAGTCCAAGTGGGAGTTTGAGCCAGATGTTCCCTCCAGGTATTTTTACTGAGAAGAGACGGTTACAAGGTCACAGTGACCTTGACATGTGACCGCCAAAATCGAATCCATTTATCCTTAAGCAGAAGTGCTGAATTGTGCCAACTAAAGAAATTTGAAGACATTTCGTCGATGCATTATGAGAATATTTATAAGAATGAGGTAGACTGACAACTAAAAAAAAAAAAAAAAGTGTGTCTCCCGTGTGAAGACATAAAGAGGTGAAACTATCTTATAACTTCAATAAATACTCTACATTTGCTGTGAGCAGTGAGAGGTTTGCATCGAGCTCCTTTAAACGATGTGGTAGATGGACATCTCCGGGGAACCACAGGTCACTGACATTATATAGCAACAACTGAAATAAGCTGCGGCACAAAAATGTCTTCGTAGATATATTTGAGCTCTTTTTTAGCCTTTGTTTCATTCAGTGTGCACACATATTGAACATAGTCTCTATTCTATCACACACACACAACCTAAACCAGAGCTTAATGTCTCACTCTCCATCTATCAGCAGCGTTTATCGCCAATTGGATCTGGATGGGGCTGTTTGTCTCTTGCTGCCATGACAACCTTCTCTGCTGGTCCCCAGGGAATGAACAGCTGCTGCTCACTACCTGCATCATCTGTCCAGACACACACACAGATATATACACACATTTACCCAGAAAGCATCCAGGCTTTCTCCAAAAAGCATAAACATACTGGACATACACTGCTGACCTAAAACACTACCTGTCCCTCTTGCAATAGTACAGCGTTGACACAAACGTACGCACACACACACACACACTCTCAGATTCTGCCTGCAGTCACTCGATCTATTGGATGTGACAGTTAATGTTATGCTCTGTTAGTCACGTATCACTGGCACTTCCTCCTCTCACTCTGTCTGTGTTGGAGTGTTTACACAACCGACTCAGATAGGGACCATATGAGGCCTACTTTATATACCACGCACACACACACACACACACACACCTACACAGATGTCAGTGTATAAACTCAACATACACACAGAGACACACACTTCAGATAAACGTGGTCATTTTCCTGCTGAACCACTTGGAGATTCTCCTCTGATGGGTTTTTCAGAGATGCAGTTGTGGCCGTGGATGAGAGGGAAGAGCTCTGTGATCGAGAGGGGAAGAGAGGCAGCCACACAAAACGGGAGGAAGACGGAAAAGTGAGTCAGACGCAGGACGACGGAGTCGTACTTTAACAGCAGAACTTTGAATGTGCCGTACGAAATGAACAAACGAATAACAGAGCGCGTAATGACCGTGTGACAGCCTTCCCGTGGCTTAAACTAATGGAGAAAATCATCCGCTAGTCAATTTGAATTTGATTGACACATGCGAATTAGATTGGATTGAAATTATCGTTTGTTCAGTTGTGCTATGACTGTACTGTTCTGTCTGTCTAGGTCTTTCTTTGTCTGCCACAAGTTGTCTGTCCACCCCAGCAGACCTCATATTCTCCAAAAGCAGACACACAGGTGGTTCTATTTTTACTGCATTGGGCAACATGTTGCACGTATGGGGTCCACGTAAAGCCCGGACAGTTACACATTTTGAGCTGTGTGTGAATATTTGCAAAGATGTTGACTTTCCTTTACAGGGAGGGGCAGATGACAAAATATACTTCCATGTCTTGTAATTTAATCAGGTGATTACTGATTTTAAAGCAACAAACCAGACATAAGACATAAATGTGACTCAATGCCATGTCAGTTTTCCATGGCAACGGTGTTTCACTGTTTTTGGATATCAATGGATGGAACAGAATAATAAGATTAACTGTATCAAGTGTTAGTCACACAAAAAGCTGCTTCGTTTTAGTTGGTTTAATTCACTAGTTTGCCTTTAATGATATTTGTTGACAAGACAAACTTTTAGAATATAGTCAGTCGTATTGGATATCAGTAAAGCTGCATTCATTGATGTATCATATGTGTTTGCCTGGTTATCAGGTAGAACTTTATCAGTTTTAGCACTTCAGTGGTCTGATAATATAAAAATATACATGTAATCAAGAACCACAAGATAAAGAGTTGGTTGCATGAACACACAGCACAGGTGATCACAGCGTCTCTTCCCTTTCCTTTCTTTCTCTAATTTCCACCTCTCACACAGATGTCTGAAAATCACTTAAGGGCCAACCAGTATGGGAACATCAGCGCTCACGCTGTTGCTCTGACAACTGAAACAGTACCCATGGGTCCATGTGCTGCTGCAGTGTGAATAAAGCATGATCGGGGGTAAACAGGTCCTGTCCGTTAACCAGAGTCTCCTGGTTGCACGACGTACGGCGAGGCACCATTCTCTGAGGAGATGAGCGTGTCTCGACAGAGTTCACTGTCATGCACACACACACATCTTTATAAATCAACTATGTATTAGTATTAGAGTATGAACAATAAATATGTATTCAGAGAGTCTGCAAATCTAGATGTAAACTTGGAAATAAAGATTCTTCACTGAGAAGTTTTGATTTGGCCAAAAAAATCACTAATTCTTCAGCTTTAAATCCTAAATATTTGTCTGTGTTGTTTAGTATTTGACATGATGTGATTAGGCATGTTATAACAGGGCGTACAGTCTTGTATGTACCACTACTTTAGGTACCTCCTAAATTAATTTGTCTGATGAGTAGTGGAACATTTTTTCATCTGATGCTACAGTACCGTGTGAGAAAACAATCAAAAGTGAAACAGGCTCACAGAGGATCTAATCTAAATAATCTAAACCATATTTAAGTGTCAGGGTTTTTTTTAAACTGGACACGAACAGTGGGTGAAAATTAGCATTGCATTAGCTAACCTCAGAAATGCCAGCATGTACTAATGCTCACTGTTGATTTAACAGACAAACATACATTCCACTTATGTGTCCAACTTCACCTTGCAGCCACCTTCAATATAAAGTGGAAAAATTTGCATCTTTATTGCTTCTCAAAGGAGTGGGTGCATGCTGTATATTCAGCATGAAGTGGACTCTTCATGCTGCTGACGTCTCATTTTTACTGATCTGTTATTAAAAAAATAACTTTGACTTCTTGTTTTTGGTTTCATGTTGGACTTTTTGCAGAAAGTCTTTTCCAAGACTTCAAAGACTTTTCCACTGGATGATTTTAATCATGTGAAGAGCAACATTTACTGTAGTTTAGTGAACCTTTAGTCTAATCTCTCTTCAAAAGAAGAACCTGACTTTCTTCTTTATTCCAAGTGATGTGTGTTTATTTTTTCTGCCCTCGGTGAAATCGCCTACGCTATTTTGTGAGTGAGGAGTCAGAGAGGGTGCACCGTTACATTAACTCTCTGTTTTATTCCAGAACAGCCCACTGGATGACTAAGCAGCAAGGTTAACCATGAGTAATGATTTCCTCTTTGATAGAGGCTGCCTCCAGTAAAAAATACAAAACCACAGATATGGATTTCATTAGAGGATGCAATGCAGTAATTTGACACAGTCGGGGAGAAAAATAATTTCGGGTTGACACATAATAATGAAATTCACGTCTATGCCCCAAATAAAATTATGTGAAAATGATCTCTTTAAATTGGTTAAATGAATAAAGATATATGTCTAGTTAGCAAGTTTACAAATGCGTTGGTCTGACACCTAATACACAGAAACATCTATTTCCTCTACAGTAAGCAAATACCTGGGAAAGCCACTTTAATTCTGACTAAATCACTGACTCATGTAACAGTGACTTATTTCAAGTTCTTGGGGTGCAGCCAGAGTGGAATTAATTTCAGAGACTGACTCAGATCAATAAATTCACATTGTGTTATCTACTCAGGTTGCAAAGAAAAGGATTCAGACCAAAAGTGGTTTGCCAATCAAATAATAACAACTTGATTTTGATGCTGAAGCAAATGTTATTAATGACAATTAGGACGACTTTATATAAACATGAAGCCATAAGAGTTACATGGATGTGTTAACTTTGAACTCTATACTTGTACTAAATGTAGAGTGCCGTGCACATATAAAAGGAAAAGTCCAGCTGTAGCAACAGTAAGGGGTTTTCCTCTTTGCTTTGCTGGGGCAGAGTGAAACAGTCTAACCGTTTAATGTAAGCTCACTTAATCATGTCAGGACACCTTAACAAGCTGATACGGCTGCAGCTGCACAGCTTGTGTCTCTTCTAGTTTGCTTCCTGTGTGTACTTTCATTACATTTGACCCATGACGAAAAGTGAAATAGGAATTCTGGATGTTTTAGTACTCACCCTCATCCGTGTCGTCAGTGACTGGAGTCTTGCTCGACTGTCCGAGCCCCATCGCTGCTCCTCTTACAGATTGTCCTGCTCTGCTCCCTTAGCTCAACTCAGCATCGAACAGCTCTCCCTCTGAGATGCACTCATAGCCTGGTCAACACTAGCCCCACTGACACACACACACACACACACTCTCACGTGCTGGACCACTCAACCCTGTCACACATACACAGCTGCCGGGTCGGATTTGCTGACTTGTACAGGTCCCGTCCTCCTCTTAACGCTCCACCTTGACACACATCACTGCTCACACACACAGTGGAGGACTTGGGAACAGTAAAGTCACTGAGGGGCCGACACACACACAGAGGCAGTGTAAGTGGTCTGTCTGTCTTCACTGCTGTTTAGATGGATTCAGGCAGATGGATGACTCTTGCCAGCCAGCAGCAGGGTGGGTGATGCATTTGTGGCTGTGACCCTCTGTTGACTGAGAGTCTAACCTGTGAAGGGAGGCAGGAAAACATGACACCACCAGCACAGTGAGGGAAGGAGGAAGGGAGGGGAGAGGAAAAAAGAGGCAGAGCTTCTGGGACATGAACAGCATCTAACGATCAGTGGAAAGATCAGCACACCATTTTCTTAGATAATAAGATTTTAAGCGCTGCTAACTGTAGTCAGAGAGCAGAGATTAGTGCTGAGGACAAGTTGATTAGTGAGCAGATGGGAAATTAGTTTCATTATGACTTGAACTTGAGTGAGGATCCTTCCTTCATCTGTCACTTCTCTTTTATTTAATTTTCATATTCGAAACACAGCATGATCCCACAGGAGCACCATGGACAGTGCACCCCCCCTGTGATGAATGCTAGGATCCATTTTCCCATTAAGAGAACAAAATTGGAGGCTTCTGAGTTATAGTTTGCTGATGGCTGGTACTGTAAATTGAGTCAGGTTGGCGTCTTTAGGGCAGGAGGGTCTCCCGCACTGCATTTTTATTTAAGCCTGAGTACGTGTTCATCTTATGATATTTCTGTAATAGTTCCATCCTTTGTGTCAAGGAGTAGCTTCAGAGTAGGAGAAGTTATTCACATCACAGCTTTAATCTGCTGTATCCTTCTAAACTCAATGACAGCTTGACCCAAAGGACTGAATGAACTCAGTTCTTAGATGCTTTTGTGGCTTTATTAGCCAAACTTCCAGTAATCTTAAACATCCAGCCGCTAGGATAAAGCTTTTTCTGGGTGCCATTGTCAGACTGCATGATAAGGTCACCACAGCACATCTGAACATCCCTCTCAGCTAAATGAAATATTGAAAAACCAGTGCGGGAAGCCGCAGTGCTGAGCTGCCCGCAGAGGACGATGTGCGCGGAGCCCATTTCTGATCAAATGGGAGAAACATGTGCTGAATAGAAAGTACCCTCTGCAGCCGTGCACGGCCGCTGTGGGAACCTACCTCTGGGAGAAGCCGGTTAGTGGACCATGGGACCATTTCCAGCCGGGTTTGCTGCAGAGATGCGAAGCGACAGCGGAGCAACAGTGACGCTCAGAGCATCACTTGTCCGGTGTTTGGCCGACGCGCCGGGACGTCCAGGCTACCACCCGAAAAACGGAACCACACGGCGAGACGTGACGCGCAGAGAGCGCACAGAGAGACCCACAGCTGCCGGTGGAGGACAGGAGCACAGCGGGGACAGAAACGGGGTTCGTGGCGCGTCGCACTGACGGGGAACTGACCTCCACATCGCCGCCTGTGAAGTGAGCTGGCTACCGCCGTGCGTCTGGAGAGGCACGTCTCACAGGCTGCCAGGATGATCCGCTGTAGCTGTGGGGCTGAGGTCTCACTGTGGATTTCACTGAGTCATCACAAAAAATAAAAGTTGTGTCCCTTAATGCATTTGAGGAGAGTCACAGCTCAACCTCCTCATTTGGAATAATACTATTCCTGTTGAGTTAAACATCACTGACTCACAACCAGGTATCAGCACCCTGTGAATGTCCATCACAGCAGTAACTCAGCTCTCAGCCCGCATTAAATGATAATACTCCACTTTATCCATATCTACAGGTACCCTGTTTCCACAGAGCACCGTCAGCTGTAGTACAGCGCCCCCCAGAGGTGATGCCCCCTTTTCTTAAAGGTACTTCTGCAAGTCACATTGTGGACGATGCTGTTTCAACACGGGGCCCCAGGTGAGGGACAGTCTCTTTATAGATGATCTGAGCCGGCTGCTTCATATCAACCTTTAAGGTTATATGGAAACAGTAATTATGCAGAGAGAATAATGTGGAGTGATGAGTCTCTGGAGGTCAGTTATGAGTCTATGTAGTGCCTCAAGGTTTTAGTATCACCTGCATATTATTAAAGCAGCCAGTGAATGCTTGTGAATTGATGGTTAACTGAACAGACCTACCAGGTCCAGACTCAGGGACCCTGGTCTGGAGCCACTCTTACACTGTGGACCCACACAAAATGTGATGTTAACCAACAGACAGAAAGACAAAGACATGCAAAACAAAAACAAGTTCAAAATGATAAATTCTGCTCCAGTGCGATGTTTTGCTTTTATCTTGGAGGGGGCGTCTTACACGTCTACATCCAGGTGACAGGTATCCTATGGCTGTGTGAGTAACAGCTGTTTACTCCCATTTGTTATATATTATAATATTTAAAAGTAGTTTTTAAACAGATTTCTACTAATACTCTCACTTTCCATCTATTCCCTCGTTTTTTTTGTTTTTTTTTAACTCGTGCTTTGTTTTGTAAAGTTACTGTGAGTCAAGCGCTGTTACTCTAAACCTGTTTAAGGACGACATGCAGGGATTTTAAACCACAATATGTTTCCTGCAGTGGGAAGTTTCCTGTTGTCCAATCATACATTAACTTCAGCAGCCATTATCTACTAACTGTAAAACTCATCCATCTACTCTAAGGACGGCACGGTCACCTGTGTCCCACGTTAATTGAACAGGCCAAGGTCGAGAGGAGAGTGGCTGAGTGGTGGGGCTGTGGGACCAGAGATATGCTTACAGTGCACACTGCACATTTTTGTCCTCTCTATGCTTCTCCATCATGCCAAGACACACTCGGTGTGGGCCATCCATCTTCGTACAGACGGGGGAGGCCTCCAACTCTCAACACACACTTTGAGAGGTAACAAGCATCTCTGAGAAGCAGACCTGTCCCCGATCACGCATTTGGCAGCATGGGGGAAGTGAGCTGCTCTCTTAGATAAGATGAGTGATGACGGTGTCACAGCACACCTGGACAGAGACAGAGTAAACCTACTGAACATGCAGGAGGAGGCCTCAGCATGTGTGGTGGTGGACTAGTTTAGTAAGTGAAGGTATTTTTCACTTGTGAAGTGAATCGTTCATCAGTTAGGTCCAGTTTATTTTACCTTCACACATGGTGCTTAAGAATCATCCTCAGGGATGTTAAGAGTGAAAGTGTGTGACATCAGCCCCCTCTAGTGGGTGAAAAGAGACAGAGGCAGCATGAAAAACTGTGTTTTATATAAACAGCCGGTCCAAAAATAAGTCACAACCTGGATTTAACCCAATAGGTAAGAGCCTCATATTAGATAATTACTACATGGATGATTATTTTTCAGCCAACAAGTTATTGAACTCTAACTGATGCAGTGAGTAGCTCCATGTCTGAAGACACATCCTGTGGTTGTGGAAAAGATGTTCATCTGTTTTTAGAAGAGTCAAATCATTGGTATGACATCTAAGGAGGTCCCATCATCGATACAAGACCTTAAAAAAAAAATTAATGCAGCTCTGGATTGAATAAATGTTGTGACATTGCAGAAGCTTATTGAAAAAATGTCACTGTGGAAGAACACAGTTTTTTACTTGATGATAAAAAGACTTAAACGTGAGATGTGGTGTTAATTATACTTCTCACTGACTTTAGCTTTGTTCATGGCACACGTTTCTTCTCCAATGTCACAACATTGAGTTGCATTAATTTTTTTTTTTTAATTAAGTTAAAAGATTGTGTATTGATGATAAAAGTCACACTCCATATCCAAACTTTTAGCGGTTTGATAATTTCTGGTCCAGATTTGAGAAACACCACGCTGAATGTTCGTCCACTCTTCAAATCTCTGCACAGAAACGACTTGTTTTGAATCGTCTGTCTTATCTAACTCAGCAGGTCGTCACCTGTCATTCTTCTGCAGTTGCATAATTGTTTAGGAGAAAACAGAGGGGTGTGTTTAAAGTCTGTCCACTTGCAGACGTGGCTGCATGTGCATTGTTGACAGAAGCAAACAAAGGCTCTGTCCGTGCTGGAGGTGTCAGCGAGTCATGGCGATCTTTAACCACTTGTTGCTCGTTTCATTTTTGGTGCCGCTGGTGCTGAGCTACCCTTTCTATCCACCGACATGCTACACCAAGGTGCTGACCATGGCACGAGACCTCACTCAGTGGGCAGCAGATCTGAAGAGGGACCCTGAAACTGTGAGTTGGTGTTTCCTCCACACAGAGTAGATTTGACCCAGTGTTCTGTTATTGTGTCCTGTTTATGTGCTAATTTAGTCCAGTCATATCAGATCAGAGCTGGATATGAGGATTTTTTGTCAAATACTCTGAGACACCTGTGGTTTCCAGAGTAGGGATGGATTTAAAATGTGCTTAAGATTATGCTTCTCTATACATTGTAAAACATCATCATCAATATTTTTTTCAACCAGAGTTTCTGCATGGCACACATGCCGAATCTCTACCTTGATGTCCATGTAAGTACGACTGTGAATTCTGCATGATTCAAACAAAAACCCGCTTATTGTGAGTCTGAACGTTCCTATTGAATTAACATTTTTAAGACGACTGTTATAAACAAACACTCGTGTTTTTCTTAATCATTCACGCACTATTTTGAAAAATCTGGATAGTAGTAAGTTTTCACACTTCTGTGGTATTTTGACTGCAAACCTCAGCTTCTCTAAATCATGCAAAGGGACACTAATTGCTACTCATGCCGTCAGAATGCGTGTGTGATGCACAAAATGAGGGACTATATCTCCCTGGTGGAAGGCCTGCGAGAGCGCCGCTGCGCTTACACCAGAGACGTGAGGAAGCTGGGCGTCACTCTGAGGCAGCTCTTCATCATCATGTCCCAGAAGTGCCATGGGGTAAGAGGAGTGTGATACAGTCTGATTCAAACTGTTCCACGGAAGTCGATTTGTGCTAGAAAGCAGTTACATGTGGTGGGTACAAACTGAGATTCAGATTTACGGTGGCAAGAAAAGGTTTTCCTGAACCTGAATTTCATGGTTTGTTGCATAGATTTGTCATAAAATGTGATCTGATCTTCATCTAAGTCAAGAGTATTAACAAATATAATGTGTCTGAAGTAATAAAACAAAAGAATTCAGATCTTTCATGTCTTTATTGAAAACCACCATAAAAGCCTCAAAAAGATATTGAAAATGATGTGACCCCTTTGAATAATGACCTCAGAAAAGCTAATTGGACTTTCAGAGGATCTCTAAGAATTGTTGATTTAGATAAAGCTGGAGAGGGTTAAAAAGTGATGTCAAAGACTTTAGAAATCCACCAGTCTACAGTTAAACAATCTACAAATGGAGACACTGTGAGAGTTGAGAGCTCCTGGGCGGCCAGTCAAAATGACCCCAAGAGCACAACAACAACAAAGGCATCCTTCGAACTGACAAACAGCCAGGCTCATTATATTTGTTAATCTTTGATTTAGATGAAGATCAGATCACATTTTATGACAAATTAATGCAGAAAACCATGGTTCAGATACTTTTTCTTGCCACTGTAAATGGTCGACTGAACTAAACTCAAAACAGATGAGTTGAAAGTGCTGGTTTAATGACTTTAACTCACTGATTCACTTCGCTTAAACAGGTTTATGATGCAGATTATGAAACACATTCAGTGGATGTTGGATGCTGAAGTCAGGCTCCAGCAGTAGTGGTGCAGATGAGGCCACGATGTCTCTACAAAGAGTTGGAGTTAATTTAGTGTCACTGAAGTAATTTCAGTAAATTAGAGACTAGAAATACAGAACAGGGAGTGTTAGAACATGACGTACAAATGTTTAACGTAACCCCCCACGCTTTATCTTTATCTAATAGGACTTGGTGTTCACCATCTATGACTGTGCTGCACTGGAACGTTAACATACTGGATCCTGAAGTGACGTATTCCTCTCTGCTCTGTAGTGATGAGAAGACACCAGACTGACGTTAACTTCAATTCAACGATCATCAAACCACCAAAGGTTTCCACTAATGATCACATCTCTTCTATGGAAACTGACTGATGGAGACGTTTCATTTATTAAACTATATTTAAATTGTTTTTTTCTCTTTTAATGTGATGATTAAAATAAGGTTTACTCGTTACTCCATGCATTAGACCGTACCTCTCACAGTAAAGTAGGATGTAATGACTGGTGTGTATCCTTCCACCTGTTTCACCCACTCAGCATTTATCGTTTTGCAAATAGATCAAAATGACATAAGAGGAAGACTCGAAGGAAGCTCGAGGAACTGTGAAAGGACTTGATGCAGAAACACCTGTGGGCCTGTGTGGACTTGCATGAGCTTGTCTCTTTACTGGAGGCTGATGGTCCTTTGGGGATGAAGTGTTGTCGCATCTGTCCTTCACGTCATAGTAGAAGAATGAACAACCAGTAGAACTGTGTTTTACATAAAAAGTAAAATAAATAAAATAAAATGAGATAAAATAAAATAAAAATAAAATGAGATAAAACCACCTCTCAGTCCAGAACAGTATGAAGCAAATTAACGAACAAGCAAAGCTATAATTAGTAATTCAGCAGTTAATTGTCTGGACAGACTTTTCCAGAGAAAGATTAGAAAGCAGAAAATGACTCATGCTAATGAAACTGAAGGTTTCTGAGATTCAATCTGACGTTTTTAACACATTCTGAGGAGAAATGTTACTGAAGTTTGCTGCCGAAAAATTCAAAATCAACCAGGGGACAAAAGATAAGATAGTTTCCTTAATAATTAATTAATTTATAATTAACGACACATGTTTGATTTATTAAATATACATAAACTTGCCTGTTGTCTTGTCTTCAGCATTATTATTATTATTATTATCTAAGCTCCACATGCTCCATAAGCACGAGTTCATTGACCTACACCTCCCACTAGGTGACGCTGTAGCATAGTTAGTAAAGGTGGAGAGTGAGTTTAATTTGAAGAAGCATTTAAATAACAGTGAAGCTAAACTGTGCTTCGTTCCCTAATAAAAACCAGAACATGTCCCAGCGATGCAGCGGGGCGTGAACCTGAGTCACAGATGGTCCAGCTGCTGGAGCCGAACCCGGACCCGCCCAGCAACAGCCGGACTCGAAGTCCTCTCTGTGTCGCCAGCTTTGCGATGACGACGGCTTGTTCTGTCAAAGAAACTACATTTCCATGACGGCAGTGGGAGGGCAGCTGAGCAACAAGGTGGAGCTTCACCGAGCAGTTGAAGCAACAAGTCGCTGGAGCCGCAGACGGAGCCTGCAGCGTGTTTCCAGCGGAACGCGGTCAGCGCGCGTCCTGTGAATGGGATTAAGACCCAGTGTCTGCAGAGTCTACACGGTGACGGGCTGACATGGACGGAGTAGAATAAGATCTTCCAGCCAGAACAGCTCTTTTCTCAGAAACGCCCAAAGTGAAGCTATTAACTGGTGGAGAGGTGTTTTACCGGCTGCGCGCTTCTGCGTGCGTAAATTCTGTTTGTGAAGCGTTTGATAGTGTTTCTCTGAAGCTCAGTGTTGTTGCTCTGTAAACGATGGCACTCGCTAGGTTCAGTAAGATACTACGTCTGCCCACTATTGACATGAAAAAGAAAGTGAAGCAGTATGAACACGTCCAGCGGGGAGTGAACCCCAACGACATCTGGGAAATTGTGGGTGAACTGGGCGACGGCGCGTTTGGAAAAGTCTACAAGGTAAGTTTGAGTTCATGGAGTCACCAGGCACCTGCTTATAGATCACGTCATGCTAAACCATCATCTACAGCTCCTACATTAAAAAAAGCTTTTAAAAACATGTAGATGTCACCAAATTCACAGACTGCTAATGCATCAGTTCCCTGTAAGTTGGTGCTTTAGCAGTTATCTAACATTGTGGAGGTGTGAGCTCCTTCCTATCACCTGTAGAAACTTTACCCTCCCTGCTTTGCTGACTTTATGACTAGTATTTGAAATATGTTGCTCATCAAGAGATCACTGTAAAACAAGCTGGGCTGGGATCAGACTGCTGTCACAGAGGAGTGAAGCTGTCCGACAGACAATCTTTCATGTGGTTATGTTCCTCTGAGATTTTCCACTTCTGCTTCCTGTGGATTTGTTTTCTTCTTATGAGTGAACTTTAATTTTTAAATCACCTCAGTTCTGTTGAATTTCTGGAAACATTTGCAGTACAGACATTTTAGAAAGATCCTCAGTGAAAGCACCTTTCATTAGTCCTCCTCTGCCTTCATACTCCCAAACCTCAGCAGCACTTTGGGCTGAGAGGAGTTATTTAATCTGGACGTGTTTACTGGTTATTCCCCTCTGAGAAGCAGCACACTGCACAGTGGGGCACAGTGAAAGTCTTTGACACGTCGGGGGCCTCAGTGGAACAAGTGATGCCTCAGCAGAGGTCTGCATGGATCAGAACAGAGAATGTCGTCCTGTTCGACTCCACCAGATTCAGTTATGTTGGAACTCTGTACACACACCCGGGAAATGAAACAGGACCACGTAGAAATTGAAAGTTCATAACTTTCACTTGCAGTAAATCAGACTGGGACACGTCTGCATTGGTCCTTTCTGGCCTCTGTCCACATTCTTGCTTATGTATCCACAGGTCTTTGCAACATGAAGGGGAAAAAAAGCAAACGAGCTTTCTATGGACGACTGTCCATGAACATGAGGTGCTTTAAGTTTAAGCTTCATAAAGCAAATCCAGAGAGAGACAGAGGATGTGGCTAAGTGGGAACTGTCTGAGGTGTAATGTGTTTCCACTACGTGAATTTTTACCCCTTTCTTATACAAATGTCAAACCTCTGCTCCGGCTTCTGTGTCGGCTCCTCCAGCGGGTCGGAGGCGGACAGTTCACACCTGCAGCTGTCAGATGGGAGGGAGAGGAGGCAGAGTGCGAGCACACGAGTGCCAAGAAAGGAAATCGTGGGACTGCATCAGAGGACAACTTCCTCTCACTGCTCCCGAGTAATCAGCTCATCTGTGGGAGGGGGGGACGCCTCCAGTGGTTAATCGCACGTTTTCCGTTCTTAGAGCAGGCGTAAGGGAAGGAGGCTCCGTGTCTGTGACATGTTAAATCAGCTGCTTATCAGACTGTAACTTGCAGGAGTGTAATAAAAAAGCAGCTTTGGATGTTTGCCAGGAAGCAGGAGGATACCACTGATTATGTCTTCCTGAAAAGACACTTTTAATTATTGTCTTTTGCACGCGGCAGGGACCCCTGCTCAGACGGCTCTTTTGTTTCCTTGTCTTTGAGGTTGAGCTCAGGCGCCTTCTGTAAAAGCTCCTGTCACACGGACTTTCTGAAGGTTCATGTCACCACTTATTTATTCCTAAGAGGAGTGTGTTGGTAGATCCATCATAACCTCCCAGTTCTCCACACGTTGTACTCCACTGTCAGTGTCGCCTGCAGGTGCAGCCGTATGTCTCTATTGTTGACAGTCTGCTGCAGGTGAGGGGCCTAAGTTCAACGTGAGGCCCCATAAAAATGATTAACAAGATAGGAGAGAGAATTGCTTCACGTTTAGTTTTTGTGCTCTTTGCTTCATGTTATGTTGGTGAGCTAACGTATATTCTAGTGAATATGAAAGTGGGCAAAGAGTTAAACTCTGCTTAGTTTATGTAAAGGGTCACATGTGAAAAAGGTACAACTCAGACCTCAAACTTCAATTCAAAGACTGAAATAGTTAGTTTGGCACCTAATGAAGCACATATGTCTTTGTTTGTTTGAATACTCAGATGAAGAGTTTATTCAATGCTGAGATGTTTTAAATGATTCTAAGTGAATCAACAGACAAATTAAGCTACAATAGTTAAAACCCAGCACCATGCAGCCGTGGATCATTGACAAAATAAACAAATTACACAGGAGTAATTTGAAAATGTGTCTGCACAGACCTCACAGGACAGATACAGAAACGATGAACTGTTCATCACAATAACCTCCTCTGTTCAGTGTGTCACAGGAAGTCTTCTTTGTCTTATGTGTCTGTGCACTTGTTGGAAAGTGTGTAAAAGGTGTGCAGCTACAACTGAAGCATGAAACCTGGGCGTTTGTTTGGGCCCCCTCACTAATTAATGAGCCACATGCTGCTGAGCACATTGCCCTGCTGCTGCTGCTGCTGGTGGTGGTGGTGGTGGTGGTGGTGGTAAAGTGTTTCCATAGACACCCACAGAGTTACCACTGTTCGTCACCCCCCGATGGTCGGTAATGCTGCAACATCCTCCTGTTGAAGGAGAATCAGACGTTTATGTGAAATGCTAAAGTCTTAATTTAGAATATGTTCCTATAGTGAAGCCGCCCCCGTCTGGGGTTTCTGGATCTAATCTCAGGGGGCAGCTTGGTGCATGGTGACTGATAAGAGCCCTGCTGGGTGGGCGTGGTCTCAGCAGGCTGGGAGTCCCCTACTTTCTTGTGATGACATTGTTACTGCACAGACAGGAAGCTTCTGTGTTCCTACAGCCGCATACTGCAGTTAAATCTGGGCCTGTGACGACTGGAAGGTCGAGGACATGGAGACGTTATGACGATGATCAATCCAATCTGACAGGCGGCTGCAGGATCACTCACCTACACACTACGGCACATACGTCTAATGTCTTTCTGATCAGTTCTTGATCTTACTCTGAATAATCTGCATAATCTTGCAACAGCTGTCTGAGCTTGGTTTTAGCTGCATGCTCGACCTCAAATCTGTTGGCGCTCGATAGAATTAACATTGTGAAGGCTGCACGCAGGAAGTGTGTCTCATCTGTCATGAGAGTTATTCTTTAGAACCACAAGGCCCTGCATGAGTATGAATGATTAAAGAAAGGAAGCATTAACTCTGCTTCTTTTCTTTCAGGGCCGTCTGTGGCTTGTCATGATTTCCTGCCTCACTGAACTGCTTCAGTCTTGGTTTGTGTGGGACATTTTGCAATGTTGATCAAAACTTGCACATCCTGAAAAGACTCATTGCTTCATCGAGGAGTGTTAAGTGTGAATCTAGTGCCCTGTTATGTTCTGGAAATGCATAAGTTCACGCTTCATGCAGTCAGTGGGTTGTATACGAGAGGAAGAACTAAGTTAAACTACGGTTTCAGCACCTTTCTCATTAGCATTATGTGACTCATAAATACTTCTTACTGTGTCTTTAGCTTGTTTTTTATTGTTGGTTTTCAGGTTTTCAGCATTGATTGGACATAAACATGTGAACTGATGTGTTAATAATACACAAACATGGCACAGCCATTAAACATTCAAAGTGCTGTTGGGAAAAGTAAGTGAACCTTTGTGTTCAGTAACTGGTTGAACCTCAAACAAGTCGTCTGGTCGAGCTGCACAATGTTCACCAGGAATTTTGTTCTTTGACTTTCTTTCACTTCAATGACTCTGAAAAGGTGGATTTTCTGCTTCCTTCCCCGTACGTCTCAGTTGTGCCACCACACATAGCGCTGCGTATTCTCTCCCAAATAAAAAAACAATTCTTAAACATATTGAAAAAATACTTTGAGATTATTGCAGAAGCTACATTTGTTTAATGTTTGATTCTGGTTCCCTTTTTATTTTTATTGTTCGTCACATGTGGTAAATTGTACTTAACGGAATAAATGTCAAAGATAATCTCACCATAAACCGTCATCTACATGCACTGAGACATTTCCACCACTGGTGTCAGGGTTTACATAAAGTAATTGAACTTTCTGATGTGGGTTGTACGGTAACACTGTGCAGTGCGAAGGTCATTTGTAGATGTTACAACAAATATAACACGGTAACATTCGTACTGTCACCATCTTTCTGTATTCCACTAGGTCACGTCACCTCTTCCTATTCCAGTATCCTCTGTCGTTGTTGTTTAAGATGCTGTGCTCGTGCACTTTGCCCATCTGAACGAGATCTCACCGCTTCCACAGGCGTCTGCTGTTTTTATTAGCTGCTGTCATTACGTCGGCGCTGAGAACCACATTTCTGCTCACAGATGCATGGGGAGCGGCTGCCGGGGGGCGGGAGAGAGGGAGAGAGGGGTGGATGGGAAGCGAGGAGGGTTTATAGATTTACGATGGGGCAAAGGTCTGGCGTGCGCACATTCCCCTGAAGGCAGTTGACTTTAACACAGTATGCAAGCTGACATACAATAGCAACATGTGCTATGCTCATTCAACCTGGAGGTGAGTGACCCCAGGAAAGGATCTGTTATTAGTTACATGGTCATCTGCTCCATTCACATTGATTAATTAGTCCTTGTTCTTTTCAGCACACAGATAAGAACTCCCTTTCTGAGTTGGTTTATAGAGTAACAAACGCCCCACAATAGATATTTTTTTAAATAGTTCACCTTGTTTTCAGGCTCCACATTCAACTCTCTGTGGACTTCTTTTCCATTTTGAATGTGATCCAGCTGCTTTTAAGCCAGCGCACCCACGGTAATGATTAATACCTCAGTCAACTCAGACGCTGAAGTAAACATAGGAAGTCTGATTAATACTGAGAAGACTGTGCATCTGAATAGTAAGTGATAAACACCTAACGCTTTACGTTACCAGCACACACAGCATGTTTACATGCTGAAACGTGGGAAGTAACATCTGCTTTTACAAAGCTTTCAGCGGCCGAGGGGCTTCAAGGTCGGGCATTGTGGCCTTTAGACAGACAACAATAGTTAATGTTGATACAGATGCAGAAAGATGTGCAGGGAAGAGATGACGGGACATTAGGTGAAGGTGATGAAAGGTGTGTGAGTGAGGCCAGATCATGAAGAGTGGTACAGTAAGAACAAATAAAACAGATGGTACAGGATGGATAGAAAAGCTTTGGCTTCTCAAACTTGGGGAGAGTCTGCCTGTTGTTCTGCCAGGTTTGGTGCTCTGGTTAATCCCTGTGCACTTAACCTGCGTAGGTGAAAGCCAAGTCGCTAATGAACAGGAAAACATCCAGGCTGGAGATCTAGTGAGAGGAAGAGTGCGACTGAGCAGCCACAAGTCCTCCTGATCTCCGTGGAAACCAGAACCAAACAAAGCCAGTGGCTGTTGTTGTCCTCTGGAGGAGAGTGAAGAGTCAGTCGGTTAGAAACAGGGCAGCGTTGTTCTCTCCTGGGTCGACTGCAGCAGCTACAGTATGTAGTTAACGACGTGCCTACTCCCTCAGTAATGTGCTCGTCCGCTCTCATTATGCAATAATTTACAGTGTTTTTTCCGTGGTGCTCGCTGAGTTTTTGTTTTCTTCTTCTGTTTTCTTGTAAACATGTTGAAAATGATGGAGGTGTCCCCAGAGACAGCTGGTACAGTAATGTGTGTTATTCACTCTGCGACTCGGACGAGTTCTGTGGACGTTTTGCCAAAATTACAGCATCCTATTATGGAGAAGCCACAGAAAGGCAGTGACTTTACTGTGTTGGTACCGAGTTAGAGTGCAACAAACATTCAACTGTAGTACGATGGCTTTAATGCATAGATGCAAAGTTAAGTAATACGCAGATGCACTAACTAGATAAACAGTGGGAATGGTGCAGTTTATAAAGATGTGAGGTGACAAACAAACAGCTGTAAAAAGTGAAAGAGAAAGTGTCACAGACCTCATCAGTCTGTACAGCAGGAAATGGTGTTTAATAGGAGAAGTTGCTGCTGCTGGTGTCTTAAAGGTTCAATTATTTCCTTGTGTCTGTTATGTGTGTACTTATTAAAACATTCAGCCACACACACACACTGAAGTCGGGCGTCTCCTTGTGAGACACAACGAGGCGCTTCAGTGTAATTTTCTCAGTGCATATTAAAAACATGAGGCTCAGTCTGCCCCCTCCCTCCACTCAGAGATGTGAAGGTGTCCTTGTGAAGCTGCATTAGAGGGCTTAAAAAGTCAGAACTACAAAACGGCACAGACGTTTCCAAATGTTCAGCTGTGTTTGTCTTGTTCTGTCATTTGAAGCATGTTTTCATAACTGCATTCAGGAAACACAACAAGAAAGCAAGATTCAGCATCACAGTTCTGGTATTTAATCATACGTCTTCTGTGAAACTCTGTGCTGGTGGAAAATATGTGCAGGAGTGCTGCAGTGTTCAGTGTATGAAAGTCAGCAATAGCTTAAATGATTAGAAGTCAAACTTTATTTAATTATAAAAGCTGTGTAGTAATGGAGAGCAGTTCAGAGTTAGTATGAGGAGAGCCTCTGTCTCTGTTTAGTGAGGACCAACACAGCAAATATGATCCATTTAAAGGTTTAACCCTAAAAGTTCACTGTATGACCACATTTATCACGGACCTGAGCCGAGACGGCGAGTTTGTAGCGGAGAGCTGAGATGTTAGCAGAGCAGTGAGAGTGTCTGGTGTCTCAGTGTTTACTGTAGAGGATTAACTGGGACTGACTGATGGTTTGACGTCCTGTTGACTCTCACTGTGGTTTCTCCTTCTCTGGAGCTCTGTTTGACAAACGGACTCTTATAGCCATGGTGTACCGACAAGACTGAAAGAATGTGTGTTTCTCTGGGCCTGTCCTGTATGTTCAGATGTTTTCCCACAGCCCCTGGAAAAGCATGGAGACATCACCCCCCACCAGGCTGTGTAGTCGGCTGAGCGTCTGCAGCTCACTGGTGCAGAAGTAGATGCACACATCAGTGTCTCACCTTTACTCTGCAACATGTAACTGTAACTACTGAAAACATAGATTTAGAGGTTGAATCACAGCCATTTGACATTAGGCTCTATTTTAAGTTTAGCTTATCTCCGGTTGTACATCACAGAACATGTGGTTCTGACTGCAGCCACAAGAACTCATCAGTCGGCATTCACAACGGTAAATAACAAAATCTGTTTGGCTCCTTGGGTTTTACTCCGAGTCACTCTATGGTTTCCGGTGATTTGATGCTTTCCAGAAAAGGTGGTGTTTACGTCCTCTTCTCTTTGTTACTCAGAATTACTAAGACGTCCGTGTGTGTGTGTGTGTGTGTGTGTGTGTCTTAGTTCAGCCAAACTGTCACTAGTGGGGTTTTGTGGTTCGTCCATTTCCCCATTTGTGCAGAGAGGGCGTGGAACGTCTTTTCCTGTTTTGTCTCTAAATGTTGGTCAATTCAGTCCGTTTAATTGCTCGGCTGAAAAAGGTTGGGAAGGGTAAAACCTTAGCATTGCATGTCTGTATGTTTGATACTGTGAGTTGTCAGGACTGTTTGTAGAAATGCTTCTATGTCATAAACAAGGTGGATTTTCTTCACACTCTGTTTATTTCACACGGTCGCACCCTGTTTTTTTTTTTTAAGAAGTTTGAAGGATAAAAAATCCTCCAGAGAAGTGAAACTCTTGAGTTAGTTACTGTCAGTGGGGAAATGTCATTTATTTCTAGAGTTTAGTTCATCCATTGGAATCCATTACAGCTGTTCTTCCTGTGGTTCGAATCCCGGCTGTTGTCTACCTCCAGTACGGCTCCTTAGGCAGGACCTCCTCATGTTTACCCTGCCTTGGCCTTGTAGCTTGTTCCTCAGTTGTACGTCCCTCTGAGTAGAAATAACTAAATGTAATGTAACGTGCGTCTATTTCTGTCTTTTCAGGCCAAGAACAAGGAGACGGGAATTCTGGCTGCAGCCAAAGTGATCGAGACAAAAAGCGAGGAGGAGCTGGAGGACTACATGGTGGAGATCGACATCCTGGCTAAATGTGACCATCGCTACATCGTGAAGCTGCTTGATGCGTTTTTTCATGACAACAAACTGTGGGTAGGTAACACCAGCATCTGGACAGTGTAAACCACAGACCTGCTGACCCTCCTCTCCCTCACCTCCATCTTCTCGTCTGTGTTTGGATTTGACTACTTTAAACTGAACAGTGCTCAGTTTAAAGCGGTCTTATCTGTTTCCGTGACCGTGCACCAAGTTTTCTTTGCAGTCGTTCCAAGCAGAGCTGCTTTGTTGTTTTATTGCAACAATATCTCACTTGGAGTATTTTTCCACTTATGTATGAATGATCTGTTGAAAAATAAAGATGAGAGAAGAGGAGAGTCTAAGTGGAATACCAGAAGACCCCTCTGGGGACAACATGCATCACTCTGATGCTGCTGCAATAATTAAGATCGATTACATTTCAGTGTTTTCTGCTCTCCACTTGTTTTTCCTCTTCACACTCGCTCACCGGGTCAAGTTTGAACTTTTCAGCTCCCTGTGTAATCTCTCAGTCTGCCCGGTCAAGACAAATAATACTGAGCTCACGCTGATCCACGACCTTGAGAGAGAGAGTGTTTTTATACAGAGGGAGGAACGACTGCTCTTCTGTTATCCAGTGTTCTTTAGTCCTGGTTGGTTTAACACAACAGCACAACACTTGATGAGCTGCAGCCTTGTGAGGAAAACAGTAGAGGAGTAATTAGAGTATTCAGTTACAGTACAAAAGTGATGAAGAAGTCCATCAGCTATAATGTAATGTGTCCTGCACAGTGCAAATAGTTTTTCCACAAAATACATAACAATAAATACCACGTTTTACCAAGTTTTACCAAGTTTTTCCCCTGAATTTCTTTCGGTGTGAAGTAGCAGCAGTGATGTTTTGTTTACTTTTTTACAGAAGTAAAAGAAGGTACCAGGTAAAAGAAAACATTATCATGGTGGACGAAAATTCTTGAGTAAAAAAACAAATGTCGCACATCTTAAACCCGATAAACCAGATGTAGTCTGCAGTCTCTTCCTGCACACACACACACACACACACACACACACACACACCATAGCTATGTGTTCACCATAGCTGGAATTCCTGAGTGAGGAAGGTGAACGTCCCCCATCAGTCAAAGCTGGACTGTTAGTTTCTGCTGTTTCTGAATTCAGACGTACAAACCTGCAGTATTCAAACCTCGTGCTTCCTGTAAATATCTGCGTGCACGTGTGGCTTCAGACTCGTCCTGTTACTAAACTAACATTTCATCTCAATCACTGCACAATCTAGTGAAGAGCAACCACATTTTTCTGCACAAGGTACAAGAGACAGAAAGAAATATTCTCTACAATATGTGATTGTGAACAAACATTTCTTTGCCATAAGTTTGTGTTCTTCCCTCAGGAACTCAACAATTAGCCCAGTGGTTGGCGGTCAGGCCACAGTGGCCTCCGGTTGGGTGGACTGGGCAGGGGTGAGATGATGCATTCCAGTGCTGACCCACCCGTGAAACGGGGAGAGAAGGGAGCTGTTTGTTCCCCTTTAGGAACAATCTGGTCTTGAGTCTAGTAAAGCAACCAGGACCACATAGTGAGAAAGAGAAGGCCTTTAACATGTCTGCTGACATCAGCACCAAAAAGAACCGGAGAAAAAATGAGGAGGTGCAGTTTCTCAATCACCTCCAGTTTATGGCTGTTGTGTGTGTGTTTGTGGTGTAATGTTGTTGTTTGTGGACAGTGTAGAGCAGCGTCTTGGTGCACCAGTCCTGGCCTGCTTTCAGCTGCAGTTTCTATATCTGCATTTATCTATCGTGTATCAGTCTGTAAATAGTTTTAAGAAGGAAGATGATGCTGAGACAGAGTTGTGATCTTTCTTATGTATTTTCCACTATTTTAATTCAGTGACGTGCAGAGACAGGAGAACATCAGTGATGCTGGAAAGCGTCAGTAGAAGTCGGTGTTGTTTTTACTGGCACCACCTTATATATACACCTCAGAGAAAACACAGATCACTGAAGCATTAGTCATGTTCAGTGGATAGCGAAGTACAGTCGTGTGAGAGTGTGATTCATGTTTTATATGGTTGTATTTCGTTCTTTATTCAGGGTTTATTGCGGTTTCGAGGCAGGTCGTTTGTTGGCAAATTGCCTTTTACATTCTTTCGTCCTTTGAGGTAAATCACTGTGGAAGTGCAGAGCTGTGAGCTGTGAGCTGTGAGGGTTTGTCGACTGTGTCTTAGTTGATCCAGTTTGGCTGTGTGTCTTCCTGTGTGTGTGTGTGAGATGGAGAGAACATGTGCTTGCATGAGTGTTTAGCCTACACCAGGTATGCTTTGCATGCTGCTTGACCAGTTGGAACACATTTTTACTGCAGCACAGCACATCAGTGTTTCATGCAGGTAGAGCAAATCTGACTGTAGAGACACTGTCTTCCTACTAAATGAGAGCATTTTATTTTTGAGAAGTGTTTTTAAAAAAGGGGTGTGTGTGTTTGGTTAGTGGTGAGGAGGCTTAAAGGAAGTGGTTTGTACTGAAACGTGTAATAAGCCTCCCTTTAATGTTAATAAATACATCACAGTATCAGTATTTACTGAGGGCTACATGGAGGTGGAGGTCCACTCACGCAATCCAGCAGATATTTGGACAGTGTGGAGATGCCGTCTGTCCATCAGATGTAACAAAGAGAAAGGACACGATGAAGTCAAACATCTTTTATAACATGTGACAGATCCCAAACTAATCAGTTTATCTGTCTGCTGCTAAGATCGACGTCACTCATGTTCTGGTTTTGCAGCGTGTGTGTGTCTTCATGTGACTACATGTGCATGGAGGTATGCATAGTTCCTTGCATTTGGACGAGCCTTGTGTGTGTACGTACACCTTGTGCCTGGTTTTGTCTGGACTGAAACTCCACTCCCCGTCCAGGTTGAAGGTTTGACAGCGTTGTCACAGCGAACAGCACTGAGGTAATTGATTAAACATGAGATCATACAGCAGGTATGCTGCACGTCACGAGGCATCAGAAGATCATCAGGAACGAACCCGGTTGGTCAGACGATGCTGCATCTCTGTGGAGTTTTATTAACGCCTCAACTGGTTTCACAGAATTATTATGAAATCGTGTTTATTTTCTTTGGTTACTTAACTTAGAGAGTGTGTCGATGTCAGAGGAGGAAATGAAAGGTGATTATTGGACGTTGCTCTTAGGGAGGAATCTTTTTCTTCCCTCTGAGTGTTTTCACTTCACTGCTGATATTATACAGTATATTTGACTGTGTGTAGTTACAGCCTGACAGGAAATAACACACTTCAGTCTGAATCCCACTGTCCACTCATGTAGGTACAGTAATGTCACTGTGCGCAGCTCAAGGTTTGTTGAAACTCAAATTCAAACACATAAGAATGTGGCTCATCAGGTTATTGTTTGTGTTCTTCCTCATGGATCAGATGTAATGTGTGCATTATTAATTACCACCACGCCTCATTCAGGGTTTTCCTAAATTGCTCAACCCTGTATAGTCTGGATTTGTACTTGGGGAGTTAAACACAGTTCAATTATAGAAGAATAGTAAAGAAAATGATTTTAAACACTGAACATTCGCTGCTGCTGATGAAAATGATCTGTTCTTTCTTTTCCTTCCCTTCCTGCTACGTATAAATCCCAGATAAAGACCTTTTCATTGTATTGTAGAGACGTTGTTGAGCCTCACGCCTCCCTCTCTTTCCTCAGATCATGATTGAGTTCTGCCCTGGAGGTGCTGTGGATGCCACAATGCTAGGTAGGTTCTCTTTCTCTTTGCTCTCTGTGTCTCTTCGTGCACCAACCACCTCCACCCTGCCCACACCTGTGGCGGTGTTGTGACTACATCTGTGGCTTCAGCTGTAACTTTGAGGAAGTGGAGACATGTTATAGTTTGAAATCAGCATGTTTATTCATGGGAGACACAACATTTCTCACAGTAAAGTGACTGCGACACACTCCAACCATGGTCACGAACTGCAGCTTCGCTCATTTGGCCTTGAATACTCCAGAAACTAGTCAGACACAGTGGAGTCCTCCCGTGTGGGAAATCCCCCTCGTGTGTTTTTCCTGGGTAATCCACATCCTCATAACTGTCTGTACCCCCTCTGCAGCTAACCAAACACAGACAAGACAGAATAAAGTCTGCAGGACAGTTGAGATATGTGTGAAAGCTTTTCTGACACTGCATGCTGAGGAGACATGAATCACGAATTCATATCATCACAGCTTTAACTTTTTCTGTTTCCACTAAATGCACTAAAGTGCATCTCTCCTTTTTTCCTTTGCCCATATTCAACCTCCATCACCTGTCTCCCGTCTTCCTCTGCCTCTCCCGCCCTTATCAGAGTTGGATCGTGGGCTGACGGAGCCTCAGATTAAGGTGGTTTGCCGCCAGATGTTGGAGGCTTTGAACTACCTCCACAGCATGAAGATTATTCACAGAGACCTGAAGGCGGGAAACATCCTCCTCATGCTGGACGGGGACATCAAACTGGGTGAGGTTTACAGTTGTTTCATATAAAAATCATCTTTTTGATGACGTGTGTTCAGCGGCCGGCAGAGGGATCCGGAACGAGCGCTGTGTTCACATCTTTCTCCACATTCTTCACATTGCACAGCTTGAAATTGTGGATCCGACACAATGGTCAGCATGGTTTGTATTAAGCTTTCCAGAAAAGGGAAAAGACCGCGTGTTCACTGTGTTTTATGTAAAGTCAGTTGTGGAACAGCTGATTTTTTCTGTTTTATTTTTTTTTTCTGGTTTTGCTTATGTGATGTTTAACTTTCTTTACTCTGTTTGACTCTTTGTTATTTTGCCACAGTCGTGACCCATAAACTTAAAACACTGAGCTAACGGAGCTTTGTTTCACTCCTGTGTTGAGTTTTTAATCTTCATTACTTCCAGTTTATGTTTTAGTTGTTATTTAAGTCACTTTTCTGAACTTCTGTGCTCACTGTGCCCGACTTGTATTTCTGGTTTAAGTCTGTTTCTGCTGATTTGCATTCTTCCCTGGGTCACCACAGTTAGACATAATCACTGGGAGTTGCCTCTTTAAGCTCATTAAGTCATGACACTGACGTTTACAGTCTCCAAACTAATCTAACTACACTTTAATTCAAACAAGGCAGCAATCAACCACCTTCGAACTCGGCCAAATGCATCATGTGCACCTATGATACATTAAACGTTATGTTCTTCCATGAAGTTGTTCGTGTTCAGATACTGTTTATTTCAAAACATGCATCACAAATTTAAGAGCCGTGTCACGGGCGGCAGAGACGGTGTCGTTTCTTCCATCATGGTCATCAACAATAGCAAATGTGTTTAGAACAGTTCACTTATTTCTGTATTTACAGTACTTACATAAACTCTTTAGTACCCGGTGCTTTTAGGTGTGTAGTGTAGAAATATTTGCATAAACTCGTGATAATACTTCTACAGAAACACACCCTCAGTGAGCATGCTGCAAGTTAAACCCAGCGACACAGATTTTACAAGCAGACGAAGGAGAGAGGAGCTGCTGCTGACAACAGTGTTTGCATGAAGTAAAAATGCATTTAAACTGCAACAGTCCAAATAATATGTTTGACAGAAACCAAGACAGTTACTAAAGTCCCCGTTATAGAAAAGTTTGTAATTGAAGCAGTCAGACTTCTGCTTTCTGAGTAAAATCCCTACTCACCCCAGATCACTCGTAATATTCATGCTAATAGAGAGAAACTGGTTGGTTTGTACAAGTGCGTCTGCCCGTCACCATTTCATGACAGCTTTACAACAACAAAATGAACTGTTTTAATAAGAAATGCTGCTGAGTGACTGAGTTTTGTCTCTCTCCATTCTCGTAGCTGATTTCGGAGTGTCTGCTAAAAACACCAAAACCCTGCAAAGAAGAGATTCTTTCATTGGGACTCCTTACTGGTGAGTTTGACATGGACACTACACAACAATGGTTTAATGGTTAATGGCTAAAGAGCTTTTGAATGAGCTTCAGTTTGGATATATAAAACTATGGACCAGTGCAGGTTATCATCACCACTTCCTGCTGGATGAAAACGTGACAGTGTCCTTCGGTTGCCTTAAATCTTTTGATGCTTGAACGTATCAATTAACTAAGTCAACAAGAAACCACGAGCAAATATTAGTTCAGCGGCTGGAGAAGTGTGTCCGGTGTTGACCCATGCACAATAGTGAATAATGAGAAAGGAGAAATGCTCCTTGACTGATAATTTAATCTAATAAATCATCAGGACTGAACAGCTGTGTAGATTTGGCATCGTTTCAATGTGTAGTCAACTTTCAACGTCAGCTAAAACCTGAAACACTGAAGGATTGAAGGATTTAAAAACTGGAACATGGACTTTAGGTGCTTTTGGTTCGTATTAGACAAACTTCTACAGTAACAGGTTCTGTTAGGTGTGTGAATCTTCGCATGACGGCGTTTCTTTTATCTTCCTGTTCATGTTCGACAAGCTGTTTCCTTTCTCGTCATTAATGTGCATCGTGACTTGACTTTGTCTTGTTTCGTCTCTTTGTCAGGATGGCTCCAGAGGTGGTGATGTGTGAGACCATGAAGGACGCGCCCTATGATTACAAGGCTGATATCTGGTCTCTGGGGATCACCCTGATCGAGCTCGCCCAGATCGAACCACCGCATCACGAGCTCAACCCGATGAGGGTGCTGTTGAAGATTGCCAAGTCTGAACCTCCCACCCTGGAACAGCCACACAAATGGTGAGGATGCAATGAAGGTCTGCACAATACCTGCACCGTATGAGAGATGGGAACGTGATCAGATAAACCTGAACACCCTACAGCTTTTCCACATTCTACAGTTAATTAATTTTATTTATTATTGATTTGTGAATGGACCTTTAACACATGAGCTGCAAATCAACTCAAGCAGCAGATGTGACATTATCAGGTGCTAAAAGGGGGACTGGAGCTGACTCATCACAGTGTTGTTTTCTGATTATATACCTGGAAATGCTTTTTTTAAATGTCGTAACCCTTCCTTCATTTCTTTACAGCCCCTCTTCTTTCTTTGTTGCTCTTGTCTTTGATTAATGCTGTTCTCTTGCATTATTTAAGGTCACAGGAGTTTAAGGATTTCCTGAGGAAAGCTTTGGATAAAAACCCAGAGACTCGTCCAACTGCGGCACAACTCCTAGAGGTAGGCTCTGACGCAATGTGAGATTATATGTGAGCAAATATACAGTTGATATGTGGTGGAACATTGTTCTTGCTCTGTTGTTATCGTGCACACACACGTACAGCGGCTTTTAATCTTCTGTTTTCACTCCTGAATTGAATGAGGTGAGGAGTTAGTTGCACCTGTACAGTAGCATCGTAATGAAAGAGATCAGTAAAACACTGAAGATGAACCAAGATGAACAAATGTTTCTCAACCTCCTGAAGAATGAGAGAAACAGTGAGCAGGGTGTGGATTAAAACACCAGAGCAGTCTATTAAAATGCAGAGCCACAGTTTCCTGTCTGTAGCCCACAGCTGAGGGAACGTCAGCTATTTACACTCCCACTCTCAGCCAATAGCACGTCTGGATTCACCCCAAGCTTGCCACCTCTGGCCAATTAGAGACAGGCAGAGATGAAAACCCCAGACCCGGGCCTGCTGGGAATTCTGCATGTGTTCTCCAGTGGGGAGAAAAGAGACGGGTGTGGTCTAGTTTTTGGTGCCAAGCTGGACGTTTTAGATGTTTATCATGCCTGCTGCTCCTAACGGCTGTCAGATAGAATTTACTCTAGATGGCTGCGTAATGACGGCATTAGACTCTGCTGTGCATCAAAGTTACCATCGGTGTATGTGACGAACAGAGAAACAGATGTGGTGCGGTGGGAGTGCTGGAGCCTAATAATGAATCAATGATAAGAATGTCCTGGGTGCATGTGCTAAACGGTGTGTGTGTGTGTGTGTGTGTGTGTGTGTGTGTGTGTGTGTGTGTGTGTGTGTGTGTGTGAGACTGCATAAAAGGAGGAAATGAAAGTCATCGAGCTTTTCATAGAAAACTCAGATTTAGTGTTTAGTGGACGAGAGGAGGTGTGTGCTCGTGAGGAATTTATCCAACATGACACAGTATCAGTCACCGAGACCATCTGGATGAATACAGCGACTCCTCCCTCATAGTTTCTCATAGTTTGGATTTTTATGGCATTCGTGTGTCATGTTGGATGCTGTTCTGTTTCCGAGTCTTTGGCTAGTTCGTCTCTGCAGCTGCTAAACTACACAGGATATTTCTGCTGCTTTGAAGAAAGTACAGTAGTTCCTGTGAGGTCTGAGTATAACGAGCAGAAATCTCAGACTGATATTTCACTGTGGGCAAATAAATCAAGTCGGTTTTATTTACGTAGACCAAATGACTAGTTGTCTAACCCCAGCTTTCACCCCAAACCTAACCTAAACCTAATTATAACCTTGACCTGCATATCAGCCTTTGAAGAAGTGACGACTGACCAACATGTTTCTAAAACTGAACTTTATTATTATTATTATTATTTATTATTATATTTTATATTTTTAATGCAAGAACGCAACATACGACCTAAACAGTGGACATACGACTCCCTGATTCACGTCACCACCCTCTGTCTTTACTTAGGAGTCGTGGTCTTAGCCTGAACACGAGTTCACTTGTTCAACAGTTTGAAGCTGAAATCTCAGATTCTAATGTAATAATGTTTTAACATTATTATAAATGGAGTGTTTTGCACTGAACCTCCTGCTGTTCTGTTCACACTTCCTTTACTTTTTGCCCTCTGGTCGTGGACTAATTTCAACACTATCTTGACTTTCTTTTTCCCAAGTACTGCAAACTCATATTTCAAGTATTATTTGTGGATCCACTGAAAGTGCAAGTCTCAGCATTTCCTTATCGTAGCACAGTTAGAAGAATCTGATGGATGATCTCTCAGCCTGCAAACACTACGTTTGTCCTGTATCAACCTGTGTGGATTTCAACATCTATATTTTTTTATTTTTTTTTGCATGCGTTTCCTTGTTTGCTCGACCTGGAAACACATTTAACACTAGTATTATATGTAAAATTTAAATCTGTTTGCATAAATGAAACCGGAGATCTTTTGCATTTTATAATCCACACCCTCTAAGTGCAGCCAGATTACACAACAGACTCGTGCTCAGACCCTTTTACATCTTGAATTTCTTTTTGCCATAACGATGTGTGTGTAGATAGTATATGTCTCTTATTTCCACGATAAATGGTTCGATGGCGCTCTCTAACTACCCGTCTCATTAGACAATAGCTGACTGTTGTTTGTCATTGGAGAAGTTAAAAGCTGAGGGCTAATGCAGTCCTCAAGGACAAGCCCCAGCACACAAACAGCTGTGATCAGCCACAAGAAATGTGTGTGTGCACACACACTCCGACTTATACACACTTCACGGTCCAGCACCACTTGTAGCCTTTTCCCTTGGTCAGCTGCTCCAATTAAATTACACTCTGCAAAGCATCTGAATAATAGATGATGGTGCTTTCAGCCACGCTGCACTCAGGCTTTAATTTAGTTTTTATTGTCAGTGCACTCGTCTTATTATTGCCGTTTGCACCTTCGCAAAACACAAATTGTCTCTTTTAGCCGTGGCCGAATAAAACATGGCCGTTTAAAATGTTTGACGTTCTACTCACCGTTGACGCTCGGGTGCTTTTAACGGAGAGAGTGCATGTAACACCGCTATTGTTGTTGCTGTTCGGGAACTGGCAGGTGGTGAAGGGTTTCACCTGCAGTGAAAGTCGTGTGTGCGTGTGTGCGCTTCCTCCCTCACCCCCACGGTCTATGTAAATGTATAGGATGTTATTTCTTCCTTGGTATCGACTCATTTATGTTCTACATGTGATGCTTAAAATAATGTTTTTTTTATAACCTCAGCACCCTCCCTGTGTCCACAGCACCCGTTTGTGAGCTCTGTGACGTCCAACCGCCCGCTCCGGGAGCTGGTGGCCGAGGCCAAGGCTGAGGTCATGGAGGAAATAGAGGACAATAGAGAGGAAGGAGAAGAGGACGATGCAATGGAAGTCACTCTGGTACCGAACCTAGATCTTTTATTTTTAATTTTTGTGTTCCTTTATTTCCGTGGTAGCTGTGTACGGTGTTTATAGCGACGTCTATGCATTGAACGGTGTCACTTTCTGACCTTTTCCTTCTCACTGTGTGGTCTGAAGCTGAAGCATAATTACAACAGAGCCGTCGTTTTAGTGACCAGACGATATAATTAAGCTGGAACACATCCCCGTAATGACACAAAGGTTATCACGCGTGCCTGCACATGAAGCCGTGGCCCCAAAAGGACACAGGTTCTGTGTTAACCGTCCACTTCCTCCACATTTTGAAGTCCCTGCTTGTTGACCCCTTTGAACAGCATTTTTTTCTAAACATGGATTTCCTGCCAAAGGGTTGATGGTCCATTCTGCAGAAGCCATTCATAATCCCTCAGAGGGCATGAAATTAGAAAGTGAACATAGTATGAGGGTGCAGTTTACCGCCTGCCTTAAACAAAAACAAAGGAACAGAAACCGGAATACTGGCTTTCACCCACGCATGGTTAAATATAGGTGCTGTATTTGGCCTCAATCCTGTATAAAAACGCCGTCACCTCACAACCTCCAAATGATTTAAAGTTGTGCATTGTTCTGCTGCCATGTCCTGAGCCTTGATTTAAAAAAACGGACCATTAAGTTTGAGATTCTGTAATTTGATGATGTATTATGGACTTAGTTAATTGCTGCTTTGCTAGTGTGAGTTTTTAGGTTCCAAATATCAATCTATTACAGTACTTCACTGCAAAACACTCACTGTGTCCAAACATGATGTTTTTCTTCCAGCTATTACATCATTACAGTTATTTCCTCATCCCTTTTAGCAAGGTCACACTCACAGGCATGCAGCAACATCTTGACAGATAACGTAATACTGAGGTTACGGCCAAGCTCTTACTTCTTCCAGTATTTCATACAGAGGCATTAGAAAGATAAAGATGTCTGTTTCACATCAAACTTGTTAATAATTAGTTCCTGACAGTGTACCAATGTTTAGGCTGCTTCTAATATGTGATACATGTTGGTAGTTTTGCAGTTTGTGTTTCGTTGTGAGTCTGTCTCAACAGACGTCCACACACTTGATAAATAATTATAGACCTTATCTCCAGTTGTCTTCACTGATCTCCTTTATCTTTTGGCCAGTGTGGCTGAGTATTAAATTTAATCTTATGTGGTACTAAAAATGTCTTTAACATCGTGAACCCTGGACAGACTATGTTTTGCTGATGCTATTAAGAACTTCATGCCCGTCGTTATCCGCCTTCATTTACACTGGACGTTTCAGCGCCGTAATTCTTGGTTTACTTATTACTGATTAGATAGCCGTCTTGGCAGCAGTGAAAGGTGGCATTGCAGGAGTGGAAAGCAGGAATGACTGCATTCCTGCTAAAGCAAAGGTCACTGAAGGTGGGAGGCCCAAAGGACTTCATCCATTAGCATTTGGGCTAAAACCAAAGGTTGAAAACATTAACATTTGAGAGACGGCCAGTGACTTCCTTAAGTCCTTAAACCTGAAATGTTTTGTCACATCAATGCATAACAACACTGCTCTTCTCCCTCCTCCGTGTTCCTGTAGCCATCAGTTAAGGAGCCATGCCAGACCAGTCAGACCAGTTTGGAAGGGGACCAGTCTCCAGACAACATGAGCCCCACCACAACCACACCGACACCTTTGCCCAGGAAGGAAGCAGCGTCACATACAGTAACAGAGGAGCAGCCAGGTCCTAACATGGGGTTCCCTGTCCCGCTGCCTCGACAGAAACTTGCTGACAAACTGGCGGACGACGCCACTCTTGAATCAGAGAAATCTGAAAGCGAGGCCTCAACCAAAACGTCCAACTCGGATTCAGGCATTGAAGATGGGAAGAGCACATCGGAGGAAGAAAAGGTACCTTTGTGATAGAAACAGACTTTATCTACTGACGGATCCTCCTCAGGTGTTCACTGTGGTGTGTTTAAAGGTCTTTTTGGTACTAATTATACAAATTGTTTTTAAGGTTGCTCTGGAGACTCCAGAGGCCGAACAGCCACCATCTCTTCCCCACTCTGAGGTATCAGAGGAGCATGTTGACATCACCACAAACTTACAAGAGATGCCCAAGATCCCGGTGTCTGTGGCCAATGGACACTCATCAGCTCCAGGTCCCGCTGTCACTCCCACACCCTCCTGTACCACTTCTCTAGAATCCACACCTTGTCCCGAGCTGAATGGCAGCCTAATCAGGGAAACCCCAGAGCGTACATCAATAGGAGAAAATGGACAGAGCATCTCGCCTTATATCAACGGAGGGATTATCAACAAACGGTTCTCTTACTCCTCAGGCAGCATGGCATCAGAGAGCATGGACATGTCCATCCACAAGGGGAACATCTCCATGTCTGCACGGGTGAGTCAGCATAAAGCAAATCTTACGTAAAGGGAGGAGACGCGTATTACAAACAGCCCTGTGAACACCCTGATCTGCCCTGTATTCATTCAGTCGTCTTAATTAAATGTCAAACGTCAACATCTTTACGTAATGGTTTGTAGGAAAGACGAATGAACTCGTGGCTCATGTGTTTCAGTAGAACATCTTTGCAATTAATGTCTGATGCTGAAGGGTAACTGAGGCACAGAGGTGGCTCCCTGACTTGGTAGGAAAACCCCTCCTTGGAAAAAGTATTTCTCGCCACCCACAGAGGAACTGAAACTGCATTGTGTTGTTTTGGTGTGTGGGTGTTAACCATCTGAAACAGAGGACAGCCTGTCTCCATTAGATCTGGATAACATTAAAGTTAACTTATATATGATACGTTTCTTTATTTTTAACTGGTTCTGATTTAATTCTGAATAATTAAAACACAAAAACAAAGTTTTACTATCCTAAAAACTTTATTAGCTAAACTTAATTAGCCTGAGAATCCTCGATAGGAAAGGAAGAGCAGAAGCTGAAGGGAGCATTTTATCATTAGACACCAACATTTTCCATTCATCAGGACCAACAGCGCCCTTTGTGTGCGCACAGTTCAGTATTCACCAATGTGAATGGAAGTCTCTATGCCGCTCATTGTCATTCAGTCGCTTCTGGTGGCTTATGGTCTGACCGTGATTGAAATGCTACTGGCCGTGTATGAAGTTGTGTCTGTTTGTGGTTTGTTTTCTAGAACGGATTATTGAGCAGCTTGCAGTGAGAGTGAATGAGCCGTCTTTGTTAGAGGACAGGAAGACGGGCAGGCGACATCCCTCTGTTGTTTAGTGCTGCGTTCGTACGACTGTGTGTACAGTTGAGAGCACGTGTGCGTTTCTTCATGAATTCATCTGTATGTACGAGAAACTGTGCAGTTTTGTGAATGAAGCATGTTGGATATCTGGTCCCGCAGTTTAACCAGCGTGTCCTCTGATTACTGTGCTAATGTAGAACTACAGTGGAAAAAGTCACATCTGTGCAAAAATACAGTTCTAAAGGGTTCATAAATGTTGCTGTATTTTGATTGATTTAATTTAGAGATACTATCAACTTACTAACAACGGTGTAGTGTCCAGTTTCTCTCCTCATCATAGATCCTTACTCTTTTACTTTATTTCTTTTCAGTTTGTTCTAACGTTGCTACACACACCTTCACTTTCTACTTCTGTGCTGCTGCGCCGTTCTCTTTATATATATAAACTATTTATAAACCAGGAAATGACGACATCCAGTGTTTGCTGTGTAAACCCAGCCCTATCAGACGGGTAAATATTTACAGTGGAAGCAGATTTAGATAGAGGGCTGGAAATGTAACCATTGGACAACACACGTTGAGTCAGCCATAACAAATTTGGAAGCTCAATTATAAGGTGGAGTCACGCCTGTGAATGTTATGTGTGATGTCCATACTGTACCCTTTGAATGGCCCCTGCTGTCTAAAACATCCTAAATGAGTTGGAGTTGGTTTAACTTCACAGGTAGAGTGATGCCCCTCGAGTCACTGGATAGATGATCACTTGTTCTCTTGTAACATTGTTAACTATAAGTTAACTATAGTCCCATAGTTTCTCTCAGGAAGTAAAGTAAGTCTGAATGAAGCTCACCTCGCTCCTTTCTGCATCTCAGGACTTCTCACGTAAGACCCTGAAGCGAACCAGGAAGTTTGTTGTTGATGGCGTGGAGTTGAGCGTGACCACATCCAAGATCATCGGCGATGACGAGAAGAAAGATGAGGAGATGAGATTCCTGAGGTATGTTTGTGATCTACTTTCGACAGAAGAAGGGGACATACTACTCGACTGTCCTCTTCTACCCTGTAAATGAGGGCCCTCAGCTCGTGGCCGGTTCATTCCTTAGCTCTGACTGAAGCCCGAACACTGATAAGTGGCCTGTTGCGTGTTGCTTTTACTGGATAAACTCGCATCACAAGTCGTGTTCTGCTGGGCTTCAGCCCCATGGGATTGGAGTACACAAATATCCAAACTGTCATGGAAAATGACTTGTTTCTGTAATAGTTTGAAAGAAAAATGTCTCTGAAGTTACTTTTACATCAGGGTGAAGACTAGGTTAACTGTCAAATGTGCACAGAAACCAGCTGTTGCAGAAGAGGAGTGAACTTTTATAGTTGTTGTCCAACGAAATAACTTTGTTTCATAAAGTTTTAAAAACTATTTGTACAGTGACATGACAAGATTAAAAAAGGAGTTCCATGTGCATTACTGCTGCCATCTAGTGGTAGTTTTGCAGGGTGGTTGATTACTCTCTTCTAACCTCACTGTCAAACCTTAAATCCCTTTTTAATTTCATCACAAGCAGCTCACAAATGGTTTAAAGAAAGATTTTAAAATAATAATAATAATAATAAAAACAGCACTAACTATACTAAACATTACTAACGTCTGTGTTTCAGGCGTCAGGAGCTTCGTGAGCTCCGGTTGCTGCAGAAGGAAGAGCACCGTGCCCAGGCTGTTTTAAATTCCAAACTGGAAACACAGAGAGATCAAATGCTGAAACGTTTCGACCAGGAAATGAATGTGAGTCACATCTGTGCACACGTTACTACTTTATTCAGCTGACATAACAACATACAGTAGATTGTTATTGTATGTTTCTATTGTATAAGACCAACTTCAGATTGTTTTACACGTATGTGAAATATGTACATCATGACTCCTGATGTCCCAGGCCAAGAAGAAGCACTATGACTTGGAGCTGGAGAACCTGGAGAAGCATCAGAAGCAGACTATTGAGAGGATGGAGAACGACCACTCTGTGAAACTCAAAGAAGAAACGAAACGCATCAAAGTAGAGCAGGAACGAGAACTCCACAGGTTCCAGGAGCAGCAGAAGCAGCAGAAAAAGGAGGTGTGTATGAAATCACTTCAAAAGAAAAAGCTTCAGCCTTTAGCGTAATACTGTGCAATAAGACACTGCTTTGCTTACATATAATAAAATATGGCTGAATTATGGCTTCTTTAGCTAAAACAGTCGGTGGATAAGCTGCCAAGAAATCAGCGTAAAGACACTTTGAAGCAGAGGATGAATGCCTTTCAAGAAAAGAAGATCAGAGAGGTGAGTTGTTGGATCCACGACTACAAACTGAATAGCTTAGCTCCATGTTTTCCTTCATCCCATCATGACTTTCTGTGTTTTGGGTTTTAGGAGGAGATGTTCTTCTCAAATCAGAAAGAGCACCTGGACACAACACTGAAGAGAATCACCTATAACAACAAGAGAGAGATTGCAGAAACCGAGAGGGAATTCCTGAACAGGAAGCACCAACTAATCAGAGGTAAAGTTAGACACTCGTACACTATGACTGTTCTTAACTTATCCCTGGTAGAATGAGATCTGACTTGATGAGTTTCAATCACTGACTAGATCGTGAAGCTACGATATGGGACATGGAGGAGAAAAATCTTTATGAGAAGCACCAGTTATTCAAGCAGCAGCTGAAAGATCAGTATTTCCTCCAGAGGCATCAACTTCTCAAGAAACACGAGAAGGTAAGTGTGGATCCCACCTCTGCTTGCTGTAATCGGTTTTATGTGCACTTAACGTTTGGTAGCACATCAAAACCGAGTGTTCTCAAGGTTTCATGTACCTCCACAGGAGCGGGAACAAATGCAGCAGTACAATCAGCGGATGGTTGAGATTCTGAAAGCTCGGCAGCAGCAGGAGAAGCACCGGCTACCTAAGATCCAGCGTAGTGAAGCCAAGACCCGCATGGCCATGTTCAAGAAGAGCCTCCGCATCAACTCGACGGGCAGCAACTCAGAGGACAGAGAGAAGATCAAACAGGTAGAGGGGACAGTCTCTCACTCCATATCCAAACGTACAGTAAATAATTCAGTAACTCACGCCCTCCTCTATCTTCAGTTTTCCTTGCAGGAGGAGAAGCGGCAGAAGGCCGAGCGGCTGCATCAGCAGCAGAAACACGAGAGCCAGATGAGAGAGATGATTGGACAGTGTGAAAGCAACACCAGAGAGCTGCAGCTGCTACAGGTGACTCCTGTCAAACACTTCTCTATCCTGCATGTGTCTGTCGAACTGTTCAGCAGCAGAGTAAAAGAGCTGTGGTGATTGACAAACTTTATTTTTTTATTAGAACGAAAAATGTCACCTGTTGGTTGAGAATGAGACTCAGAAGCTCAAGAATTTGGATGAACAACATAACCAGCTGATGAAGGAGTGGAGAGATCAGCTGAAACCAAGAAAGAAGGTACGCGTGTCCAGTCATAACGATGACTATGAATGATAATGATGAGCTGATCTTATCATCTACATGGTTCTACACACAAAATGACTGGTGGTGATGGTTTCATGTTTGGAATTTAATGTATAAATGTACAAAATGGCCTGATAGTTAATGTTTACAGGCTGCACTATACAAATGTATAGAGAGGAGCCAACTGTTCAGTCTTTTAGGAAACATTTACTTAGTCTCATGCTGAGAGTCCTGCTGATGTTGATCTTTCCGCCCTGTTAGGCCCTTGAAGACGAGCTGAACATGAAGAAAAAGGAACAGGAGGTTTTCTTCAGGATGAGTGAGGATACCGACTGCCTGAACCCCAGTTCATCCAATAAACTCTCTAGGTTTGTGCCTTACCAAGACGCTTCTAACACATAAAAAAATCACAGCTGCTGTGATACTACTATCTTCTGGCCAATGTTGGCTCCCACATCCACCCACAGGCACGACGAACTGCCTGCTGCTTCAGTTTTAATTTGTTTTTGTCGATAATGGCAGCGTACCCATCCCTCCTTTAGTTTCCTTTTAGTTTAACAATTATGTTTTTCTTTAAAAACTTGTATTAGAGGAATTTAAAACTCACAGTGAGCTTCACATTTACATAGTATCAGCTTCCATACAGTGTTTTAATTTTCTATATACATCTTATTATTGCTCTCAACACGGGGACATTGTGACACAGTGGTTAGTTTGGGTGAACTGAAGACACCACACTTAGTCTTGAGGAGTAAATAAGCAGGAAAAATGCTTTTTGGTTGTCCTGAGCACAGCAAGGCAATTTCTTTTTTGGTTTGTTTCTATCTGGTGAGCCAGACTATGCACTTTTTGTTTCTGTGCTGACAAAAACACCCCCACAGTTTGATTTACTGACTTTCATGACATTGGCTCATTCACCTATTTTAGTTAGTTGCTTATAAAACTGCCAAAGTCTGCCTTTATTTATTTTTATTGATTTAAAAAAACTTTACAGATTTATCACTGTAAATGCTAATTTAAATATTCTTTTTTTTTTTTAACTAACTCTGATGGTATGAAGGATGTGCTGATTATTTTGTATCGTTTAAAATGGGGATGAGGACAAATCCTAAGTTAAAAGAATTTATATTTTCTTCTTTTTAATGATTAATTAGAAATTATGTTTAACAGGCAAGGAAAGACAAATATTCAGTGTTTATGTAATGATTTTATTTTCATTTTACTGTAAAACCAATCACACTGGACGGGGCCTGATAAAACCAAAGCAAAAATACTGTTCTTTAAATGATGTTGGACAGAATTTAAATCCAAATAAAAAACTATTAAATGTATAATAGTTATATTATGTACAGTAAATGCAATGCCTGCTAACCAAAGTGCAATATTACATGTATGTCTTTTCTAAGCTTAAAGAGGTTCAGATTTTCCTTTTCTCAAACGTTATCTTCCTTTGCACTTTAGGATGGAATTATATGAAGAGTTTAACCAAAAACAGATTTATTTTATTTTACTATTTGGCAATCAATCGCTTTTAGGAATTTATTTTCACGTCATGATCTGATTTTGGAACATAACTCTTCATATTGTTTTAAGAGTGCCTTTACATATAGTTTGCAGCTGTGGAACTTGTTGCCTTAAGTGAGGGAAAATGTTTTTAAAGCAGCTTAGCTTCCTGAATCACGTACAGCGTAACCCTCTCTCTCCCCTTCTCCCACTGTCTCAGAAGTATTTAAATATGTTGTAAAAAGTAAAGTCACATTTAATTGCTTCATTTTTTTTCGTCTTCCTCTCTGCCTTAGTTTATGTTTGTTTGTATGGAGGAGGTGTGAGTGTGAATGAAACTGTATCAGAAGGAACCACTGTTTTAAATAACTCAATAAATGCAGATTTTCTAATTACTGAATCGTGTTGGAGGCTCTTTCTAACAGTTACCACACAAACACGGGCGAAATTATCCCGAGGAAACACAAACCAGCCTGAAACAGCAACAGAAGGATCATCTGTACATTACAGTGAGTTTCATTCAGTACGTGCACTGACCTTTTGTCGTGATCCAGCATTATACTGCCCTATTTGATCACATGCTTGTTCTCGTGATTCACTGTAGGAAAGGACACTGACTCCCTTAAAACCTGCAAGAACTGGAGAAATTTGTGAGCGGAAACGCTGGGAAAACATTATCAGCTAAAAGTTAATTTGGTTAACAACTTCTCTGACTGCCAAACAAAAAGACAGCTTTTTTGCAACACTTGAGTTTAACTCGAGGTTAAAAACCCCAAAAACATGTCAGGAAACCTTTTTCCTATAAGTTTGCAATTCCAAACACAGTATGACAACTGAGCTGAAAAATGAGAAACTTTTATTGACTTAAGCAAAAGGAGGCAATGCAATGAAAAATACATAGTAAAAGCGTAAAGGTTACAATACTGAAATGACACCATCAACCCGCACACTTGCCTCGCACTGTGCTTTCTTGCTCTTTGCCCACATAAATGCCTTTTCTGTATAAAACATGAGAAGGAGATGCAACATTAAAGCGACTAGAAGCGTAACTGATTCAGTGTTACTGTTTGTAGCCTTGTCAAGTTGCGTCCATAACCACGGACGTCCATCTTTATTTTGCATCTTCTTTTATCTGGACAAACTGAGCCAGTTGTTTCACACTTTTTCTTTAGGTGACCTACTTTACACTTTTCTTAACAGGAGGAGGGGAAACACTCACTTCTCCGTATTCCCTCTAATTTGAAATATCAACTAGCCACATTCCTTCTTGGGTCTCTCTTCCTCTAATCCCTTCATCACCACAAAGTAAAAGACCTAACATATGGACATCAAGGAAGAGTGATAACAATTTAGATATGATTCTCATCACTGTACAATAAAAATATGCTATAAATGCTTGAGACCAGTCAAGCATTAAATGTAAAACATTTTATACAATGGTCATAGTTTGCTGTCATCTGAGCACCAGACATCTGTTAAAACAGGCTGCACATTTACAGCACTGTACATCATTGCACAAATAACTGCAGATCTCCAGTTTCTTAGGCTTGGTCTCACATCTGGTACAGATACACAGATGTGATCTGCAAGTCAAACTTCACAATTCTTCTGGCTGTGACGTAATGATTGTTAAAATTTTGAGACAGCATCTTCACACTGTCTCAGTTTTGATAGTCTAACCTCATCTTTACATAGGGTAGTTTGTTACAGTGAATATTAAAATATGGCTAATACAATAAGTAAAACTAGAAACAAAATGCACAGTGACATTCTCCCTTCAGCATGTGCAAACCTTAAACTTACCTCATCTGAAATGACTGGAAAAATGCACATCTGTTACAAGTTACTGCAACATTAGTTATGCAGTCAAAGAAGAAAACATTACAATAGCACAAAAGTGAATATGCATTTTTGAGTATAAAACAGCGTTTCTACTTGGCAAAGACAACTCTTGTAATAATTTGCTAATAGCACTTTGAAAGCCCAGATGTTGCCACTGAACTCCCCCAGTGAGTTCATGTGCCAGCCTTTGTCTATGGGATTACATTTAGGTTTTTTTTAATCGTCTACTGCTTGATATAGACTAGCTGGATCTAGTTTCTACTGGCGGAGAACTATGTCTACAGTTTTTGTCACCATTTTTTAACTGAAGCACTTTGCATATACTACTGAGGCACCATATCATAGAAGGCATGGGTGTAGATACATTTATCGCTGTTACAGACTGTTGCAGGCTGAACTAGCATATGGCAATAAAAGCAAATAACTTTACCTAATAATTCATTAACATTTAGATAAAAACAACTGAACATCACAAGACCTACAAGGTTATGTGTTATTGCTGGTTTCATTTCGGTAAAATGTTCTCAGAAAATTTAAACATAACAAAAGTGTCAATTAAAAAAAGGTACCTAATAAATAACAAAATGCTAATTAGCTACAAAGTAGTGATAGTTTGTTCATTCAAATTCTCAGTATCTTTATTCATATGGTTTTGAAAGCAGATCCACACTAAGGTTTCTTGCTCAGATAATTTGAGGGGATCCAGGCCTCGACTTCTTCTGCTACATTTTTACAGAACCACCATCCGCTGCTGTTTTTTTCCAGCACCTCAAAAACTGTACCCACCTTGAAGCCAGCTGTTTGTTCATCCCCTTCAAAGTCTGCTAAGGCTAGATACAGCTCATCCTTACTGGGCTCCTTGAGTAAAGGTGGAAGCTTGTCTTTGGGAGGACCGGGTTTCTCGCTCTTCAATGGGGGCTTGGGAGGAATTGGGACTTTATTATTCTTGGATTCTTCTTTCTCTTTGTTTGCAGGTGGTAGAGCAAACCCTTTGGGTTTAGGGGGAGGGGGTCTGCTGAGTTGTGGTGGTCCGGGTTTGGGAAGGTCCTCCGGCTCAGTTGGGCTAGATGGGTCAGTCTTCTTTGGAGGTGGAGGTCTTCTTGGTACCATGGCAGGGGGTCTCATAGGGGGTTCCTTGTGCGGAGGCACTGGTGGTTTTGCAGGGGGTGATGAGCTCTCCTGGTTATGACCATTAATATGTTTTGGGGGGAGTTTTGGCTCATCGGAGTGCCTACCATTATTAGCAGGAGGGACATAAATGGGGGGAGAGCTAGGGGGAGAACTGGGCCGAGAGCTGTTTACTGCTGATGTGGTGTCATTCTGATGGTTCATCTCAGCTGATCCAGAGCCAACTTCAGCTGGTTTTGATGGCCTCAGCTTGCTTCTCAGGTTGGTGATATCTAGCTTGTTCTCTGCTGGGGGATCTGGCTTCGCAGCTGGAACAGGTTTGGGTCGGATCACTGGCTTAGGCTTCATAAACGCAGCTGGACCAGTTGCCTCTGGTTTCTCTTCTGCCACTTCTGTCTTGGGTTTTGGTGGGTGTTTAGGAACAGGTTTCAGATTAAACTTCTTCACCTCTTTGGCAGAGACCTTGTGTCCACATTCGAGACCCATCTCATTCCGAAGGTGAAGAGCTTTGCTCTTATCCTCTTTTTTGGCCTCTGGGGGTTTGTCTGGTTTGAAGGGGGATGGCTTAGGTGCCAGGGGCACAATCACTCCAGGGGCTGGAGGCTTTGGGGGCAAAGGCTTAGAATGATCAGATCTTGGTTTCTCTGCTACCTCCAATTCAAAGCTCTTATTAATGGACTCCCTCCGAGGTGGTAGAGCTGGTTTCTCCTCTACTGGAGGGGCAGCTGGAGCTGGAGGCAAAGGCCCTGAGAAGGCAGAGGCCCCCTTGGTAGCACTGGACTTCCAATCTCTCAGTTTAGGACGGGCAGAGGATTCAGGGGCTGTAGTGGGTTCATCTGGTAAAGGTTTGGACCAGCTGTCGTCTGTGCCTGAAACGTTTGAAGGACCGCCGTCTTCCAGTCGAAGCTTTTCCATCTCATTGGGCAGAGGGGCAAGGAAATTAGGTCGCAGGGCATTACTGGTCTTCTTGTACTTATCAATAAAGGTGGCAGGGGCCCAGCCCTCTTTCTCATCTATCTGGATATACCACCAACCACTTGCATTCTTCTCAATCACCTTGTTGGTAGAAAAAAAAGTGTCATTTTATTTTCCTGTAACATTTAAAGGAAGATAATAAATAAATAGACTCATTCGACCTCTATTCAAGTCAAATGTTACTCTATATATATATATATATATATATATATACACAAATATAAAAAGTGGTACCCAACCCACCTCAACTTTTATTCCAGCCTGGAAACTAATGCCGTCAGGGATGGTAGTCTGGAAGTCTGCTATGGTGTAAAACTCTTCCTCAACTTGAGGTGGAATAGGTGGCTTGGGCAGGTTTGCACCACGTGGCTGAGAGATGTAAGAGATATATCCAAGTCAGTGAAAACCATTCTGAGAAAAATAATCCTATTCTCTAATCTAGCAGAATCCTATCTTTGTTAAATCTTACAATGGTAAGATCTCGGCGTGGAGGAGGTCTGTGTCTTGATCCCACTTCTGTTGAGAGAAGAAACATAATGTAAACAACAACTTTTTGAGCTGAAATTCTTGCATTTTAGTTTTTCCTTTCTGTTTGTATGTGATATTAAACACGTGTATGGTGTGGCCAGACAATAAGACTAGCCAAAACACTACCTGGTCAAATGGCATACTAACAAACTTTGTGTGTATGCACATTTTTTACAGTAAAGACAGAAACTTTTATTATTTATTAAATTGGGAATGCACCAAGTGTGGCATCAGAAGAAAGGATACCAGTGAAAACACAGCATCACAAGCTGCACCCTTTGTTAGATTCACTTACTTTTGTTTTCAGAGACAAATGAGAGCCTGTTTTCCTTTTGGCTGTTGTCTCGGTTCTCCTTGGCTGCATTATTTTGCTGGTTCTGTTTGGAAAACCCATCTAGGTCATTTGTACTGGCATGAATGGCAGCACCCGCCGACTGCTTCTGGCTCTGAATGTCAGTCTTCTTCAGGTAGGACGCTGGGGCCCAGCCCTCACGACCCTGATATCTAAACGGAGAAGTGATGTATACTCAGTGGCTTGAGAGATATAAATCAAGTATTTGGTACAAGTTAATGTTATTGATTTGATTACCTGATCTTCCACCAGCCCTCCAAATTCTTCTGAATAACCTCAACAATCATGCCTCTCTCTAGGTTTATCTCATCCTGGTCTCTGGCCGAGTACGGGTAAATCACTGAATACTTCTCCTCTAGGGTCAGAAAATGCAGATTGTCATGTCTAAGAACATAATTCTGTTTAGAAGATTCCTGTGTATAGGTTCAAAAATCAGGAAACACATATTCAAGTTTGGGCAAAACACACAGTGTAGTGTGTTACAAGTACTTTGTTTAACACAACCCTCTCCTTGTGTAATTTAGAATGACTGCAGTTCCAACACACAGTACATTGGTTTTATATTTGCTAACTGATAAAATGAGGCAGAGGCTTGAGCAGTATCTTGTGGAGTGAGAAGATTTAAGATACGCACATGTGCAACACACAAAACACACATACATCCTCAACGAATATTGACCACAAACAGGACAAACAGACTTGTAACTGTAATAGAAAGTCTGAAATGCCTACTATTTTAGTATTTTGACTACTTGTATTATGGAGGTTCTATGTAAAACTACTCTACTGATGTACCCAGTATTTATTACCACTGGTTAAACAAAACAATACATGTTTTTATCCATTTTCCATGCAAGGATTTAATTTACATGCTTGGGTCTCTCATGCGACATCCATATCATGCATACACATGGTCAAACATGCATACAGTTGTGTATGCATGTGTGTGCACACACATTTAGAATAGGGGGGAAAGAAAGGCGTGCGCTCCACCTTGCCCAAAGCCTGTGCTGAATAGATCCCCTAAAGTTCTGCGACGACCCACATGCCTTGGCAGTGACCAGAATCTCCGAGGCACTGACATCCCAGCACAGTAAGTGGGGCAAAATAGGAAGTGAACATTACATATGGCATCCTGATGATGTGTACATCCTAAAACATTTTCAGTATTGGTGGCTCGAGTAGAAATCAAAACCAACTGTCAATATCTAGCAGGATTACTGCTATGGTATTTTGGGTACACATTTGCTGTTTAATAATACTTCTAGGTTTGTGCCAAGGTTTTTTATGTCACATCACGTTTACATTGACACAGGGACCTGTCATGCTAGATGGACACTCTTTCCCTTTGGACCCCTTTTCCAGTCTCAAACCCCACATGTTGTCCTTACCAGTATGTTGGCAATACTACTGTACGATGCTACTGCCAAAGAAGATTTAATATTTGTACACCCGCAAAATATGATGTACATCAAAACACCTACTGCCCACAAAATAGCTCAACATCAACAGACACTCTCCAGAAAAGTTGCTCAAAATGCTTTGTCATATTTTCTCCACATGTCTGCACATCACTGAACCATGACAGCTTATTTGTCTACTCCATGGAGTGGGAAAAAAGTATAATTTAACTTGTAATTGCTAAGTATAAGAAGTACAGTTCATGTGCAGTTGGTTTGACTTGATGATAGATGACCTCTTTACACCAAAAACTGTTCCCTGAACATACTAAATCTAAACAGAATCCAATTAAACGTTTTATGTACCTTCTTCTGCTGGAAGAGTGAAGTCATCAGGGTCATCCTGAGCTTCAAGACACGTGGCAGGTACCCAGCCTTGGGCATCGTCTGAGCTCACGAACCACCACCCTGAATGAGCAATAACACAGTGACATACGGGAACTCATATGTGACATCCGTTATAATGCGTCACATATGTGGTCTTTTGATTTAATGTATCATTTCATAGGTAAATCAAACCTTCATGTTCAAAAGTTGTCAACTAAAACTACTGATGTTTATACTCCCCTTGGGGGATGTCAAAATACTTCAAATGTATTTTTATGATCTCAACCAATAAATAAATAAAATAAAAGAGTGTGAAACTTACCCGACTCATTTTTCTCGATGACCTCCACCACCTGACCAACATGCAGGCTGATCTCAGAGCTCTCCTGCTTCTCATAGTCTGTTACTGCCACATACTGGTCAAGGAGGAGAGGGTCTGCTGCATTGGAATCTCCTGTTAACAACAACAGAGTCTCATTTAGCTTTTGCCATTATTACTTAAATCCTTTAAACTTTGGATGAAATCTCAATAATCTAAAAAAGCCTCTACTCATCATCAGTTATTCATTGGAGATATTTGGCATTGTTTATTAGTAAAATATTGAGATGATGTCTATGTCTGATACTGACCTTTAAAATTGACTATGTCTCATTGATCTAATGTAATCTGACCTTTTTAAATGTCAGTTTTTATACCTCCTTTAAAGAACCCAACTGAAAATCCAATTTAAGCATGGTCTATACAGAATAGTCAAAATTTATCTGTACTTTACTTACTGAATAATTCCAAGGTCACAACTGTGCAAAAGCTACTGATTAAAAAGCTTAAATGAGAGGAGGCTTAGCTAGAATATGGAGATTCATCCACACTAGGACAGAAACTAGTGGTTGTGATTAGAGAGATGGCGTGAGGGAAACAATGAGCCAACAGAGGGATAAAGAGAGATTTGCAGAATCTGAGTGATTGGGGAATTTAAAGAAGTGTCGTGGGTTAAAGTCAGTCATCAACAAGGCTGTGATGTCCACACAGATACAAACCAGCACGAATATTACCCACCACCAATATTAGCAACAAGCCAGTTGGAGTAAAAGCAACAGAAGGACTCACAATTCAACCTGTGGTAAACCTGTGGATTTATAAACTTAACAAACCCAGATAGATGTATTTTGCCCTTTTGGTTGCCACATGACGTTGAAATTTAACCACCTATATGCAAAGGGCAAGAATGATAACATCCACCACAACATGCACATCAGGGATGTGGACATATTTTCATCAAGATACATGAGAAAACACATCTAAGCAGATAGCATGAAAATATAAAATGTACACCACTTTCTGGATCTCTAAACAACTTTAAATACCAGGGTTTGTCTTTCTATACACAACTTTTTAGCAGTAAGCAGCAATCTTCGCAGTTTTTTTTACCAATTGATTTGGTCAGTGAGAAATGTGAATATTAGTTATGGAAACATTTTTCAAAATTAGAACTGAAGGAAAAATAATATCAGGTTGAGTTTAATTCAGAGCAAACATCCACAGTTTGCTTTCAAAAAATAGAAAAATAGAAAGATTAATTTGTCAATATAACATTAGTGAGCCAAATTACCTTTCCTAGTTTAAACCTGAAAGATGAGTTAGACTGACCTAAATAACTCAGGTTATCTATTTAGTCATGTGTAAATAATATTAACATAATAGTTTTCTGAAATTTAGTTGACTGTAGCGCACAAACACAACTGTCTCTTTGTTTTAGCATTTTACATTTACAACTCAACCAGTGATATTATTTCTACCTCGTGGGCTCTGCATTAGAGAATTATTTGAATAACTAAATATCGATTATTTGCCTGAAAGCAAATAAACTATACACAATACTGGATCCATGGTATATGTTACATCCCTTTACGCAAAGTTCACAATAAAAATTCTTCCATTATCTCAACTCAACTCTGTCCAAATAAAATATACGCAATAAATGAGCAACATAAGATCAATTATAAAGCGTTCATCCTTTACAAAGCCATTGCAAGACCCAAGCCATCAACAGAGCCACATCCCACCTGCCCAGGTCAGGGAAGGAGAGGGGGAACGAGCCACTAGCAACCCACCAGGTGACACACACAGCATGACCAAGCATGACAGTCTGTTTACTACCTCTCTTTAGGAAAGTAGTCGCTCTCTCCACAAGCCCTGATGGAAAGGGAAATGAATGAAGAAGAAAACTGAAAAAAAATGACATGGGATGCAATTTAGGAATATCTGATGAGTGAGGATAGAGAGGGTAGAAAAGGAAAGAGCAAAAACTGTGGCAATGGTGGTTCCTTTGTAACTGAGTACCAGTCAACTGCAGGAAAACATTTAATGTATTTGAGTTACAGAAGTCAAATCCTCGGAAATTGTCGTTTTACCTGTGTAAAACTCCATGACCACTAGATGGAGATAATGTAATTATATATTACAGATGAAGTGGGGAAGACTTTAGAATGAGGAGAAGTGGAAGAAATTATAGAAAATGACACTTCATCTAATCCCATTTTCATTGAAAATATACAATTAAAGCTGTGTCTTACCTGATTTCTTCTTACTGATGGGTTCCCTGGTAATGAGAGGAAATCATAACATTACTATCAGGAAATAAATCAATTTGCAGAACTAATAATTCATTCCTCCAAATTGCACACTTGGAAATATTTACAATATTATTAGTATAATATTATACATTTACTCCATTATACTATTACAATTTACCATCATTGTCTGTGTTACTAACAATCATCTTCATTATTAGTTCACATCAATGTGCCACTTATGAAACCTTTTAAATTGGATTTTAATTTTGGATTTAAGGTTTGACCAGCAAAAAAACATGAGCTGTGTTTGGTGATTAGAAATGTACGGACACATATTTCTGTTACATAGTAATACGCAACAGACACATGGAAAAAGGATATGCTCTCTGCCTCATCTCTCAGATTGACGGCAGTGTGAGTAAAGAGCCTTTAGATAGCCGATCTCTACAAATTTAGTCTGATGTCAAATTCAATACAGCATCTGCTGTGTCTGGTTTAGACATTAGCAGGATAAATAGACCATCACTCCACAGCAGCAGTCAGGAACTAATTCAATGTCCAGATGCCCTGAAAGTCAGTGGTGGTTAATGCATAGTTTTTGCTCTCATTTACTTTGTCTCTGCTTGTTTGTTATCTAAATATTGTCCCCTTACATTAAGGCCATTCTCCTTTTACAAGCTAACATCTTCCATGTCTAACTTAACTCAGTCCTTTATCTCTCTTGATCATTTTTCTTGGCACCTACTGTTGTACATTTCCCTGCAGCAACATAAATGCTCTCACCCTATGAAGCATTCTTCGATTGGCAGAACTGTTAATTGCAGGCTTAAGACTCAATAAATCTTTACCCATAAGTATAGCCATTAATGTACTATAAAAAGAACACACTCTCCCTCCCCCATTAGGCCAACCAAAGAAACACTGATGTTTTTGGATTATTATAGCAGAGCAATGTGTGTGCTGTATGCTTAGTTTCCTTATTTTGAACCAATATGAAAGATAAAATCCCTACCTCTGGCAATGATTACTTACTACAATATAGAATATCAAATCAAATTAATATTTCCAATTGTAGGTTTTCGTGTTTTTTTTTAGGGTATTGGATTACCGTTAGGGCCAATTTCCAACCCAAATTTAAAGATAACTCTCCAACTTTCCCCATTTCCTTTTTGCAACACTTCCCTATTCTACAGACACCTTCCTTTCTCAGTCATTGTTTCTGGTTCTCCAAGCCTGTGCTTCCTCTTCAGTTAAGTATTCCTTTTCCTTCTTCAACTTCTTTTTTGCTCTTAAAAAAGTCCAAGATGTCCCTCTCTGTGCAGTAGATTTATAGGCCATGATAAATCTCCCTCTCATAGTGGCCACTGTGTCTGTACACCAGCCCTGTTGTCAGTCAGCCAAACAGGCTGCACTAGCAGAAAGCAGTAATCCAATTTCAATAAAGACAAACCAAGGTCTTTCCTATATTCATCCTTCTTAAATAAATGCAACCCTGCTTCTCCCAACACATGCTTGGGGTTTTGTATGAGGAATAAGGAGTATGTGTCCTTGGAAGTCTCCTCTGAGGGAGGAAACAAGACAGTGTGTGAGTGAGCAAGACGAAGGAGGAGACGGACAGACATCTAGCTGTCAGAAACTATGCATACACATCAACAGTCTGCTGTCAGGCTTAAGTGCTTTCAGACTTATTACCCCCTTCTACCATCAAACAATTACCAGTGATATTTTAGATGTTTGTCTGTGTATGATTATAATAACGTACAGATAGAAAAGTTCCCCCACATCACTAACATAGGGAATATGAAGATTTCTTGACTGTACATAGTGCATACATTTGCAATTGACATTTCATTGTAAATGGGACTGGTGGTTTGTGTGAATGCCAGATAACCACAACGTCCTCAGTTTCAGTCAGGATGGGGACCTTTGTTGAATGTCACACCCTCTGTCTTTCCTCATGTTTCCTGACTGTCAAACTAACAAAATATCTCGGATTCAATCCCTCATAACAGCTATATGTCCTGTTAATTGTCCTTGAGTAAGAAGCCCAGCTACTCACTCATGTAAGTCACTTCTGATGGATACTAACTAAATAACAGTGACTGTATGACTGTTACATTAAATCACTTGTACTGCTCAACTGTTCAGACTGTATCAAGGATTGTCTAATTCTTTTTACCAACAAAGAACAAAACATTTTTAAATATGCTCTATTTGCTTAATTCTACACAATATGTCTTGAAATGCATTGGGAAAAAAACAAAACAGGGGCTATATTTGCAATTTCACTGGCTCATCAGTTCTAGTGAGTTTAAATGTCAAGGTGACTGAGGTGAATTCTCCAAATTAGATGCTGCTGCATATAGTACTGTCTCTGTAGTGCACAGATGCTGAGAATGTAATTAAGACTGTTTGTGTAGGAAGTAGTCAAGATTCATTTCTTGTTTAACAACAAGTAAAATGGAGCCCAGCTATGTTGAATGCATGATATTAGTGCAGTATGGTAGTATATAGTTTTAAGTATGTAAAGGGAGACAATTGTAATCTCTCATTTCTAGGACCCATGTTTTGCAACCAAGTCCAAAACACACATTGTTCATTACATACTTGTCCAACATGCACTCCTAGAATATATCACAGGAATTATCAACTCAGTATCCTGATGACTGAAGCAGATTGTCGGTGCCTGGTGCCACACATCAGTACGTGATGACAGAAAGGTTAAAACTAATTGCTCAGCTGACAGTTGTTGATGTAAAAACCATCTCTGGGGACAAAATATGAGCATGGCATTATGGTCTCTATAAAAGCAGCAGACCATAATCTCAACTGTCCTGAAGGTGCTGGTAACCTTAATGACATCAAATTGCTTGTATGTGTTGGACGCTGGCATTAACTGGTCTCATGTCTTAGTTTTGGTACATGATACCTGTCAGCACAGGATATAATTCCGATGTGTTGTGTGAGTTTTACAAGTTACACCAGAGCAGGTCTGCATACCTTCAGAGCCAGAGCCTCAGCTGTCTGAAGCCTGGAGGCTGAAGTGAGATGCAGCTACATGCTTAAATGCTAACTCAGCATTAAAATAAAACAAAAACAAAAAAGCCCATTAAGTGTTTTTCTTCTTGAAAAAAATCCAACAGGAACTAGTGCAACAGTATGAAGTAATATCCATTAGAGGGTATAATGAGTGCTTATTACCAGCAGTCTGGGGATAAGTGCTGGGAGGATGTGACATGACATGACTCAGGGGAACAACGACGGGTGTTGACATTGTACATGTGCATGAGAACTTGTAACAGTTGAGGTGTGTGTACAAAAATGGTACTTACTCCTTGGGTGGGTTGAGGTCTTCAGGTCTAGTCTCAAAAAACACTCTAACCTCCTCACACTGGGAGATGTAAACCGGCAACTGAATGAGGGCCTGAAAAGGATAACACACAAAGTCAACCAGACGTGAAAAATAGCATTCTTTAGTTGCTTGCTGTGTGGCAGAACATGATTTATACATTTAATATTTAAGGGGAATTTTATTAGGTGTCCGTATAGGAATGTAGCAACTGATTTGTCTAATTTAATGTTGTCATAAAGTTTTTAGCCCCTGATGCATGAAGAACTTAAAACAACTTACAAAAGCTACAATAATGGTAAATGCAATTTAATCTAAAGCTTATATATTTACAATTCTAGTTTCTCATTCATCTCTCATTCTGTCACCAGTGTTCAATTTATTACATGAAGATTAGAAAAATTTAATGACTGCAGAATAAAGGTGCCCCACTAAGTAAAAGCAGTCATTTCACATTCTCTATTGTGTTTTCCATCATCCCTGCTTGTTCTGTTTTCTGTCTCTAGTTCTGAGCTAAGTTCATTGACCTGCCGCGCCTGCTATCCTCCCTCATCTTAGTTTCTGATCTCTGTGTCAGATCACTAGCAGCAGAGAGATGAGCCCCGACAACATGGCTGGAGATGAAAGACAAAGAGCCACATTTAGTTTTATCTTTACTGGTGTGTTCTCATCTGTCTCACACAGCTAGTCCTGTTACCACATAGTCTCCTATTCTATCCTGTTTTTGTTCTCTAGTGTATCTGTTTTATCTGCCTCTTCAAACCCGTCTTTCAAACTTCTTAACAGCAGCACTGAAACAGATAATTACCTTAACAGTCTGAAGTCCCAAACCAGAAGACAGATAAATGCTATTAAAGATACTGTGATGGCTGTCTCTCTTACAGCTGAGGGAGCAAGGCCACTCCTCATTCTCCATTTGTTGGCAGACATAGCTCAATGCTATCCATCAAGCTTCCTCTGCGGGCCCCTAACTCTGATTTTAATACTCTTAAGTGTTTCAGTTCTGTCCTTAAAGGTAGTAGAGTCTCTGTCTACTGCTTGCGCTCACGTACACACACCAATAACATCAGAAATGGAATGGAAGCCAAACACCCAACCAAGGTGTCCTTGTCCCATGTGCCGTGTTTGCCTTATCATAATTATCACATAGGGACCATAATGAGGGAAAGGAGCAGAATACTGCTATGGACAGTGTGCGTGTTAATTCCTGGCACATATTTAACACATCAATATCTTGAGACAAAGAAGCAGAGCAGCCGATTTAAGAGTTTTCACTGGTGACCTCCAGAATCCTGAGCTATGCTGAGGTTAAAATGGATTCTTAACTGGGTTCCCTCTCCCTGGATTTATTCCTCTCTTCGTGTCAGCCTGTGGCCCATCCACTCATTACAATACTCCCCCGGGAGGAAATAGGACGGAGGCTCAGGGTACATTACAGCAAATTGACTTTATGGGCGTTCTTGACAGCAGACAGCATTAACGTAATTGTGTGTGCCTGCATGGGTGTGTGCAAGCATGTGTGCATGTTACCGTCATTGAAAATGCACTATGGAAATCAGAGATCTAAACATTTCTATAAGGTACAGTGGATCTGTGCATGATACATCTCCACATGTAGAGACATATAGCAAATGAAAATCCTCTTGACAAACATACAAGAAATAAAGTTTTAACATGTTACTGTTTTTTTGTTATCTGTTACATTTGCAAAAGAAAAAAAAAGTTTGTTAATGCATTTAAAAAACTGCTGGGCTTAAGATTAAGCACATTTTGAGAAATTATATATGCACTATGTTAGTGTTAATACTTTCTAACATATTATCTTTCAAAACGGTCAAATACTAAAAAGAAAGACTGGTGGAAATATATATTTGTTAGTGAACAGATGCTTGGACTGAATGCACTTCAAGCTGTGTGACCTGGCTATTAAGCCAAGCTCAGCAGTCTTAGTCTTGCCTAATGCAAACAAGCACCAATCCCATATTTTTCCCCACTTTCTTTCCGCTAGTTCCTTTTATTTTTTTTTAAATCTGTGTTTCCTGACTAGAAAAAATAACAAGACTTCAAAACCAGGGAATTTCCATATGAGTCAGATTAAAGCTTCAGCAGTGCAACAGTAAGGCTGACTCAGCTCTTCCCTTTGACAAACATCAAGTTTCACCTTGTCAACGTGAACGCATGCAGGGGTGGATGAAAATGTTATTTTCAGCAGTTAAGATAATACCCAGTATTCACCACCACCAAAGCTGACTTCTGAACCTGACCTGTAAGCTTAGGGTTAGGGTTAAAGGAGTGCTGTTTTTTAAAGGTTTAACCATATCTATATATCATGTCTGTTCTATGATTAGTCCTCACTTGATCAGGAAGTTGTTTCGGTCCTCCATGTTAAAGAACAAAGACTGATGTTTGAGGTGAAATAAGTGAGAATATTTGATGAATACGTCTTATTCTTTCCTCAGTAAAGTCCTGGCATGAAAATATCAACATAACCAGGTCCTCAATTCTAAATCATTTTGACAAAATGTAAATATCAAGACCAATCAACAATCCTACACAGGTTTTAGGTCTTTAAACATTTTTATAATTTCCACAATAACAATTTTAATGCAGCAATGCAATTGATGTAAAACTGGCTAATTTATTCCCATAAACATCCACACCCACAGACATGAACCAATAACATTCCTCCCCCAAACTCTTATTTTTCACATAAGTGGTTAAAGATGTTGGCCTACACCAGCTGCACATTCCTTTTAACCCCAGAAGAAACTTGGTGGGGTAGTAATGTACAGCACCTCCTCCAGCCCTCAATACTCTTTGTCATAGATAGCCATTCCTCTCTACATGCAGCTCTTTATGGAGATAAAACTACACAGATAAGTAAATGCTACGCCAGTCACCAAAACTGTAAAACATCCACAGACGTCCCCCTTCAGAGAGGCATGATGAGGTGTGGATGGTTAAAGGGCCCTGAGGCAAGTCTGTAAAACTAAACAAAAACAAAGTCTATGGGCTGTGGATGTGCTGACTGGAGCAAGCTCAGCACCAGCAAGCTCCCTGCTTTTGGCATGACTGATAGTAACACCCCATAATGAGGTACAACAATAGCTCTCCCAGTATTTCTGAATACCAGAGCACCGTTTCAAACTAAAACGTGACTTTGTGGCCATAATATCTGTAGATGTCTGTTAGTCTGCTATGACCAGGGAGTGACTCAACAGTTGATTTGTTCAAATTACTGTGCTGAGTTTAGTTCAAAGGCAGAAATCTTTGTCCTGTTGCTGATCAATCATAATGCGTTTATTTAGGTTGTTGTGTACATTTCTGTCAAACTAAAGCAATTAGTTGTTTGCTATTGGCAGTTTTACGGTTGCAGTTCTGCTCCATTGGAGCCTGAGAATGTATGGCCATATTTTCCCTTTCTTGAGCCCAAATGATTAATCTCATTGGTATAATGCCAAGTAACAGGCAAAATAATGCAAAGGTTTGTGATATATTTTTTACTAATGGAAAGAGCTGTGGTTTGTGAAATAATATAACAAACAACAATAACACATTACATCACATGGGTAAGTGCAACATAAGTATACTCAATGATGTCTGTCTCTGCATGAAACTAAGACCATAAAAATATAAAGCAAATTTGTAAATGGTCTTTCCCAAGGGGATCATGAGAGGATACTGAACATGAGAGTGTTAAAATGGCATCCATTTATCATATTGCTACACAGCAAACAGGTTGTTTTCTTGTACACTATTGATACTATTGAGATAAGGTCTCTTTTAAAGTAGTTTGTCTCTTTTTGCAGAGAGGTCAAAACACAGAACCTGGGTCATGCCTGTGGTTACAAAAGTCTTACACTCAGAAATTCAGCATGGCAATCTGCTATGATTTCAAACCCAGTCATTCCACTGGCTGACAAAGAAATTCTCTTGAAACTAGACTTTCTGGTACCCCAGTGTAACTCTGAATTGGCTGAGTATGTTGCTCACATGTATACAGAGGGCATCAAAAGATTATTTTCCCCTTTCCTGCTCATGACTATGTTGATGCAATGTGGGTGGGATATTTTTTTTCCCTTTTTCCCCTATATGAATCTATGTGCTGAAGGTGTAAATGCTTGGTAGTCAATGAAGCTTTGAGTCAAAAAAAATTACCATTCCAGAGTACCACAAGTTAAAGTCACATACGATAGGTTGTTAGACAAAATACTCACTCTGCAGTACTCGTTGATGGGCCCTAACCTTTTCATGGCCACATCCCTGATATGGCTTCTCCTAAACAGGATCTTCCCTGGAAAATAATAGGAAAAACAGACTTAAAGGTTGATCATAAAACTCAAACTGTCATCGATATAAGCTGTTTAAATATGTATTCTGTAGCTAAGCATGTACAGTGGCAAGAAAAAGTAAGTGAACTTCATGGTTTACTGCATCAATTTGTCATAAAATGTGATCTGATCTTCATCAGTCAACATATATAATGTGCCTAAAAGAATAACACAAACTTCTGATCTTTCATGTCTTGTTATTGAGAACAGCCATAAAAACTTCATTGTTAGTAGAAAAAGTATGTAAACCCTTGGAATTAATGACTGGTTGACCCCCACTTGGCAGCAATAACCTCAACCAGGTGCTTCCTGTGGCTGTGGATCAGACCTGCACATCGTTTGTTAGACCATTTTTCCAGCAGCCAACTGCTTTAGCTCTGTCATATTCTTTGGACGTCTCGTGTGTGTGGCTATGGATTTTGTTTTTCTGAAGTCATTCTGTTGCATGTTTTGGTTCATTGTCCTGTTGCATCACCCAACTTCTTCAGAGTATCAGCTGACATACAGACATTCTCAAATTATACTGGAGAACTTTTGATACACTTGGGAATTAATCTTCCCCTCAATCACTGCAAGCTGGCCAGGCCCTGATGCAGCAAAACAGGCCCAAATCATGGGTTTCCTCCACAATAGTTTACGATTAAGAACACTCATAAACACCGTTGTTAGCCAGTTCCATCGATGCTTTTAATTCTTTGGCTGTCACTCGGGGTTGTTTCTTTACCTCATTGATGAGTGTTCGTTGTGCTCTTGGAGTCATTTTGACTGGCGGCCCACTTCTTGGTCCCAAAATGTCTCCATTTGTCATCAGTGTCATTAATTCTTGATTCTTGGTGAGGTATGGCTCACATGAGCACAATCTTCTTGTGCGGAGCAAACTCAAAATGTTAGAATGTTTTTTTGTTTTAACTTTCGCTAACACCTGACTTCAATCAGTTTTTTTGGAGGTTATTATTCTAAGATCAGAATTTTTTTGTGTTATTATTTTAGGCACATGTTAATACTCTTGACTTAGATGAAGATCAGATCACATTTTATGACAAATCAATGCAGAAAACCGTGAAATTCCAAAAGGTTTACAGACTTTTGTAACTGAAAAAAAGAGGCATTACTGCCAGTAATGCCAGAAAAAATATATAATACTGTATATTGTAATTATAATACTTTAAAAGTAAACACTGTATAACTGTACTGTACATAAAACCTGCATTATTCATGACCACATACTATGCTTGGCTAGGGGTTGAGGGTCCCTGTGTTCGCCACCAGCCAAAGAGAATATGGCCTAATGATTACTGCAAATCTTGTGCTGTAACTTTACCTCATCAATGATAGCTTCTGGAGATGATAAACCATAAGATAGTAGTCATACAGTAATCTATGAAGTAAATTCTGATCCTGAAATGGAAGGCAAAGAACCTGTGCAAGATGTGCATCCACAAAACTGTAGATGTAGTGTTTAAAGCACACTTCCAACATCCAGCATTAATCTCAACCAGTTGCAATGCAAACTCCATCTACAGAAGTTACACACTCAGTGTAGCGCTGGGCAAGTGTGGACTTGATGTACTGTACTTTACATTTGAGAATTAGAAATGCAAGAATTTAGTAAGCAAAGGTCCCCAAAAATTACCCGAAAGTTATTTTGTCTTGTTTTCCATAATTCCAGCTCTTTAAAATGTCAGGGGTCCACTACAAGGCAATAGGGACACATTGGTTTTTAAAAAGCAAGGTCAGTGAATTAGCATGCAGACACAATACAGTCACATCATTAATAACTATGACAGCACAATGAGGTGAGTAAGGAGCTAGGTGAATAGCTGGCCTTTCCAAGACATGAATACATGATTTTGTTAAGGCAAATTATGCCTTATATATTTTTATCTGTAAGCAAAAATAACCACAGGCGAGCTGTGCCGCCATAGCAATAACAAGTAATGGCTACAAATAGGCCTCTTAAAACACTTGTCTAACTTAACGGTATGCAGGAAATTATAGAGCCAGCATCTATTTTCTCCTTTTTTTAAATCTGCAGAGGTTTCGCCAATATATTCACAGAGACAGCTTTACATCAAACATAAACTGGGCAGGAAGTCAAGGCTGTAATAAGATCCTAGATGCAATAAGGACATGCTTTGAATAGTTACTGTATCACCTCTCTTACAGGGTTATTGAGGTGGTACAGGGTGTTTTTAGTGAGTATTTATAGCAGACTTGGTGAAACCAGAATCTATCTGATAGGAGATGCTGCTGAGCAGTCAACCCACCTAGCCTCCTCCATATATATGGATATAAATGGCTTTTCTATGTCTTTAACCAATACATCTCAAAACCACATTTCTTTTGTTTGTGTATCCACAAAGAAGTGTGTATGCAGTCTGTATGTGCCTTTGTGATTATAATGGTTTCTATTTAGGAATACAGTGGCAAGAAAAAGTATGTGAACCTTTTGAAATTTCTTGGTTTTCTGCATTAATTTGTCATAAAACATGATCTGATCCTCATCTAACATTTGCGTTCATGAGTCTACAGTAGGTAAAACAGTGAACAAGCAGGGTGTCTATGGCAGGGCACCACGGATGAAGCTGTTGCTTACTAAAAAGAACATTGCTGCATGCCTGAAGTTTAAGAAAGAGCAAATTCACACTGCACAACAGTATTGGCAACATGTTTTGTGGACTAATGAAACAAAGAATGAACTAATTGGAAAGAACACACAGCACTACATCTGGTATAAAAAGGTCACTGCATATCATCATTAAAACATCATCCCAAATTTGATGACAAATGAATGCAGAAAACGATATTCCAAAAGGTTCACATAATTATTCTTGCCACCGTAATTGCTTGTTTCTATGTGTCTCGGTTATGATATTATTTTTTACTTGTTCATTCTAATAAAACATTCATGTGCAACTGAAATGCAACAACAAATATATTTGGTAGGAAATCTCCTGATGTCTCTGGATATCTAGATATTGCCTAGATATGTTTAGGGTTCAGGGGAATGTGCAACCTGGTGCAGTGAGCATTACAGCCCCCAGATGGATGCAAGCATGGCTATAGACTATTATGTTCTGGACAATTTCACATAGTATATACTTGCATCAAGTATACAAAATGTAACAGGTACATGGTCCGACCAGACGATTTTTTTACCTGTGCAGAAGGAAACACTACTGTATTATGTGAAGAAGACTTGAAAAAGAGATTAACTAGATGAAGAATGAGAGGAGACGGCTCAAATCTCTAAGGTGTTAGGCGACATCTTGCCAGAATAACCAAAAGGACAGACTGGACAGCTCTTGAAAACTAAAGAGATTTGAAAGTCAACCTGTGAATGCCTCCTTCACTTTCTCCTCTCTTTCTTCTTCTCCTTCCTTCGTCACTGCTCAAACAGAAAGCTTTTTTGACAGTTTTCCAAAGCACTCCAGGGTCAAGCGAAGCACTGACTTAACACTGCATACTCTGTATGCACAGCAGCTTGTGGGGTGCAGCCAATGAAAAGGGTTTTTTTGGGTGTGGAGGGAGGGAGGAAGGAGTAGAGGAAAGCTGCTGTACTGGAGCCATGGCTGAAGTGAATCAGACTTTACAGCATATTTTAGAGCCAGCCATGATCAAGAGTATCAAACTACTTCTGTTTCTTTGGCAATGTGACCACAACATACACTTTAACACTGTCACCTCTGTATAACAGGTGTGAACGCAGCATTGGAGAGGCTCATTAGTAGACAATCCTTTGTGGTAGCACAAAAGGTAATAAATTTGCTGTCTGTGCCAGTTCAATGTCAGTTTCAAAGGGGACAGATGGATTGAGAGTTGGTGGACATGTTGTGAATATACGTATGTTATTTCTGAGATGAGCCACTTGGTTTTGACATGATTTAGCTGAGGGAGAACGTTGAAACTTGAGTAACCTTCACCCAAACATTTAAGTAAAGTGCACTTTAGTAGGGAATAAAAGCTCTGCATTTTGTCCCACCATCTCTTAGAGCCTTTTGGGTAAAAACACACATACACTCTTAGTTGCGCTTTTTCCTAAAAAACAAACAGTGAAACCAAAGCCTACTTTCACATACATGAGTCCACTGATACAGTTTTTACACAAACATATCCTTCCACATATTCATCCTCTACTGTTAAAAAACTTGAACACAGATTTTTCTGAAACTATTCTACAGCTGACCTAAACTTTCCTTAAAAGGCTTTTAGTAACAATGCAAATAGGTATGTGTGCAGTTTTTAAGTTAAAGCTACAGGAATAAACTCTCTCGATGTGTTATAATTACTGTGTTCTAAGATTAGGTTGCCGACACAGGGCACTCACAACCTCATAAGGTGCCATTTAATACAGGTCTGCCACTACTACGGCACTTCCATGTAGACAAGAACCGTGATTGTTTTCTATTGACAACAAGAGATGAAAATGATATGAAGGTATAAGCAAGAAGGTAGTTGTAAAGGTTCAGCCGTTTTGTGTTTTTCTGCCTGACTTACTGGATAATGTGACTTAGTGAAGTCCACAGAAAGGTACTTGACTTGTTCAACAAACTCTGCCTCCTACTGTGGCAGGCAGAAAGATCCCAAGCACAACAAAGTGGCTGTAAAAGTATGTACTCTGGTTCTATCAATAGAAGCTGAAAGGATAAAATAGTCAACACAAATTTCAAAGTCATAGTCTAGTTATGGAATCTAAGCTAATGAAAAATATCAACTCTTCTATCGCAAAGGAGCAAAAAAAAAAAAGAGCTTTTTGCAGACATGCCAGTTTGCTGATGTGTGATACTTAAGGAGTAAAAAAATAGCTTCAGGTCCTGAACAAACTAAACCAAGGAGGAAAAACCACTTCCGTGCCTTGTTATGCCTCAGCCCACAATCCAGACTTATGCTTTGCAAGGGAAGTGTTTTCTTGGCTGTCAGGAAGGTTCTTCAGCAAATCAGGTGTCTTTGAATCCTTTTCAGAGATGTGTATGACTTTATCAGGGATCATACCACAAAATGAAAAGATAGTTCAATTCAAAGAAAGTGTCATGAGCCTAATCAATCTTGTGTCTTAACAGCTCTAAAGGAGCAGGGATTTTAGGTATTTATTGTATTTCTCAGGAGAAACTTCACTTGTAATTTTCCACCACCAGAAATAGGAGGAGTGAGAGAAACTACCAACACCCACAATACTTCATTGAATGACCGGAACAGATAAACCGAAGGGTGAAAAATGTAGATTTTCATTCTATAAGGTAAAAACCAAGGGAAGACAGAGACTAATAGCATAGTAGTGAACATGGTCAGTAAACTATGTTTACTGTATAAGGGAATCATGGGGGATAGTATGAAAAGCAGTTTTCTATCTTCATTCGCTCTCCCCCTTCCCTACTCAGAGTTCATCAGACTGACTCAGTGTGTTTGTGTGTGCATTCTCTCAATAAGTTCCAGACGTCCGTGGCCACACAAAAAAACAAAAAACCACCGCCCATCCCCAAGCCTGGTAGGAGAGATATGGGTGGGGTATTTGGGGGAGGTTTTCTTTTAAGCTCTCATAAGATTTACTTACAGCAGGATCTCAATCTGAAATTACTTCAAGTTGGCAGAGCACACCCAACTCCATTATTCTTAAGAAACATGATTGTCACTTGGAGGAGTAGGAATTGAAAGAAAAAAAAAATCATTAATTTGTCCAGTCAGGTTTAACACATGGTAAGCCAGGATTCAGACAGGACAAAGGGACAGCTAAGCCCAAAAAAACAAAAACAAAAAAAAACAATGAATGTTGTACAACTTTAAATTTGCTTTGAGACAACTATTCAATATGTCACTGAAAAGCTCCAAGCCTAACCTCTATGACATGTCTAATAGAGCATGTCTATGGGCCAGCAGTGAGGTTATGACCAATAAGGACTGCTTCAGAATATTCTGGTTGGTTCTTTTGTGTGCAGTATGCAACAAAACATTCTGCCTTCCTTGACTTCATCAACAGACCATCAATGAGTCACTGTTGTCCACATTTAACCCAATGTGTGCAAACATTTCAGATGGAGATCAAATAGAGCAGCAAATGAAACAAAGGCATGATAATACAGAGGTGGAAATACAGTCATTGTGACAAAATATTTGTTCAAAAAGCAGCAAGTCTTCAAATTCCCTCAGCATTGTGTTTAACTCTTACCTGGTAAGAAAGGAATAATCCTGCGCTTAGGGTCTTTCTGGCCTCCCTCCACCGGAAATTTATCCAGCAATTCCATCTACAAAACACACAATTATTTAGAACTCATTAGCACATTAAGTATTTACACATATACATAAACAAACATTTCACATTACAGGATAGCTGAGTTTGGAGAGTAAGGGTTCACATTTTTACAAATCAGCAGTTCCTACAAGGAATTCGGCCAAAAAAAGAGGCCTGCCACTGATTAGAAATGTACCGAGCAGATGGTATGTTTTTTCCTTCTGCTACATATGCTGCTGTAGCTAAGGGGCTGTTAACAGCAAGGCACCAATGACATAGTGGAACATTTCTGTTTCCAAAATTTTTAAAGGCCAGAGAGCAGTGATCCCTTCTATCCCTTCATCACAATTTCTCTCATTTTGGCTACGTGATGTGCTTCCACACATAATTACTATATATGTATGTATGTTTAAATAGTTATGCATGTGTCTGCATGTGTGTTCCATTCTCTATGCAGCCAGGGTAAAAAACAAACAAACAAACAAACAATAGATAACTGACCACACTGTCCAATAAAATCGAAGTGCACTTTTCTGACAATGGATCTCCTTTTTGAGAAGAAAACTCACATGAATCTTCCACTAAAACAACCAACCAAATAAAGAAATAAGTAAAAAGATGTTCTGAATTGATACGATATGCAGAGTACAAAATCATTTGCTTTAAAAGCATTACGAATGCAGGTGCCACAATCCGCTTCTCCTTGACTTAATCATTATGATCTAAAACATTACATTACTTAAATAATTCTGTAAAGTAAAGTATTTATCAGGGCTGTGCTCCACTGGTATTTTATAGTCAAAACAACCAGTTTCACCAGATATTTAAACCACACATTCTTTTCATTCCCTCTCCGGTATATATCTCTGAACCTTGACTGGTACGAGAGAATCATTTCTACAATATGCAACAACAAAATTCCAACAACAATGGAAAGTCCATGTTTGTGTTCTGGTACTGATCCTCATTGGCTAAATTTCAGATAAGATATGCAATCATGATTTGCATGTTTCAAGGTCCCTATTTTCAAAATCCTGCTTGCTTTCAACAATAAACATGACTGACTGAAAATGTAATACTACTGATCAGCCGACTCCGATTCACCTATAATCTAATTTCACATGTCAGGGTCAAGAAACGTGAACCATGTGCATCAGGGACTACATAATGTGAAAAGTATTGTATTTTATTTGTTCTCCTTTCATTATGTTTAAAATAAACAGTGATTAGTTGGCAGAATAACACTGTCACAAAATCTCCTTTCACAAATTTGTTTGTCTCAGCTCCACCTACTGTAACTTACTACCTCTTTCACACTAGACAGAGCAAGAAAGTAAGTATGAGGTGATGAAGGGGCTTTGGGAAAGGAAGAGTCATGTGCCAGATAATATTGTTGGTACTTTTTATGGACTGTCTCATTTTAGTGAGGTGCCAAAGAGGTGTTGTTGCCATAAAGCAAAAAGTGGTATAAAGTTTATTCTCGGATTACTTCAGTGAAACTTAAGCAATGTCTCATCATCTGTCAATTCAAAAGTACTTTAGATATCACCCATGTTTACAGAGCTGAGATGATCAAATATTTCAGTTTTAATATCCTGAGTGAAAAATAACTTTAATCTGTAATTGAGTGCGCTTCCAGCGTAGCAGCATGTTCGAAGTTAAATTACTTTTTGATCACAGTTAGATTGGCTAGCAGGCCCCAGGTTACCTGGATGATAAGATAAACTTCATTAATCCCTGTGGGGAAATTCTTCTGAAAATCAGACAATTTTCCTTATAGATCAGAATCAGAATCAAAATTTGTCTTGACGTTAGGTGCAGACACAGAATCAAAGTCAAGGGGGATACAGAGATAAAGAAAAACATTTGACACAATAACAAGGTAAAAACAAATCCTGTAGTGCAAAATGAACATGTTAAATAGAAATATGAAGCATGTAAACAGCAGACTGAATACAATAAATTGAACAAAAAAATAGCAAAGGTAATAAAAAGTGAGTTTACATAGGAGGTAAGAAAAAAAGGCGCTTCAGAGAGGATGGTGAATGTCAATAGGTTGTCTGGAGGGTGGGGCTCCCTGTGTAGCATTTGAAGAGGGGGGGAGTAATCAGGTATGTCCCATTGTTTTTCAAAGCAACACTAAAAGGTCATTCACAGGGTGGGGGACTCTAGGCCTGTACTTGGTGATTACCTTAAGCCCTTTCCAGACAGAGGCAGAGTCGTTGGCTGCGAGTTGCTGTTCCAGTCTCTCACATGCTCTGATTTAGCTTTTATCACCTCCTTGCTAAATCTGTTCTTGGCTTTTTTGTGTTGGTCACTTCTGAATGCAGTCTGTTTCTCTGACCTCAGTTGTCTGAGTTTTGCTGTGAATCAGGGTTTATCATTGTTGTAACCCCCCCGGTGAGTGATGGAATGATGCTATGCTCACAGAAGTTAATATAGGAGGTCACAGTGTCCATGAACTCGTCCAGACTATTGGTGGCAAGTTCCAAAGTTCCCATTTGTACAGTCTAAACTTTCCTGTAGGTCTCATACAGCCTCAGTGGTCCATTTCTTTGATGTCCTCACAGCAGGTTTGCAGACTTTAATTTCTGCCAGTATGCTAGGATCAAATGCACCATGATTTGGTCTGATTGACCCAGTGCAGTGTGAGGGACAGCAGAACAGGCCCCACTGATGATGGTGTATCAGTGGTCCAGTACATTCCCCTCTCTGGTCGGACACTTAAACTGTTTGTATTTAAGGAGATTGTGAGAGAGATTACCTGTGTTAAAGTCTCCTAGGACAATAACCAAGGCATCCCGTTTTTTCTGTTTCACACACAATATTCAGCCAGTGCATGCTGCACCTGATGTGTATAATCTTATCTGGAACATGAGACTTTCTCTCACATAGTTTTCCAGTAACATATTAGCACAAAAGCAAACAGTTTCATTGGCATTCCTAAAAGGTGACGTGTAGAGTCCAATCATTCTTTGACTTTTGGTGTCTTAGCAGCTCCAATGGAGCTGTGTGATTTTCTCAACCAACCAATCATGTTTTCAATGACTTTCTGACTGTCTCTGACTGCTAAAGCTCACCATTGCAAAGTTAAAGTCACAACATTCAATTTTAACCAGAAAACAAAGGATTCATGAATTCTGTCTGTTACAGTAAAACTGGTGAGTCAGTTCACTTCAGGTTCTTTAGTTTGGGGTTTTTTTTAAAGATAAAAAGGTAAAGAGGGAATTTAGTGGTTTAAGTGAGGTTTAAGAGTGAGTTGCTTCCCTACTGACACAGCACCACCTTAACTGAGACAGTACAAACAGAGAGCTAGACAGACACAAAAGAGCCAATACCCCACATGCTGTAATTGTTCCCATGTGTCTGACTGGGAGTCCAGACACACCCAGTCTCTGTGTCTACTCTAAACCTTGTATCCACTCTGTAATCAGAACTACTCAAACAAGAAAGGCATCTGGAGAGAGTGAAGATGTCTCTTCAAAATACCAGTTTCATCATGCAGCCAAAATCAAATATTAATACTCTACAGGCAAGAGGATGACAGGCCAAGGTGGAGCACCGTCAAACTCCACGACTTTCCATGTCTGTTACACAGCATTTTATTTGAAATGAGATTCTGCTGTGTTTGTTTCAGTTGTATGACAGGCTGGTATTTTACAGATGGTATAATGACATATTGTATAGTAATTAAAATTAAAAATCAAATAAAAAAAAATTTCAGTCTGTGAAATCAGAGGTTCAAGACATGTTCTCCATTTCTATGCTTTATGGCCCCATCAGAATATCTAAATATATTAAACTCTGAAGTTGAATTCAAACTCTGACATTATAAATGCCACACAAAAAAACCCAAAACAAAACAAAAAAAAAACAGTCTGGCCATATCATTAGCTATTGGCTCATTCTCTTACTTACCAAAGCCTTCTAAATCACTATTGAAAAATAACTAACTCACAATAAAAGGCAATATTAAGCAAAGATTTAATATGGCAGGAAATTCAATAATAAGAGTGAATAAACAAACTAAGAAAAACAAAACATGTATTACAGACCTAATTCAAGGATGCAGGGATGAACAAACATTTCCACAGCCATCACGTCACTCTACCAGCCTGTTAATATGTCCATGTTCCTGCAAAGCTTTCATTTCATTTACTATATTCTTGCTGATTCAGAGACTAATGTCTTCTCCTGTCTAGTCCATATCTGCTTTAATTGCATTACCATCCTACAAATAAAGTCCTAATAAAGAAGAACTGAGAAGCACCAGATTGTTTAATAGGAGTATAAAATGGTCAAGAACACTGGCTGATCTCTGTAGAACATGCCTATGTCACTAGTCCTCTGACTCATCCATGGGTAGGGGCTCACAATGTTAACAGTTAAATACATAATGCATACTAAGGCCAAGGCTTATTAATGAATGCAGTAGCAAAAATCTGAGATCAAGTTAACTTGATTGCTGTATGCTGGCCAGCTGGACAGATATTAAAATAACTCAATGCTGTGCCCTCCCAATGTCGGATTTCCCTGTTACCACATGATAGCAGCCCGGTTTGAGATAAGATTAATAAAAAGGTAGGGATAGTGGATGGATGAATGAGTAAATGCTAACATATGTATAGTGTACATGGGGCAGTGGAACTCATCTTGTTCTGGCCATGAGCAGGACACAGAGCAGATTTGTTTTTACTCAGTCTGTATAGAGCAATCCTGTTTTCACAAACCCGCCTCCACAAAGGTCACAAAGTCAGCTTAAAAGCAGCAACCAAACCACATGTGTGGTTGTAGCTGAGTGTTTCTCTTTACACTTCAGTAGAGACAGTAGTTCACTGGATCCCAAATATCCTGGGGTATATCTCAAGCAAACAAATAAACCGCACAAAATAATCACTAATCTTTTTTGATTAACCTGTTGCTGGGCTAGGAATAGGTATCACTACCCTAATAATACATAATACATTTTTCTGCTTAAGGATACTGTATGTACAGTATAATAAATTTTAGTCTGACCAAATGTCCAAAGTTACTGTGCGCAAGAAGGAAATGAGCACACCGAAATATGTTCAACAAGCAGTCCCAATGCTCTAAGTAATATGGCCCCCTTTAAAAGGTCTAGTTACTTTATTACTGCAGATGGAAAATATGTGACAGCTGTGCAACTCTGAATAAGCAAGTAGCTTAGCCATGTATTGGATTTTTTTCCTACAGCTTTAAACTGAGAATGCTAAGAGACTGAAGTTGTGAAGATGAGAGGACACGTGTGCAACAAGGAAACTGTTCCCTGTACTTTCCATCTTTGTGAAGGAACAGTTCAGCCTATTTGATTTACATTTAGTCATTTGGCAGATGCTTTTATCCAAAGCGACTTACAAGTAACATACAAGGTACAAGGGTAGGCAGGATAAGCGGAAGGAGGTCTTGCCTAAGATCCCCTACTGGAGGAAGGCTCTTACCATTTACCACTACACTATCCAGCAGCACGTGTGTTCACAATTTAAGACACGGGGTAAAAAAAAAAAAAACACTCTCTGACTTTACATACAGCTATATTGAATAAAAAAAATGATGATAACCAAGAAGGTATAGAAGAATAAAATATTCCCTTAATAACGAGAATTCACTTGATTCATTTGAAATGGGTTAACAAGCATAGTCTGTGGTCAGTGACCTCACAGAAATCACCTTGAACTGACGCATCGTCTGCTTGAGCCAGCTGTGTTGACAGGATGTGGTGAATAACATTTCCTGTCTGGATGACCAAAGACAATTTGTGTGTAATTTTTCTAGACTCACTCTGTGACGGCCTTGAGCTACATGTTGGTGTTTGAGTGTCTCTTTATTTCAGACCTTCCTTATATCCCTTAACCAACCCAACCTTTTTACTGTGTGGACCTACTTTCTTGGATGTCTTCCACGAGCTGGACACAACAGTTCACAGATGAGAGATGACCAGAGCAGTAAATGAAAACTGCAATGGGATGACGGGTAGTGAAGAAATGATAATCATGGGAAATGAATGACGTTTCTCTATGTCACCATCCTGTCACCTGCACTGATGCTTGATGATGTCAAGCTACTGCCTTACTTATAATCAGTCCATAGGGTAACATATCAAAATGATAAAAAGACACTGGTACATATAGCAGAATATGTATAACCCCTTCACCACAGAAGAGCTGACGAGTATTTGAACAACCTGCAGGTTTGGCGTAAGCCTCAGAGTGGCTTATGCCAAACCCAGCTTGACATAAGAGACTGGCTTGTAATCTCCCTCACCACTGAGAGCCCACCCTCAGGGTGCCAACAGAGCAGAAAACAACTGTATGGCATTATAGGGGAGAACACCAGAGGCGGATGCCTCTGCTGAAAGTATCTCATATCCTGTATGCTTATCTGATTCAGCGCCAATGACCTAATACTTTGTCTCAGTGATAAAACTAGCAATTTCATAAGCATGGATAAAATAAGAATGTAATATTGATGGTCAGAGTTATACTATTTGAAGATGATTTAAAGAGACAGCAGACTGTGCTTCCCTGTACACAAGTCAAATAATTCTGCTTTTTCTTTCAACTTTATTATATAATTCAATATAGGCCATAATAATTTATTAGAAATAGTGTTAGAAATACTGTCTTTGCTTGAGCATAGAGAGATACACTAAGTTTTTTTAACTGTTGTTGCAGTACAGTTGACTCAATCTCTAGTCATTTCGATAAATAGATTACTGTTCATAGCTTAACGTGCACTTATACTTGGACAAGACCTCAACAACAGAAAGGTGATGAAATTAAAAAGCAATTATGGCTGTGATAGGAGACTTTTACAAGCTCAAGTTAACCTAATAAAATTTGTAATTAAATAGTTTACATTTAACTGGTTAACAATATCTTTGCTCCATCAGAAAATCTTAGTGGAGCATTAGAGTTCTTTATTTCATTGCTCCTGCTTTGACCATCTTAATCAATTAAAAGGAATTTAATTCAATTAGGGTTGACAGTAAGCTTCGTCAAAACTGACTATGTGCTCATTAAAAGCAGTTGGCTTTTTGGGTTTCTGGAGTCCATGCTCTGTAAGCTCAGATGTGGCCGGCAGCCCAGATTCATTACCTTCAAAAGAGGATGAGAAACTAGGATACTAATGATATTCCCTCATTGTGCAAGACACACTGCCGGCGTGACGTTCAAAAATGAATCAGACATTTCTGTGGTCATCAGTGCTGTCGTAGCATTCGTCACTGTTCTCCATCAACTTCATAGGGACATTTTCCGATTCCTCTCACATGGCATAATTACTAGTGTCATATGGGTGGAGCAGGGTACAACTGGCTACAAGTACTATGCCTGCAGGGGGGAACCATTTTCCTTTCGTTGCTTATGCTATTTTTTCCACTGGAAAAGTTCAAACTTTGACACTCCTGGCCTGGTATTTAAACATGCAACTGCACTCACCTAAGAGGCAAAAAATAAAAAGTAAAAAAATCACAGGCCAAGACACACTAACCCAATTTCAAACATGCACACACTCACCTGCAGGTCAAAGAACTTGCTGTAGCGTCTGTAAATAATTTCTGTGCTGCCATCGCTCCAGGACACTTTGATGATGTAAACCTGTAAAAGCAAAAGACATAAATAATTAATACATCTGAACTAACAAATAACAATTACTGTTAAACACTTGATCGTCTAAATGCCCTGGACCATCACTCCTGACTCATAGTACCAGTAACTAGCAGCTGCATGAGAAAGCAAACAGCATTGTTGTCAGGCAACCAAGACAGCAGGCTCTGTCATCCACTCGCATGAACACAACGGGGAAATCCATTTTTTTCCACTTCCCATCTAAATTACATCACTTCCTGTAAGAGAGGAAGTCATAATCTTTTATGGATGTCTTGCAGATTTTTACTATGCACACAAATTGCAGATGTTGTAGTATGTACTGCAACATCGTCATGAAGTAAACATAAGCAATACATCCAAATTTCCCGTTTAAATGTATGTCAGGAGTTGCACAGCTGGCCCCTCTGTATTATTTGTGACACTAAATTAAGTTAAAAATTAACTTCTTGTACAGTTGCAAACTTCCCCAACCTTATGTCAACAACTGTAAAAGACCACAGAGTATCCTCCGCTTATAGTCTGGGGGTACAGTACTACATTTTATTTTCTGAAGAAGAAGGGAGAGGCAAGGAGGTGATTGGAAACTCCCTGGTGGCTTGCTGTGTCTGGCTGAATCATGTTGGCCTCACTCCCAGACCTTCTCTGGACTCGCTTTCTTTTAGGGCACTGGAATCAGATATGACCACAGATGGAGCTATATGGGCCAGAGGGGAATGTGTTCATTCAATGAAAAGAATTACTACAATTCAATGTGTGCATGTATGGTGTATTTAAACCAATGAATGACAATGCACAGGCCTTGTTTTCAAGATGTTAAGATATTATTTACTAAAAGCTTGACGATTAAGAGAAAGACCAGTTTTGTGCAGAACAAATGTGTGCTGTGAGTGTTTTTGGTTTTGTATGCTACAGTTTGGCACAATAATTACACCAAGCCTTAAATCCCATTTTGTACTCTTAACCACACCTCAGGGTTCTGGAACGTGTAAGATGCTGGGTCGGTGTGTGTAGAGAGGTTGCCAAAGACACAGAACAACAAGGGCTGCACTAGAGAGAGAGAGAGAGAGAACAAACGGACAGATGGAGAAGACACAGGGCCTCAAGAACTCTGTGTCCTTGACCACTAACACTCACAGCAGTATATGGCCTGTTGGTCCTTTAGCCTTATTTCCACACATATATGGTTACAAACACATGAACAAGCAAACACCATGTACACGAAAGCAACACAAACACCTGCTAAGGTCTTGGCACAGGTTCTCGCGATTGGCACTCAAAAGCAAATGATGTCATAGGTGTTGCTGTAAAATGTTTGCACACTCCGGCAGAAATATTCACCCACATGTATCCACTACGTCTCACTTTCAGACAAGAATGATGGAAGATGTTTATCAATTTCAGTGCTGTGAAAAAAATAAGTCTTTGTCTCTCTGACATTCTTGTCTCCCACACAAGCTTTGCAGTAGCAGTAGGGAATGAGAAAAACAGGAGACATATTCACACAGTCTTCTTCTCTATGTACTTTTTAGCCAGTGGCAACGCATTAGAGATAAAGAGGCCCTGTTATCGAAATAATCACATCATTATCACATAGCATGTAGTGTCTCCATCAGCTAATCACAACAGAACTAGAGCTATTCTGTGTAAATGTCAATATCGTTCACATTTTCATCATGATAAAAATCACTAAAACTGTCATACAAATCTGACTGTACTGTAAAGCTTAAGTCATAAAAGCACAAATGCTGTGTAACATTTTAACATTTAGACCCTTCCTCTATTCAAATATTTCCTCATGTTCACAGTGATGACCGTATAAACTCTGCCATCTAAACTTCCTGGTTATCGATGCCTACAGGTATCAGGCTCA